>NW_006921893.1:1105021-1114629 GCF_000298275.1 Orycteropus afer afer | reverse complement strand
AATGACATGAGACAAAGTATATGTGAACTGCTGTATGAAAAGTGAATTTACTCTGTAAATCTTCACCCAAATCCTAATAAAAATAAATAAATAAATAAAAAGAGGCATTACTTCTGCTTGCTCTCATGGAACCCTATCACAGTCATTAGAACAAGCTGGAAGATGAAGAACATATGGAAGAGAGGCTTGTTGTCACAGCTGAGATCATCCTTGATTATCCTACAGCCAGCCAGCCCCTAACATGTGAGAAAGGCCACCCGAGATCAGCAGAACTACCTCCATGACACGCAGTCAACAGGATATGCAGAAGGGAGACTTGACCAGACCTGAAAACCAAACTACCCAGTTGACCTGTAAATCCAAGAGTAATAATAAATGTTTATTGTTTTAAGCCACTGAGTTTTGGGGTGGTTTGCTATGCAGCAATAAACTGATACTTTCCACCCATTCCCTCTTGATCTTTACCACTGCTAATAACCTAGTTCTACAACTTGTCTGTCAGTTTATTGTACTGTAGTGGCTTATGTGTTGCTATTATGTTGGAAGCTATGTCACCAGTATTTCAAATATCAGCAGGGTTACCCTGGGTGGCCAGGTGGACCTTCCAACTGAGACAGACTAGGAAGAAGGACACTTCTGAAAAAAAAAAAATTGGCCACTGAAAACCTTAAGAATAGTAGTGAAACACTGTCTGATGTATTACTGGAAAACTTTATGAATAGCAGCAAAACATTTTCTGATATAGTGCTGGAAGATGGGCCCCTTAGGTTGGAAGGCACTCCAAAACATGATTGGGGAAGAGCTGCCTCCCCAAAGTGAGTTGACCCTAATGATGTGGATGGAGTAAAACTGTTGGGACTTTCATTTGATGATGGGTATGACTCAAAATGGGAAGAAACAGCTGCAAATATTCATTAATAATTGGAATGTGGATTGCATGAAGTATGAGTCTAGGAAAATTGGATGTTGCCAAAAAAGAAATGGAACACATAAAGATTGACATCCTAGGCATTGGTGAGCTGAAATGGACAGGTATTGGCGATTTTAATCACACAATCCTGTGGTTTGCTATGCCAGAAATGACAAATCGAAGAGACTTCATAAGTCACATTCATCATCAAAAAGAAACTGAGGTGGGGCAAATGAGGTTTTTGATACAATTGTGTATCACTGTTATGGATAGAACTGTGTCCCCAAAAAAGATACGTTGAAACTCTGACCCCTGGTCCCTATGAATATGACTTCATTTGGAAATAGGGTATTTGAAGATGTCATTAGTTAACATGAGGTCATACCAGAGCAGGGTGGATCCTAGTCCAATATGACTGGTGTCCTTGTAAAAGAGACTCACAAAAACAGACAGAGGAAGGACACCCATAAGAAGAATCATATATAAGTCAAGGAATATCTGGGGCTACTAGAAGCTGAGAAGCAAGAAAGATTTCTCCTAGAGACTTTGGGGGTGCACAGCCCAGCCCACATGTTGATTTGGACTTCTAGCCTCCAGAATGGTGACATAATGTGTTTTATTCTGTTGTACAAGGTTCACTATGAGTCAGCTGACTCAACAGCACCTAATACCAACAACCAACATAAGCCACCCAGTTTGCTGTTTTGTTGTTGTTGTTGTTGTTATTTGCCATCGAGTCAGCCCTGACTCATAGTGACCCCTCCTTGGGTTTTCGAGGCAGTGTCACTACAGAAGTAGGATTGCCCAACCTTCCTTCCGAGGAGTGGCTGGTGGGTTTGAACCGCCAGCCTTCTGGTTAGCAGTCAAGTGCCTTAGGCACTATGCTACCAGAGCTCCATTTGTTACAGTAGCCCTAGAATATTAATACAATCATCCATTTATTTATTTTCTAGTTTACATGTAATTTGATTTTAGATATATAAGAGATATAAGATATGTAAGAGAGTTAGCTAAAATTTTTTAAATTGCATACTTTTTGTTTTCTTCCATGAGTGGTTGGCAGTGGTAGCCAGGCACCATCTAGTTATTCTGGTCTCAGAGTCATATAGGTTGAGATTCTCATGGTCCATTAGTCCTTTGGACTGTTTCCATGTGTCTTTGATTTCTTCACTCTCCTTTGCTCCTGACAAGGAGAGACCAATAGTTGCCTCTTAGATGGCTGCATACAAGCTTTTAAGACCCCAGTTGCTACTCATCAAAGTTTTTGTGTACTATGTTGTGCCGATTGAGCTTGATGTACTCTGCAACTATGGTCTGAGCCCATAAGCCCAGTGACTCATTCCCTCGAGGTGTTAAGTTGTGGCTAAGAAGTTATCCTAACTTTGTCCTGTTAGCCCTGTACTGCATATGGACATTTTTATAGCACATACAAATATGCATGTAGGAATGTTGTCTGCCCAACTTATGTACAGTCATGGTTATATTCCTTTTCACCTACCCACACCTGATCTTCTTGCCTGTCTACCTATGTATCCACCCATAGATGAGTGATTGCTATTATGGATAATGCAGTATTATGTATGTAATAGTATTTACCTTTATTGTCTGTAGCTCTTGTGTACTTCTCCATGTCTTCCTTTTCCTTAGTGATATTGTGCTGGTCATACATTTTTTTATTATATTGCCTTTCTTTTAACCCAAATCAACACCCTGTCTCTTAACTAGCAAGCAATTTTCTCTTCCCTCTCTCCCATCCCTTGTAACCAACAAATATAGTTTCCTTTCCTATGTAAATTTCCCTTGACTTTTTATAATATTTATTTGTCCTTCTGGGATTGACTTGTTTCATTCAGCATAATGTCCTCCAAGTACATCCACATTATGAGGTGATTCACGGATTCTTCATTACTCTTTAATGTTGCGTAGTATCTCATTGTGTGTATGTACCATAATGTGGTTATCTATTCCTCTGTTGATGTGCCTTAAGTTGTTTCCATCTCTTTGCTGTTGTGAATAGTGCTATGATGAACCTGGGTGTGCATATATCTATGCATGTCCCAGATCTCACTTCTTCAGGATATATTCTTAGTAGTGGTATTGCAGAATCAAATGGTATTTCTCTTTCCAACTTTTTATTGAAAAACCGTACCATTTTCTACAGAGGTTGTACCATTTTACAGTCCCATCAACAGTGTACGAGAGTTCTAATCTCTACACCTTCAACAGCATTTGTTGTTTTCTGTCTTGTTGAACTTTGTTATTATTGCTGGGGTAAGATGAGATCTCATTGTCATTTTGATTTGCACCTCTCTAATGGCTAATGATTGTGGGCATTTCTTCATGTGTTTGCTGACTGCCTGAATATCTTCTTTGGTGAAGTTTCTGCTTGTGTCTTTTGCCCACTTTTGAATTACCTATTTTTTTAAGTCTAGAAGTTTCTGCCTTTTCATTAGAAAATCTAACCTATTCATATTAATTTTCCCCCTATCTTTTAATATTCTAATCTCTCTGGTGATTTGGAAGCTAAAATTATATCCATATTCTGTTAGATATGTATATTAAATCAAAGCCACATTTGAACTTATGTTTCTCTATCAATACAAGGAATGAAACAGATCTACTGATCATTGTCTGTGGAAGATAAGAAATCAAGTGTTCTTGTTCTTGTTCTTCCCTCTCCTCTCTTCCTTAGCCCCTTACTCAAGAAGTACTTTTGACGTTTGCATTAAGTGCTAAAATCACATTCCAAATCAAACCAAACACACTGCCATTGAGTTGACTGCAACTCTTAAAGACCCTATAGGACAGACTAGAACTGCCCAATAAGGTTTCCAAGGCTATAAATCTTTATGGAAGTAGACTGTCTCACCTTTTTCCTGCAGAATGGCTGGTGTGTTCGAACTGCCAACCTTTTGGTTAGCAGTCGGATGCCTTAACCACTGGACTACCAAAGTTCCTTAAGCAATGATTATTTGGATTTAATTTCAATTTTGCTGCTTCACTGCTCATTACCACTTGTTTAATACCATTGTTTTGGGTTGAATTGTGTCCCTCCCAAAGATATGTTGACATCCTAACCCCTGTAAATATGACCCTGTTTGAAAATAAGGATTTTCTTTTGTTATTTTAGTGAGGTCATGCCAGAGTAAGGTAAGTCCTAAACCTAATTACTTCTGAGTGGTGTCTTATAAAATTTAAAAAAATACATAGACACAGAAAAAGGGGTATGATAGACCCCATGTGAAGACCCTCCGTAAGCCAAGGAACATCCAAGGCTACTGACAAGAAGGAAGACTTTCATAGATCCAATGCCCTGATTTGGACTTCTAGCTTCCAAAACTGTGAGACAATAGATTTCTGTTCTTTCCAAACTTGTCGTTGTTGTTGTTGTTATGTGCCGTCAAGTCGGCGCCGACTCATAGCGACCCCTCCTTGGGTTTCCGAGGCAGTATCACTACGGAAGTAGGATTGCCCAACCTTCCTTCCGAGGAGTGGCTGGTGGGTTTGAATCGCCAGCCTTCTGGTTAGCAGGCAAGTGTCTTAGCCACTATGCTACCAGAGCTCCCAAACTTATGATACTATTATTATTGCTGTTACAGCAGCCCTAGGAAGCAAAGACTGCTATGTTTTCCCATTTCTTTCATCGTCTACTTTAATACCCTCATTAATAAGAACAGTGGTGGCATAGTGCCTAAGGCATTTGACTTCTAACCAGATGGTTGGCAGTTCAAACCCACCACCCACTCTACAGAAGAAAGACTGGGCAATCTACTTCCGTAAAGATTGGAAACCCAATGTGGTCACTATGAGTCAGAATTGACTTGATGGCAGTGAGTTTTTTTTTTTTTTTTTTAATAACTGGCATACTTGATTTGTTTTTTAAATTATAAGAGAACTGATCAGAAGGGTGGTGTTTGCATAGGGGCATAGCTCAGAGGGCAGGAATGCATAGGAAAGAAGGACATAGGGAAAAGGTAACCACAGGGAGGAAGTGGGAAGGGAGCTGTTACATTATGGGGATTGCAGTCAATGTCATGAAACAAAATGTGTATAAATTGTTATGTGGAAAATGAATTTGCTCTATAAACTTTCACCCAAATCACAATAATAATATTTTTAAAAATTACAAGAAAACAAAAACTTATAAAATATCAATCAGAAGAGAAATATATAAATAGAAACATAAAACAGATGCTTTCTAAATTCCTACAGATCTGAAAATGATATTCTGTTGTTATTGAATATAAAAAAACACTTGGCTAGCTATAGAATGGGAGCTCTGGTGGTGTAGTACCTAAGGCATTTGACTGCTAACCAGAAGACTGGCAGTTCAAACCCACCAGCCACTCCTCAGAAGGAAGATGGGGCACTCTACTTCCACAGTGACACTGCCTTGGAAACCCAAGGAGAGGTCACTATAAGTCGGATCTGACTCGATGGCAGTGAGTTTGGTTTTTTTGGTTTAATATGTTTTTAGTGACTAATTTGTACAATCTTTTAAATTTAAAAACTTCACCAAGATCTATTTGGATACAGGTTGATTTACCTTAATACATTTACATAGTTTCAGTCCTTTTCTTTTGATGAGTGAAATATTTCTTCAGGTGAGAAATATTCTGTCATTTTTTACTTGTTGCTTCTGTTGCAGCTTTCCTCTTCTTTACACATGTGTCTCTTTGCAATGCACAGCCACTATGGATACCAGGGCCCTGGGAATCTTCAATATGTGTCTCCTCGTCTCTCCTAGGCATGTTCCTTCCTTCAATCTTTTTCTCTGGCTTTCAGAAGAACTCCTCTTCAATTCATCTATTCAGTATTTTGCAGTATCCAAATTGTTGCCACTTGTGCTATAAGATTTTTAAAATTCTGTGTTCATATATATTTATTTTTTAACCTCCAAGGATATTTTCTTTATTCTCAGGTTCTGTTCTTTTCATGACTGTCTGACCTTATTTTCCAAAGGCTATGTCCTCCAAATCTTATTAAGAAGATAAATATGGATTTTTTTTTTCTTGTTTCCTCCTGTAATTATGTTTGAAGGAAGACATTTGTTCTAGTTCTTCCAGGTGGTCCCTTTCTTTTGATCTACTGAATTCTTTTCATATTCCAGGTGATTTTTCTGTTTGCTCATGTTTATAGGAATGGTAGTGATGGTGATGATGGTGATAGTGGAGATGGGTGGTGGTGATGTTGTTGATGGTGGTGGTAGTGATGGTAGTGATGGTGCCGATGCTGGTGTTGGTGCTGGTGACAGCAATGGCAGTGGTGATGACAGTGGCTGGTGGTGATAGTGGTTATGATGCTAATGGTGACGGTGGTGATGATAGTGATGTGGTGGTGGTGCTAGTGGTGGTGCTGGTGGGGGTGGTGGTGATAACGGTGGTGATGGTGGTGGTGAGGTTAATGATGGTAGTGGTGGTGGTAAGGGAGGTGGTGATGGTGGTGGAGGAGGTGATAGTGGTAGTGGTGGTGGTGCTGTGCATCTGTATTAGAGGTTGGAGTGTGCTCTTTTCCAGTACTGTGACCTATGTGACTTCTATCCAAGGGTGCATAGATCCTTGCTCAAATCTATTAGGCCAATATCAGATGACAAGGAAAGGTCTAAATTCTCTGTACTTTAATTTTTACCAGATTAAAGATTGTGTGAGGAATGTTGTTGCTAGATGCTGTCAAGTCAGTGACCCTATGTACAACAGAACAAAACACTGCCTGGCCCTGCCCCATCCTCACCATCATTGCCACACTTGACCCCATTGTCCCAGCTACTATGTCAATCCACCCCATTGAGGGTCTTCCACTTTTCTGCTGACCCTCTGCTTTACCAAGCATCATTCTCCAGGAAATGATCCCTTCTGACAACATGCCCAAAGTATAAGATGAAGTCTGGCCATTCTCACTACTAAGGAGCATTCTGGCTGTACTTTGGCCAAGACAGATTTGTTTGTTCTTCTAGCAGTCCATGGTGTTTTCCATATTCTTCATCAACACCACAATTCAAATGCATCAATTCTTGTGTGGTCTTTCTTATTCATTGTCCACTTCTCACATGCATATGAAGCTCTTGAAAATATCATAGCTTGGGTCAGTTGCATCTTAGTCTTCAAAGTGACATTTTTGCTCTTTAACATTTTGACAAGGTCTTTTGCAGCAGATCTGCCCATTGCAATACGTCGTTTAACTTTTTGACTGCTACTTCCATAGGTGTTGATTGTGGATCCAAGTAAAATGAAATCTTTGACAACCTCAATCCCTTCTCCATTTATCAAGTTGTTGCTTACTGGTCCAGCTGTGAATATTTTTGTATTCTTTGTGTTGAGGTAAGTGCTTCAAGACTTCTACACTTTCAGCAAGCAAGGTTGTGTCTGTCGTCTGCATATCTCAAGTTCTTAATGAGTCTTCATCCAATCCTGATGCCATGCTCTTCTTCATATAGTCCAGGCTCTTGGATCATTCACTCAGAATACAGATTGAATAAATTTGGTGAAAGGATACAACCCTGACACAAACATTTCCTGATTTTAAGCCATGTAGTATCCACCCTTGACTTGCACATTGCTATGAGGCTGGAGGCTATGCCACCAGTATTACAAATACTAGCAGGGTCACCCATGGTGGACAGGTTTCAGCAGTTTCCAGACTAAGACAGACTGAGAAGGAGGACAGCTTGAGAAGACAAAGTCAATTATTATAATAAAATGTGAAAAGACCTAGAGTTAGAAAAGCAAAAGGGAAGAACACACTCAGCATTTCTCAAGTTGAAAGAATTGAAGAAAAAAATTCAAGCTCAATTTGCAATATTGAAGGATTCTATGGATAAAATATAGAAAGATGTAGGAAGCATCAAAAGAAGATGCAAAGAATAAACAGAGTCATTTTACCAAAAAGAATTGGTACAACTATTTCAAGTTGGTTCAACTATTTCAAGAGGTAGCGTATTATAAAGAACCGATGGTATTAAAGGAAGAAGTCGAAGATAGACTGAAGGAATTGGTTTCTTCATTGAGATGTTTCAACAAGCAGATGCAGTGCTGGAGGTGCTTACTCATTTATGCCAAGAAATTTGGAAGAGAGTTGCCTTGTCAACTGACTGGAAGACATTGATATTTGTACCCATTCCAAAGATAGGTGATCCAACAGAAATGTGGATATTATCAAACAATATCATTAATATCACATGCAACTAAAAATTTGCTAAAGATAATTTTAAAATGGTTGCAGCAGTATATTGACAGGGAACTTCCATAAATTCAAGCTAGATTCAGAAGAAGATGTGGAATGATCATTGCTGATATCAGATGAATATTGGCTGAAAACAAGGAAGACTAGAAAGATGTTTACTTATGTTTTATTGACTATGCAAAGGCATTCAACTGTGTGTGTCACAATGAATTATGGATAACATCGTGAAGAATGGGAATTCCAGAATACTTAATTATGCTCATGAGGAACCTGTACATAGACCAAGAAGCTGTGATTCAAACAGTACAAGGGGATCAGGAAATGTGTGCATCAGGGTTGTATGTATCACCATACTTACTCAATTTGTATACTGAGCAAATAATTCAAGAAGCTAGACTATAAGAACATGGCATGAGGATTAGAGGAAGACTCATGAACCACCTATGATACATAGATGACACAACCTTGCTTGCTGAAAGTGAAGATGACTTGAAACACTTACTGATGAAGATCAAAAACTGCAGTCTTCAGCATGGATTACATTTTAACATAAAGAAAACAAAAATCCTCAGAAATTGGATCAATAAGCAACATCATGATAAATGGAGAAAAGATTGAAGTTGTCAGAGATTTCGTTTTACATGGATCTACAATCAACAGCTACAGAAGCAGCAGTCAAGATATTAGACATCATATTGCACTGAGCAAATCTGCTGCAAAAGCCCTCTTTAAAGTGTTGAGAAACAAAGATGTCACTTTGAAGACCAAGATGTGCCTAACCCAAGTCATGGTATTTCCTATAGTCTCATATGCATGTGAAAGCTGGATAATGAATAAGGAAGACCAAAGAAGGGTTGATGTCTTTGAATTGCGGTGTTGGTAAAGAATACTGAAAATACCTTGGACCACAAGAAGAAAGAACAAATCTGTCCTGGAAGAAGTGCAGCCAGAATGTTCCTCAGAAGCATGATTGGCCAAACTTCATCTCACCTACTTTGGTCATGTTGTCAGAATAGACCATTCCCTGGAGAAGAATATCATGTTTGGTAAAGTGGAGGGTCAGCAAAAATGGGAAGACACTCAACAAGATGAATTGACAAAGCAGCTGCAAGGATGGGCTCAAGCATAGCAGTGATTGTGAGGATGGCGCAGGACCAGGCACTGTTTCATTCTGTTGTGCATAGAGTTGCTCTGAGTCAGAGCCGACTCAATAGCATCTAACAATAACAATAACAACAACAGTGTCCCTCTGTTTTGTTGCAACGACTGCCTCTTGTTCTATGTACGGGTTTCTCATGAGCACAATTAATTGTTCTGGAATTCCCATTCTTTGCAATATTATCCATAATTTGTTATGATTCACACAGTCAAATGCCTTTGCATAGTTTATGCCAAGAACTTTGGAAACAGCTACCAGACCAACTGACTGGAAGAGATCTATATTTGTGCCCATTCCAAAGAAAAGTGATCCAACAGAATGCAGTAATTATCAAACAATATCATTAATAACACAACTAAA
>NW_006921893.1:1099460-1102190 GCF_000298275.1 Orycteropus afer afer | reverse complement strand
AAAGTGAATTTGCTCTGTAAATCTTCACCCAAATCACAATAATAATAAAAAAAAAGCATCAACTCTTGTTCGGTCTCTTTATTTATTGTCAAGATCTCACATACATATGAGGCTATTGAAAATACCATGGCTTGAGTTAGGCATACCTTAGTCTTCAAAGAGACATCTTTGCTCCTCAGCACTTTAATAAGGTCTTTTGCAGATTTGCATAGAGCAATACATCTTTTGATGTTTTGACCTGCTTCCATTGGTCTTGATTGTGGAACCAAGTAATATGATGTTCATATTACAATTCATCCAGTTTTCAGTCATTGGTGTTCAATGTGTCAAATCTATTTTTCAGATGGTCTCTAAATTCAGGTGGGATATAATCAAGGCCATATTTTGGCTCTCGTGGGCTGGTTTTAATTTTCTTCAGCTTCAACTTGAACTTGCAGATGAATAATGGTCTATTGCACAGTCAGCTCCTGGCCTTGCTTTGACTGAAGCTATTGAGCTTCTCCAACACCTCATTCCACAGATATAGTCAATGTCATTCCTGTATATTCCATCTGCTGAGGTCTACGTTTATAGCCATCATTTATGTTGTTGAAAAAAGGTATTTGCAATGAATAAGTTGTTGGTCTTACAAAATTCTATCATGTGATCTCCAACATTGTTTCTATCACCAAGGCCATGGATTTCCAACTACCAGTGATTTTTCTTTGCTTCTAACTTTTGCATTCCAATCACCAGTAATAATCAACACATCTTGATCACATGTTTGGTCAATTTCAGACTGCAGAAGTTGGTAAAAATCTTCAATTTCTTCATCTTTGGCTTTAGTGATTGGTTGTAAATTTGAATAATAGTAGTATTAACTGGTCTTCCTCATAGACACATGGATATCATCCTATCACTGGACAGCATTATACTTCAGGATAGATCTTCAAAGATTCTTTGTGATGATGAATGCTATGCCATTCCTCTTCAATTTGTCATTCCTGGCATAGTAGATAATATGGTTGTCTGATTCAGAATGGCCAAAAACAGTCTGTTTCAGGTCACTAATGCCTAGGATATCGATCTTTATGTGTTCCATTTCATTTTTTATAATTTCCAATTTTCCTACATTCATACTTCATACACTCTAAGTTCCAATTATTAATGGATGTTTGCAGCTGTTCCTTCCCATTTTGAGTCCTGCTCCATTAACAAAATGGAGGTCCCAAAAGCTTTACTCCATCCAAATCATGAAGGTCAACTCTACTTGGAGGAGGCAGCTCTTCCTTAGTCTTATTTTGAGTGTCTTCCAACTTGAGAGGCTCATCTTCTGGCACTATGTCTGATGTTTCAGGGCTATTCATAAAGTTTTCCAGTAATATATCAGACAGTGTTTCACTGCTATTCATAAGTTTTTCACTAGCCAATACTTTGAGAAGTGGATGGCCCCTTCCTTCTTCAGAGTCTATCTTAATCTGGAAGCTCCACTGAAACCTGTCCGCCATTGGTGACCCTGTTGGTATTTGAAATACCAGTGGCATAGCCTCCTGCCTCATAGCCATACACAAGACACCACAGTACAACAAACTGACAGATGAGTCATGGATCCATTGTTGGTAGGATTATAAAATGGTACAGCCTCTGTGGAAAACAGTTTGGTGGTTCCTCAAAAAGTTAGAACTACCATTAAAACCATTGCCATCAAGTCAATTCCAACACATCTAACCCTGAAAACTACCATAAACCAAAACCAAATTCACTGCTGTCAAGTCAGATCCGACTGATAGTGACCCTTCCTTGGGTTTCTGAGGTGGTATCACTTCAGAAGTAGATTGCCCAACCTTCCTTCTGAGGAGTGGTTGGTGGGTTTGAACCACCAGCCTTTTGGTTAGTAGTCAAATGCCTTAGGCACTACGCCACCAGAGCTCCTGAAATATGACCCAGTAATTCCACTTCTGGATATATTCCCCAAAGAACTGAAAACAGTAACTCCACAGATACTTGTACATCAATGGTCATTGCTTCATTATTCACAATAGACAAAAGTAGGAACAATCCAAGTGTCTATCAAGAGATGAATGGATTAACAAAATGTGGTATACTCATACAATGAAATATTATTCAGCTGTAAAGACGAATGAAGTCCTGATACATGCTGTGACATGAATAAATCTTGAAAATACTATACTGAATGAAATAAGATACAAAAGGACAAATAGTGTGTGATCTTAATTTTATGAAATATTTAGAATAGGTAAATGTATAGAGATAAATGTTTATCAGTGGTCACCAGGGTCTGTGGGGAAAGGCTGAGGAGTTACTGCTGAAGGTGTATGGAGTTTCTGTCTGGGATAACAAAAAAACTTGGAAACAGATAGTGGTGATGTAGCACACCATGGTGAATGGAATTAATGTCACTGAATTGTGCACTTAAAAATGTTTATCAAAAAGTTTCCCATTTTATGAAACAAGATCTGTACCTCACACCATACACAAAAACTAACTCCAGATGGATCAAAGACTTAATTTAAATGTAAAACCTAAAACTATAGAGTTCCTCAAGGAAAAACTAGGGGCAGATTTGGGGGCCCTAATATAGGAGCTCTGGTAGCATAGTGCCTAAGGCACTTGACTGCTAACCAGAAGGCTAGCGGTTCAAACCCACCAGCCACTCCTCGGAAGGAAGGTTGGGCATTCCTACTTCCGTAGTGATACTGCCTTGGAAGCCCAAGGAGGGGTCGCTATGAG
>NW_006921893.1:1094034-1099360 GCF_000298275.1 Orycteropus afer afer | reverse complement strand
GCTTTCCACAATGGTTGTACCATTTTACAGTCCCACCAGCAGTGTATGAGAGTCCCAATCTCTCCACAACCTCGCCAGCATTTGTTATTTTCTGTCTTGCACAACTAAAATTTTGCTGAAGATTATTCAAAAATGGTTGCAGCAGTACATCAATGAAGAACTGCCAGAAATTCAACTAGATTTAGAAGAGGAAGTGGAATGAAGGCTATCATTGCTGATGTCAGACAGATCTTAGCTGAAAGCAAAGAATACCAGAAAGATGTTTACCTGTGTTGTATTAACTACACAAAAGCTTTCAACTGTGTGAGGAATAGAGAAGGAGTTTTGCACATAGAACTCCAAAGTTGGTCCAGGATTTTATTTTTAGTATATATTGGCAGCCCAGACCTAACTGGAACAGGCTTACTTCCCTAACTGACATGACTGCCCTCATTAGGAATAAGCCACAGAAGTGCACCTGCTGTATCTAGCACCCTCTGAACCAGGTGTAGGTTGGGCATGAACCCCAGAACCCAGAGGGCTGTTATTTGAGGGTTCAGTTCTTATTTCTATACACTTATCCTGCTACTCCAAGCCAAGAGATATTGGGGAAATATTGATGAGGTATCTTCCTCTCCTTCATTCACTTGTTCTAGTTCTCGGTGTGCCAGGCATGGTGCTGGGTCCCAGGGAATCAACAGTAAAAAAAGACTCAGTTCCTGCTCTAATGGAACCCACAATCTCAGAAAGGACATTGTCAAGTACATAGGCCATAACAATACCATGGCAAGGGGCTAAAATCAGAATAAGGACAGGGTACTGTAGGGACCAAAAACAAAGATATGGGCTTGGCGCCTTCAAAGAATGTTTCCTGGAAGAAGAAATATCTATTATTACATTAATGCTGCATAACAAACAACATTAGAATTTCAGTGGTTTACAAAAGCAAGCATTTATTCTCATGCACATGTCTGTGGTTGGCTGGAGATTGGCTGGGCTAGGCTTTAGGCTTCATGTTGGCTCCAGGTCTATTCCAAGTAGCTCTTATCTTCCTAAAACTAATGTCCTGGCCAAGACATGTTCTTTTCCAGGGGAAAGACCAGAATGAAAGAGAGCAAGCACATTTCAAGTCCCTCCTTGGTCAAATTTACCAATATTCCATTGGTCGAAACAAATCAAAACGCCAAATCCACTGTGAAAGGGAGGGAACGCTACTCCTCCATAGAAGTGGAGTGGAGGTGGGTGGAAATGGAGTTAATAGTCACTGAATAATAATCTAACCCATTCCATAAGCACCCAAGGATGAGTAGGGTTTAGCCAAAGACAGAGAGATAGAGATGGTGAGTTTGGGGAAACAATGAGAAAACTTGCTGCTTTCCTGTAACTCTTCTTGTTATTTGCTGATCTCAGTGACTATCTCTTTAGAGCATAAGCAGGGGATAGAATGTGGAGATATTCATTTACTTTATAATTCAGTTCTACAAAGTTTGACTTTGAGGAATTAGTACTTTTTTATTAAAAGGAGCTCTGGAGGCATAGCAGGTAAGGCATTTGGCTGCTAACCAGGATGTTGGTAGTTCAAACCCATCAGCTGCTCCGTGGGAGGAAGATGAGGCAATTTACTTCCATAAAGATTTACAGCCTTGGAAACCCAATGGGGGTCACTATGAGTCAGAATTGACTAGATGACAATGGGTTTATGTTTATTATTATTAATAATTTATTTTTGATGAAAATATACTCAGCAAAATCCACTCCCATTCAGCAGTTTCTAGACATAATGACCAGTGACAGTGGTCACATTCTTCATGCTGTGTCAACAGTCTCGTTATTTCCATTCTAGTTGTCCCATTCCCATTGACTTAAAGCTCCCTGCCCTTCAACCTTCTCATCTATGCTTCAAAATAGCTATTGTTCATTTGGGCCAAGCCCAGTGTTCAGGTTACCTAGTACTGCTCTAACAGAAATACCACAAATGGGAAGGCCTTAACAAACAGGAGTTTATTCTCTTACAGTTTGGAGGCTTTAAGTCCAAGTTCAAAGTGCCAGGCTCCAGGGGCTGTGTGAAAGCCCCTCAACCTTGGGCTTCAGCTCTGCTTCTTGCTCCTGGCCCACTGAAGCTAGAGGCATCTCTTCACTCAGCTACTGGCTGCTGAGGCTAATAAGCCCAAGGTCTACAAATGGCACAGTCCCGGTGTTACCAAACCACACAGAGGGCCATTAATTCAAGTCCATTGAAAGTCTCAAGGTCAGCAGAGCATGGCAGACTGCTAACAACAATATGGCTACATGCAGGCTCCAAGTGTGCCATAAACTAGAGACCATTCCCCAAGCCTTCTGCATATATACAGGAAGCAGACCACATCCCTAAGGCAGCTACACAGCTGCTCAAAGTAGATTCCACCATGGAGTTGATTACCAGTCTCATCATGGGGAATACTACATCCAGATGCCCAGCCACTCAACCAGGTCTAGCCAAGTTGACACACAAACTGGACTACCACACCCAGCCAATTCGAAAATTATACAGATAACTTTTAAAAAGAATGCAATTCTCAAGGGTGACAATCTTTATTTTTTGAGCTAAACTGATCCTTAGTTTAAAGGTGACTTCAGGGGTTAGTTTCAATTCAAGGTCTGAAGAGTAACTCAGGGCAATCATTAGAGTGAGTGTTATTTTTATAATGAAAAATTTCAACACAAAAATTAATGAGCTGAGATAGGTATGGATCATATGGGCCACAGCAGTCAGGGCAGGCTTTGAAGAGTGGACTGATGAGATTAGGGCAGCCAGACAGGGGCAACGTGAGCAGAGCACCATAGCAAGGGGAGCAGCAGAAGTTAAACATTCTCTTAGATGAAGAAAAGTCCCTGGACCTATACAATTTGTTGTTGTTTGGGAGGCAACCTAATTGGTTGGGCTTAGCCCAAATGGAAAAATAGGGGTCTGTGGGGCAATATTACTGTTATGAGAAAATCATGCTTTTACTCAGATGTTCCATGATTATGAGCCTGGACCAAAATATCTGGCTGTCACTCCAAGGATCATCTGAATGAGAGATGAAGAAGTTCTTCCCTTGAAAGCAAAGGGTCAACACCTAAGCTAGAATGCCCTCTCCACCCCAGCTTCTTAGAGCTGTTTGCAAAGAAGTTGGCCCTCTTGTCACCCTGCCCCTAACAGCCAAGTATTGACCTTGAAATCAGATGACCTCAGTTCAGATCCTGCCCCTAACTGAGTGACCTAAGACCAGTCACTTGATGTGTACGTTTCCTTATTCTTAAATGGGAATGATAAGACTTAGGCACAATTGTAAGCAGTGATGAAACCGTGAAACTGAGTCCAGGTTCTATTAGGAGCAGCTCACAGAATCATAGACTCTGGCTGAGGCAGGGAAAGAAGCTTTATTCGGAAGGCCAACATGAAGAACAACCAGGACTGCTCTCACCAAGGGGTAGCAGTTGGGCTTCATGTTACTTTCACTTTTAAGCTTGTAGCAAATATGGAAGTTATGATTATTCATAAGATTTCCATGGAGGGGTCATGAGTATGAATCAGAGGGCAGGATCATTGCATGGCACGAAAGGAGACAACAGACCCCTCACTTCTGAAATAGGTCGGTGCAGCACAGATGACATAGTTCTGGTGATTTTTAGTTCCCTGACATCAGTCTTAACATTCAGGGATCAGCAAAAATGTTCAATTGTTTTCTTTGCATGTATGCATCTCGATCAGGCTGGATCTGTCCAGTCCCGATCAGATCAGCCTTCTTGCATTAATTTTGGGGCAAATGCCAAGCAGATCCTGGAATTAAACTAAAAATAATTATTAACCTATTTGCAAAGGAGTAATTTCTCAAATCTTTCACCATTAGTCTAAAGCAGTTTTCACTGTCAGCTCAAAGCTGACTTGTGACCCAAGGACTTGTGATCCACATCCTGCAATGCTGCCTTCACCCAAACTGGGTGATGGGTTAGTTTCAAAATGGTTGTTAACGCTCAAGCTAGGTATAAAAGAACCAGGCATGTTGTTGTTGGGTGCTGTTGAGTCAATTCCAACTCATAGTAACCCCTAGTGACAGCGTAGAACTTTCCCATATGATATTTATTTATTTATTTGGCTATAATCTTTATAGGAAAAGATCACCAGGTCTTTGTCCTGGAGCCATTGGGTAGGTTTCAAACTACCAACCTTTTGGCTAGCAGCCAAACACTTAACTACTGTACCACCAGGGTTCCTCAGAGTCAAGCATATTTCTCTTTAATTATTTTGACTCTGACCTTGAACAAGCACCCCTTTAACCTTCCCACCCCAGCTTCAGAGAGTGAGCCTGAGCATCTCCCCAGGGTATGGCCAGATGCAAGGCAGAAAAAGAGGCTAGTCTCTTCCATGGTCACACAGCTCTAGCATCTGGTCTGGCCTCTCTGTCCCCATGGTCACCACCTGTCCTAGTTTGCTACCAGTTGCCGGTTGAGTCAGTTCTGATATGGCAATCCCATATGTGTTCAAGTAGAACTGTGCCCCTTAGAGTTCTCAATGGCTGATTTTTTGGGGAAGTACATCACTAGGCCTTTCTCCTGAGATCCCTCTGGGTGGACTCTAACCTCCAACCTTCCAGTTGGCTGTAGAACTTAACTATTTGTACCACCCAGGGACTCCCTTAGTTGGCTAGTGCTGCCCTAATATTGCTTTTATTGTTGTTTGGTGCCATTGAGTCACCTCTGACTCATAGCAACCCCGTGTACAACAGAACTAAACCCTGCCCAGTCCTGCATCAGCCTCACAATCCTAGCTATACCTGAGCCCATCATTGCAGCCAGTGTGTCAATCCTCTTTTTGAAGGCCTTCCCCTTTTTCGTTGACCCTCCACTTTACCAAGCATGATATCCTTCTCCATGGCCCCTTCTGACAACATGACCAAAGTAGGTGAGACAAAGTTTGGTCATTCTCGCTTCCAAGGAGCATTTTGGCTGCGCTTCTTCCAGGACAGATCTGTTAGTTTTTCTGGCAGTCTATGGTACTTTGAGTTGTTGTTGTTATGTGCCATAGAGTCAGACCCGACTCATAGCAACCCCTCCTTGGGTTTCCGAGGTAGTATCACTACAGAAGTAGATTGCCCCATCTTTCTTCTGAGGAGTGGCCAATGGGTTTGAACTGCTAGCCTTCTGGTTAGCAGTCAAGTGCCTTAGGCACTATGCTACCAGAGCTCCTTGGTACTTTGAATATTCTTCATCAATACTATAACTCAAAAGCATCAACTAAACACATGGAAACTGAACAACACCCTCCTTGAGAAAGACTGGGTAAGAGAAGAAATCAAAATTGAAATTAGAAAATTCCTTGAATCAA
>NW_006921893.1:1091036-1092766 GCF_000298275.1 Orycteropus afer afer | reverse complement strand
TGTAGGCGTATGGATATTATCCTATCACTGACAGCATTGTACTTCAGGACAGATCTTGAAACATCCTTTGTGATGATGAATGCCACGCCATTCCTCTTTAAACTGTCGTTCCCAGCATAGTAGATCATATGGTTGTCTGATTCAAAATGGCCAAAATCAGTCCATTTCAGCTAATTAATGCCTAGGATATCAATCTTTATGAATTCCATTTCATTTTTGACAACTTCCAATTTTCCTAGATTCATACTTTGTACACCCCATTTTCCAATTATTAATGGATGTTTGCCGCTATTTCTCCTCAATTTGGGTGGTGCCACATCAGCAAATGGAGGTCTTGAAAGCTTTACCTTATCCATATGAATAAGGCTGATTTTTAATGCAGCTCTCACCCAGTCCTACTTTAAGGAGCTTTCTAAGCTAAGTGACTCATCTTCCTCCTCTGTATTGGACAATGTTTCTGGACTGTTCATAAAGTTGTGCAGTAATGTATCAAACAGTGTTTCTCTGCTATTCATAAGGTTTTCCCTGGCCAATTATTTTAGAAGTGGATGGCCTCCTCCTTCGTCCTAGTCATTAGGGAGATGCAAATCAAAACAATGAGAGACCATCTTGCCCCAGCACTAGCAGCAAAGTTCAACAAGACAGAAAATAACAAATGTTTGTGAGGATGCAGAGAAATTGGGACTCGCATACACTGCTTGTGGGACTGTAAAATAGTACAACCATGGCAATTCCTTAAAAAGTTAGAAGTAGAAATACCATTTGATCCAGCCATTCCATTACTAGGTATATATCCTAAAGAAGTGAGAGCCATGACAAGAACAGACATATGCACACACATGTTCATCGCAGCACTATTTACAATAGCAAAAAGTTGGAAACAATTTAGGTGTCCCTCAACTGAGGAATGGATAACCAAAATGTGGTACATACACACAATGGAATACTATGCAACCCTAAAGAATAATGTAGAATCTGCAAAACACCACACAACATGGATGAACTTGGAGGACATTATGCCAATCAAATAAGTTAATCACAGAAGGACAAATATTGTATTAGTACATTATTGTAAAAGTCAAGGAATGGTTTATATATGAAAGGAAATTTTCCTTGTTAGTTACCAAGGGTGGGAGGGTAGAGTAGGGAACACTGTTAGATAGGTAAAGATAAGTATTGATTTGGGTGAAGAGAAGGGCAATGTACCAAATGTGAGTGATCAACATGGTGACATTGAGGAAGAGGAAGACAGGGAGAGGGACATGGGAGTGCAGACAACAAAGATGAACCCTTTTGCACATACAGTACTACATTGTCAGTGAAGACAAATACAGGTATATGGGTGGATACATGGGTGGACAGGCTGAACTATTAGGATGTCTACACAGCAGGGAGTGTATCCAAGACCATGTATAGGGAGGGGTGGCAGACAATGGTTCTACAAGTGTATTTGTATGTTCTATAAGAATTCCCAGGGATATAGTAGAGCTGACAACGGACAAGGTTGTAGTCACTTCTTGGTCACAGCCAGCTACTCAGAGGGAGTGAGTAGTTGAACCTATGGGGTCTGGACTATAGTTGCAGCAGACATCAAGCTCAATTGGCATAACATACTGCACAAAACATTGTTCCACCTCCTACTTTGGTGAGTAGTGACTGGGATCTTAAAAGCTTTCAAGCAGCCATCTAGATGCAATGATGGGGTCTCTCCTCATCCAGAGGAAAGAAGA
>NW_006921893.1:1086661-1090779 GCF_000298275.1 Orycteropus afer afer | reverse complement strand
TGGTCCCTAGCTGCCCTTCAGGTCTGGAGTTGAACCCACACATGTGGCTTCCAGCCAAACAAAAGACAGGCATATGAGTTGAACATGTACCTGAAGTAGATACATTCCTTGGACAGAACAATTATGGGAGAAAGAAGGGCTGTTTATGCACAGGGAGACAGTTCGGGGGTAGGAGTGCATGAAGGGATGGGCACAGGGAAGAGGTAACTGTCAGGAGGAAGTGGGAGGGGAGCTGCTGCACTGGGGTAAATTGTAGTCAATGTCATGATTAATGTGTGTGTGAACTTCTGTATGGAAAGTGAATTTGCTCTGTAAACTTTCACTCAAATCACAATTAAAAAAAAAAGTTTTCCACTTCAACCATTTTTAAGTGAACTCTAATATAAACTATAAGGAGCTTTGGTGGTGTAGTGGTTAAGGTATTTGGCTACTAATAAATGGTTAGTGGTTCAAACCCACCAGTAGCTCTGCACTAGAAAGATGGGGCAGTCTGCTTCCACAAAGATTTACAGCCTTGGAAACCCAGTGAGGGTTGCTGTGAGTCAGAATCAACTGGCAGTGAGTTTGTTTTTGTTTTTAATGCAAACTATTGACTTTAGTGAAAAATAATGTATCATGATTGTTTCAACAGTTGTAACAAATACACTACAATAATGCAAGATGCCAATAAGAGGAGAAACAGTGTGTGTGGGGGGCAAGGATATGGGAACTCTGTAGTTTTTCCTCAATATCTCTGTAAAGGTACAGAGAAATAAATAATAAAGTGTCTTAAAGTAAACATAAAAAAAAAAAAGCCTGGCTCTGTCATATTTGACCATCACACAGTTGGAAAGGCAGAGCAGGGCCTCTCTCTGCTTTCATGTTGTTCTATATTTACCACCCTTGGTCTGTCTGTGGGGCCGGGTGAGTGCTGATCCATGCCCAGCGCCTCCCTGGCTCCCAGGGCGCCGTTATCACTGGACACAGACACCTTATCTCCAGAGATGCTCAGGCGGCATTGGCTTTCAGATTGAAACCTCCACACATCAAATTTCAATGCTTTCTACATGACAGCCTTTGTCTGCAGCCACCTGCCTGTTTCCCCTGCCTTCAGTCTCTGCCCTCCACAGTGGCTCAGACTGAAACCCTTCTTCCCTTCAACAAGTCATATTCTTCACTCTTTCATTCACCTTTCATTCACTCACTGTTTACTAAGACACTGTGCAAAGTGCTGTGATAAAAAAAAAAAAAAAATGCCATGGAGTCAATTTGGACTCATGGAGACCTCACGTGTGTCAGAGTAGCACTGTGAGCCATTTGGTCAACGGCTGATTTTTGGAAATAGGTCACCAGGCTTTTATTTTGAGATCCTCAAAGTGGACTCAAACCTCCAAACTTTTGGTTAGCAGCTGAGAGCACCAACCATTTGCACTACCCAGGAACTCCTTAAGCATGCCCAAACTCCTTGTTATGAAAATCAATGTCCTTCATCTTCTGACTCAGCCCTTAACCCTGCCTCCCTCTCACAGTGTTGGCCATCTGTGTGTGTTTGCCCAAAGTAGTCAAATGCTCTCACACAAGTGTGCCACCCACTGGCCAAGTCGTGGGCCCAAGGACCCGTGGTTCCAGAAAGTCATTCTTCTCTAACTCACCAAAGGTACCAGAGAGGCTGGTGGCATCCTAGGATTACTCAGAGCTCCCGCAGGGATGCCAAAAACCCAGCTGGAGTTCAGGGCTGTGGGACTGAAGATTCTTTTCCCGTCCTCTGCTAATGACTCGGCCATCTGTCTTCTTTCCCTGAACTTTGCTCTGTGGGAAGCTGCACAGACATCCCAGCTGGGCCTTCAAAGCCCACGTAGATTGAGTGGCCCTAAGCACAGGAATCGACTCTTGACAGTTCTCGCTCAAATTCATAACTATTCACAGGGCTGGACAGCTGAGCCTTGTCTGCTCCCGTGAAAGCCACTTTGAAGCCAGCACAGGGGTGCTAAGCAGCTTCCTGAACAGGCCTGCGCCCATGGGCAGCCCTTCCAGTGAATGGGAGGCAGAGGCCTCAGGCCACACCTGGAGGGGCCACTCTGCTTAGACCCATGGCCACTGCCAGCAGGGCACAAGGGCTACACTTCTACCAGCAGCTACCTTTGATTCCAACAAAATGGATTGCCATGAGGCAGGAGACTTAGGAGCCAAGACAAAGCCACTTCTCATTTCAGCTGACCAGCTGCAGCCAGACCTTTTTCTGGCAGACTGTGATAATAGAAAGAAAATGACTCTCCCTCTTTGGAACAGGAGTCCTTTCCTTCCTCTCTCCCATCATTCATTCATTCATTCATTTATTCTTTCAATCATTCAACAAGATTAACTAAAAGTCTACCTTGGACAAGACCCGGTTGGGCTCAGCTTTGGAGGTTACCAGGTGACCAGGACAAACCTCCCAGCCTCTGGATCATCAGATGGGCCTGTGTTCACATCCCAACCCTGCCACTTGCTAACCAAGTTTTTCTGGGTATAGTGGGCTGAATGGTGGCCCAAATGGTGATTTCAGGGGATAGTTGCAGTTCAAGATTAAAAATTTTTCTCAGGGCAACAGATTTGAAAGTTCCTTCAGTGTCAATGTGTCCATAATTTTGGATTCTACAAGAAGTTTGAAATTCTGTTTTTCATTTTCCTCCCTTTTTGATCAAGACTCATCGATTGAGTCCCAGATCAAAATGCCCAGTAAGGGTAGCTGGGCACCAACAAGCTCTTCTGGTCTCATGGCAGAGGAGGTAATAGTTTGTGGAGGCAGTTAGACCTGCAGTCCAGTTCCCTCTCCAATTCCCAGATCTCCTTCTTTTGCTGCTCCAGGAGAATACACAATTTTTAATGAAATATTTCAGACAAGCCATAAAGTGTCAATCTGTGTTTCCCAACCTTTTCTACATCTAGGCACACACTGAAAATGGTAATATGGCAAACTGCAGTAAACTAGAAGGGTTTTAGGCATGACTCTATTAGCCTTAGTAAAAAAAAATTCACCACATCTTCATGTTACATAATTCTGATAAGAAGTAAAATATCAGTAGTAAGACATATGTTTACTATGAACTTCAAATAAAACATTTTCAAGAAATTTAATGAGTATGTACTCCCATGAATGTAACTTTTATGTCACACTTAAGCCACCTGTGACCCCTACACATGATTTTTTTTCTTTTTTTAATATTTTATTATGATTTGAGTGAAATTTTACAAAGCAGAACAGTTTTACATTCAACAGTTCATATACATTTTGTTTTGTGACACAGGTTACATTCCCCGCAGTGTTAACAGCTCACCTCCCACTTCTTCCCTGTGTCCTCCTTGCCTATGCATTCCTGGCTCCCTATCTTTCACCCTGTGCAGATGCTGCCTTTCTGATCTTCCATGGTTGACTGTTCTAGGAGCACATCTCCCTGGTGTAGGTGTTCAGCTCATAGGCCTAACTATCATTTGGCTGAGGGTTCAGCCACAGAAGTGAATTCAATTCTAGGCCCGAAGGGTGACTAAGGACCATAGTCTCAGGGGTTTCACCAGTCTCTATCAGACCAGTAAGCCTGGTCTTTTTTATGATACATGTGACTTTTTAATGATGTTGTTGACTGTCGAGTTCCATCAAGTCAATTCTGACTCCTAGTGATCCCATGTGACAGGGGAACTACTCCATAGCATTTCCCAGACTGTAATCTTTACGAAAGTGGATTGCCAGGTCCTCCTCCCACAGAGCTGCTGTGTGTTTGAACTGTCAACTTTTCTCAACTATTGAGTGCTTAACTGTTGTGCCATGGGGGCTCCTTTCTAATGAGGAGGCCTTCAAATTCTTGATAATCGTCATTGCTAAAAACTTTGCTTTCACAAGTAAATTATAAAGTTTGGGAAAATTTGTTTAGCCATCTTTCAGATATGTACAAGGGTTAAAATTACACTGAAGGAATCTCCCTTTCCTTTCATTGGCAATTATAATGTAGGAACTTCTTGGGATTTTGAATCCGGTTGAGCTTTTTCATATCAAATATTTTGAAATAACAATGAAGCTGTAACTTGTAGAAATCTCATGTGTGGCTGTGTGATAGTTGAAGATGTGTCAACTTGGCTGGACTCCAGTTGTGAGTGGTGGTTCC
>NW_006921893.1:1064714-1079993 GCF_000298275.1 Orycteropus afer afer | reverse complement strand
CTCTCTCTATAAATATATATATATACTTTGCTGGTTTTTGTGTTTCTCTAGAGAACCCAATCCAACACAGGCTGGAATGCCTGCTGGGGTTGGCACCATTGCCTCTATTGGGAGCACATCAGACATACACTAGACAGCCTGAGCTGCCCATCATGAACTGAGTGTTGCTTGACACACAGAGTCATAAAGTCAGACATGAACAGCAGCATTCCTGCAAGACCTGAAGGCACAAGTAAGTTACATGAGGAAGTGGCCCAAATGTCCCATAACCCTCACTCCTGTCACATTACCTTCCTTCCTCCAGTCTGTACCTATAGCCTCATGGGGGAGTTCCTTGCCATCAGTTGACTAAGGAAGAGAAAACTCATGCCTGCTTTATAGATGGCTCTGAGCAGCAATATGCAGGCACCACTAGAAAGTGGACAGCAGCAGTCTGCAGCCTGTTTTTGGGACCTCCCTGAAGGACAGTGTTGAAGGAAAATCCTCCCAATGGGCAGAACTTCAAGCTGTGCACTGGCTGTCCACTTTGCTTGGAAGGAGAGATGGCCAGATGTATGACTGTACACTGTATACTGTTTCATGGACTGTGGCCAATGGTTTGGCTGGAGGTCATGGATTTGGAAGGAACATGATTGGAAAATTAGTGACAAGGAAGTATGGGGAAGAGGTATGTGGACAGACCTCCCTGAATGGGCCAAAGAAGTGAAAATATTTATGTCCCATGTGACAGCACACCAAAGGGTGACCTCAGCAGAGGATAATTTTAACTATAAAGTGGATAGGATGATGTGTTCTGTGGATACAAGTCAGCCTCCATCCCTAGCCATTCCTGTCATTGCTGAATGGTCTCATAAACAAAGGGATCATGATGGTAGGGACAGACGTTATGCACGGGCTTAGCAAAACAGACTTCTGCTCACCAAGCCCAACTTGGCTACAGCCACTGCTGAGTGCCCAATCTGCCAGCAGCAGAAACCAACACTGAGTCCCTGCTATGGAACCCTTCCTCAGGGTGATCAACCAGCAACCTAGTGGCAGGTAGATTACATTGGACCACTTCCATCATGGACATGGCAGTGTTTTGTTCTTACTGGAGTAGACATTTACCCTGCATATGGCTTTGCCTTCCCTCATGCAGTGCTTCTGCCTAAACTATGATCTGTGGGCTTACAGAATGCCTCATCCAGTTATGGTACCCCACACAGCATTGCCTCAGATCAAGAAACTCACTTCACAGTAAACGAAGTGTGGCAGTGGGCCCATGCTCATTAAATTCACTGGTTTTGGCATGCTCCCCATCAGTCTGAAAGAGCTGGCTTGGTAGAACAATGAAATAGACTACTAAATATACAATTATGGTGCCAGCTAGTTGGAAATACCTTACAGGGCTAGGGCAATATTCTCCATGAGGCTCTATGTACTCTAAACCAATGTTCAATATATGGTGGTGCTTTTTCCATAGCTGGGATTCACAGGTCCAGAACCCAAGGAGTAGAAATGGGAATGGCACTACTCACTATTATCCCTAGTGACCCACTTGCAAAAATTTTTGCTTTCTGTCCCCATGATCCTATGCTCTGTGGCTCTAAGTGCCTTAGTTCCAAAAAGAGGAATTCTCCCACCAGGAGATACAACACTGACTTCATTGAAGTGGAAGTTAAGAAAGCCACTCAACCACTTTGGGCTTCTCATGCCTCTGGATCAAAAAGCAAAGAGGGAGTTACCATATTGGCTGGTGTGATTGAGCCTGTATGGCAAGGGGAAATCAGATTGATATTATGTAATGGAGCTAAAGAGTATGTCTGGAATACAGGAGATCCCTGAGGAGGTCTCTAAGTACTACTATGCCTTGTGATTAAAGCCAATGGAAAACTACAGCAACCCAATTCTGACATGACTACTAATGGCCCAGAACCTTTAGGAATGGAACCGTGCAAAGAACCATGACCAGCTGATGGCAAGTAGAAGGAATACATGGTGGAAGAAGGGAGTTCCAGATACCAGCAATTACCACATGCAGAAACAAGGAATGTAATAATTCTGTTCTGAGAATTCTTCCTTATTTTGTTATATTTGTGTGTGTGTGTACATATAATATTTTTGTTTCCTTCCCTCCCTTATTCCATTACTTCTTATAAAACATAAGATGTAAAGGAGGCTAGTGCATTTTCAGTTGTATTCATGTTAGGTACAAGTATAACTACATAATTGTCTTTATTTAGAGACTATGTATGGTTTAAGGAGATGTGTACAGGTGCCAAGTTGACAAGGGGTGAATTATGATGGTTAAGGTTATGTGTAAAACTTGTGTAGGTCATGATTCTCAGTGGCCTGGCAAATATTATGTAATCATCTTTCATTTTGTGATTGGATGTGAAAAGGTAATCAGTTGACAAGGGAGTTTCTTTCCTTGGGGGTGTGGCCTGCATTCAATATATATGCATGTTCTAGCAAAGCACTCTCTCTTGATCCTGCATCTGACTTGTCATCCTCTGACTTCCATTACTGGGGATGTGAAACAGCAGCCTACCATCTGAAATGCCTCCAGCCTGATGCCTGACCCATGGACCCAAGGACCCAAGGATTTGTGACTTGCCAGCCTCCACAACTGCATGAGGCATTTCCTTGAAATAAATCTCTCTCTCTCTCTCTCTCTCTATATATATATATATATATATAGAGAGAGAGAGAGAGAGAGAGAGAGAGATAGATAGATAGCTCCAGGAGCTCTGGTAGCGTAGTGTCTAAGGCACTAGACTGCTAACCAGAAGGCTGGCGGTTCAAACCCACCAGCCACTCCTCGGAAGGAAGATTGGGCAATCTACTTCTGTAGAGATACCGCCTAGGAAACCTGAGGAGGGATTGCAATGAGTGGTAATCAATTCAAATGGCAGTGAGTTTTTAAACCAAAACCAAACTCACTGCCTTCAAGTCAGTTCCAACTCACAGCAACCCCTCCTTGGGTTTCCAAGGCAGTATCCCTATGGAAGTAGATTGCCCAATCTTCCTTCCAAGGAGTGGCTGATAGGTTTGAACCACTAGCCTTCTGGTAAGCAGTCAAATGCCTTAGGCACTACATCATCAGAGTTTCCATATACATATATGTCCTCCCCCCACTGGTCTTTCTCCTTCAGAGAACACAGCCTAAGACAAATCCCTAAACATATTTTAGATCACTTGATTTATTTGGCTTGTTATGGATTGTGTCTCCCTCCAAAGAAAAAAAAATCCTATCCTCTATACCTGTGGTTAAGGAGCCCTAGTGGTGTCATGGTTAAGTGCTCAGCTGTTAACCAAAAGGTCAAAAGGCTGGTGGTTGAAATCCATCAGCCACTTCCTAGGAGAAAGGTGTAGGTGTCTTTTCTATAAAAATTTACAGCCTTGGAAATCCTATAAGATTGTCTCCTCAGATCAGAACAGACTCAACTGCTCTGGATTCGGGTTATAGCTGTGGTTATAATCCCATTTGGGAATAGATTTTCTTTGTTGTGCTAATGAGGCAAGATTAGTGTTCAAAACCAAAAACCAAACTCACTGCCATCAAGTTGATTCTGACTCATAGAGACCCCTTTTGGGTTTTTGAGGCCACATATAATTATGGAAGTAGATTGCCCAGTCTTCCTTCCGCAGAGTGGCTAGTGGGTTTGAACCACCAAACTGCTAGTTAGCAGTCAAATGCCTTAGGCACTATGCCACCAGAGGGGGTGTTTTTAAGTCAATCGCTTTTGAAAAGATATAAAAAGAGCAGATGGGGCAAGCAACCAAGCAAGCCAGCAGCGGTGGGAGGAGATGGATTCCATGCCAAATGCATCACCAAGGAACCAAGGAACAGAAGCTAACGAGAGACAAGGACCTTCCCCCACAGTCGACAGAGAAGAGCCTTCCCTAGAGCCAGTGAATTTGGACTTTCAGCCTCCCAAATTGTGAGAAAATAAATTTCTGTTAATTAAAGCCACTCACGTGTGGTATTTCTGTTACGGCAGCACTAGAGAACAAAGACAGTACTCTTCAATGTTTTTCAATACATTTTTTTTAAAAACCTCTGGAGATTCCAACACGCCACATTCTCTTTCTCTTTTTTTTTTCTCTCTCTCAAATTGTGATTTGGGTGACAGTTTACAGAGAACATTCATTTTCCATACAACAATTCATACACATTTTGTTACATGACATTGATTTCGATCCCCATAATGTAACAGCTCTCTTCCCACTACATCCCTGTGGTTACCTTTTCCCTGTGTCCTTCTTTCCCATGCATTCCTACCTCCTGAGTTATCTCCCTGTGTAAACACCGCCCTTCTGATCTCCCATGGTTGATTTCTTTAAAGAGTATTCCTACCTGGTGTAAATGTTCACCTTATACATCTGTCTATTGTTTGGGTGGAAACCAGGGAGTCAGTTCAATTCCATCATTTATACATTTTAATAATTTTCATCATAAAGTTCAGGCCCACCTGATTTATTCCTGAGTTCTATGTTGTTGTTGTTGCTATTATAAGTCATGTATTTTTTAGACACAATTTCTGTTTTGTGATTGTATAAGAAATGCAATTAAATTTTCTATTGTTCTTATACTGAGAAAACTTACTGAACTAGTTTTTAATTCTAATAGTTTTTAGATTCATTTGGGTTTTCTGTTTAGCTCCTCATACTGTCTGCAAAACAAACAAACAAGTAAGCAGGTAGTTTTCTTTATTTCTCCACCAGTGTCATGATCCCTTCTGAACAACATTTGCTGGAGAATCATTAAGTATCTAGGGAATTTGCCACTACTCTCATCCCTCCAGTAAGGCCAGCCTGTGTGCTATGCCTGGAGCAAGCCTCCCATCTGGGACCAGTGTTCAGGTCAGGGCTGCTCTAGGGACTACCATCACCCAGAAGACCCCTAGGTTCTGGAACAAGTTGCCTTCCTTTAAAGTAATGTGGTCATTGCAGTGTTGTTTATAACAAAAAAATTAGAAATAACCTAAATAGCCAGTAATTAAGAAGTGGTTGAAATGATTTTTTTTTTTTCCACACCTAAACATCACTGTTAAGGGTGATAGGAAAATTTGGGAATGGTTAATGGTGATGGCTGCATAACACAACAAAAATATTTAATGTCACTGAACTGTACATGTGAAGATTGTTGACATGGTAAATGCTTTGTTAGTATCTATTTACTACAATTAAAAAAAGGGGGGAGAAACTGGCTAAATAAACATAAAATAGAATATTATGCAACCATTAAAAATGAAGATAAAAGATCTGTGGTTACTGACATGGAGAGATATTCAGAATATATGGATAAACTTTGGTTACAAAGTATTTATCAATTATTTGGGTGCAGTGGTGGATCAGTGGTAAAATTCTCACCTTGTGTGCAGGAGACCCAGATTCTATTCCCAGCTAACATGTCTCATACACAACTACTACTCATCCATCAGTAAAGGCTTATGTCTTGTTATGATGCTGAATAGATTTCAGTGGAACTTCTAGGCTAAGATAGAGGAGGAAGAAAAGCCTGGTGATCTGCTTCTGAAAGTCAGCCAGTAATGGGATAGCACAAGACCAGGCACATTTCATTCCATTGTGCATGGGGTCATCATGAGTCAGGACCAACTCAACAACAGCCAACAAAGGTTATTTATTGCTGTGTAACAAGTTATCCCCAATCCTTAGTGGTTTAAAACAACAACTTTGATTATCTCACAGTTTATGTGGGTTAGGAACTGGGGTGAGGCTTAGCTGGTCCTCAGGAGCTCTGGTAGTGCAGTAGTTAAAGCACTGGGCCACTAACCACAAGGCTGGTGATTCAAAACTGCAGAAAGATGAAGCAGTCTGCTTCCCTAAAGATTTACAACCTTGGAAACCCTATGGGGCAATTCTTCTCTGTCCTAAAGTGTCACTATGAGTTGGAATCGACTTGATAGCAGTGGGTTTGGTTTTGGTAGCAAGTCCTCTGGCTCAGAGCCCCTCTCAAGGATACCATTATCTGAAGGCTCACCTGGGAAGGATTCATTCCCAAGCTTATTCCCAGACATGGTTGTTGGTGACATTCAGCCCTTCTTCTTCTTCTTTTAAATACATTTTATTGAAATATCGTTTATGTACAGAGAAATACAAAAAACTAAAGTGACAAGGGTCAATTCATTTTTTTTTTTTTTTTGTAGTGTTCCCTCCCCTCCCCTCCCACCCCTGGGAACCAACAAAGAAAGTTTCCTTACATATATAAACCTTTCCTTGACTTTTTACAATAATGAACTAATACTATATTTGTCCTTCTGTGATTGACTTATTTCACTCAGCATAATGTCCTCCAAGTTCATCCATGTTACGCAGTACTTTGCAGATTCTACATTATCCCTTAGTGCTGCATAGTATTCCATTGTATGTATGTACCATAGTTTGGTTATCCATTCTTCTGTTGACGGGCACCTAGGTTGTTTCCTTCCTTTTGTTATTGTAAAAAGTGCTGCAATGAACATGGATGTGCATATATCTTTCCTTGTTCTGGCTCTCACTTCTTTAGGATATATACCTCGTAATGGAATGGCTGGGTCAAATGTTATTTCTAATTCCAGCTTTTTAAGGAATCACCACACAGCTTTCCACAGTGGTTGTATCATTTGACAGTCCCACCAGCAGTGTATGAGAGTCCCAATCTCTCCACATCCTCGCCAACATTTGTTATTTTCTGTCTTGTTGAACTTTGCCGCTAGTGCTGGGGTGAGATGGTCTCTCATGGTTGTTTTGATTTGCATCTCTCTGATGGCTAATGATTGTGAGGTACGGATCTTGTTTCATTTTTCTGCAAATGGATGTTGCTGATTTCTTTGTTCCACATAATTTTCTGCACTAAGCTCATTTTGTTTATGAATCGTGTTATCACTTTCTTCATTGCTATTGTTTTAGTATTAGGTAAATATTTGTGCTAGTCCTCTTTTTTATTTTGGTCTGAAGATTTATCATTCTTCTTTGAGGTTACCCTGTGATTTATAACTATCTTCCCAGGTTTTGAACAGTTTGTTCTTTTTTTCCATCTTTTTGCTTTGTAGTTGTCCTCATTTGTCAACTGATGTCTCTGGTTCCCTCTTTATAATCTTGTAGGCTTATTTATTTTGGATACTTCCATAACTGGGTTGGTTTCTGGGTTATGTTATCATGTATGTTAATGGTCAGTTGTTGTTTGCTGTTGTTGGTTCTCTGTCCAAAGGACTCCCTTTAGCATCTCTTGTTAGGTTGGTCTGGTTTGAACAAATTCCCTTATTTTCTGTTTATCTGGAAATCTAATCTAAATCATCATGGGGCATGTTGTTGTTGTTGTTATTTGCCGTCGAGTCAGCCCCGACTCATAGCGACCCCTCCTTGGATTTCCGAGGCAGTATCACTACAGAAGTAGGATTGCCCAACCTTCCTTCTGAGGAGTGGCTGGTGGGTTTGAACCACCAGCCTTCTGGCTAGCAGTCAAGTGCCTTAGGCACTACACTACCAGAGATAACTACCATCATATTTGAGGGACAATTTTGCTGGGTATATAATTCTTGGTTGGAAATGTTTTCTTTCAGGGTTTGACATATACCATCCCATGGCCTTCTCACTTGCATGGTTTCTGCCAAGAAATCCGAGCTTAGTCTTATTGGCTGCCCCTTGTAGGTAACTTTTCATTTTTCCCATGCTGCTTTCAGGATTCTTTTTTTGTGTCTTTGGTTTTGATGAATTTGATGATGATACGTCTTGGTGATTTTCTTTTGGGATCTATCCTGTTTGGGGTTCGTTGGACTTCTTAAATGGATATAGTCTCATCTTTCACCATACCAGGGAAATTTTCTTTCAACAAATCTTTGACAATTTTTTCTGTGGTTTTGTCTCTTCCTATTCTGGAATTCCAATTACATATAGGTTATTCCTTTTGACGGTATCCCACATGAACTTTAGGCTTTCTTCTTTTTGTTTTGCTCTTTTTTCTGATTGATCCCTTTCCAAAGAAGTATTGAGGTATTTGTGTTCAATCGCACTAATCCTGTCTTCCATTGATTCAATTCTACTTCTTTGCCCATTCGATGTGTTATCTATTTCTGAAAATTTTGTATTAATCTTCTGGATTTCTATCTGTAGATTTTGTATCATTTCTTATTTTTCATTTATTTTACCATTTTGTTCTTGTCTTTCCAAATTGTTCTAGGGTTTTCTCTGTGTTTTCCTCAATTTTGTCAGTGTTTTCCTTGCTCTGTCTCCCAATCCATTGAAGGTATCTCAGTATAAATCTTTTGAATTCCTTATCAGGGAGCTCCAATGCTGCTTGTTCCTCAGGGATATGTTTTGGGTCTGTATCCTGGTCCCTTGTTTCTCCTGCTTTATCTTGATTCTTTATGTGGACTGTGATGCTCTGCTGTCTCAGAGGCATTGTGATGTTTTTGTGTTTATATTTAATTGGTGATTGTATGTTGGGTGACTTGCCCATGATTTTCATTTTCTTTGTTCTGTTTGGATGTTATGTATGTAAGCAGGGTACTGTGCTCCTCTATTCACTAGTGGGCAGCACTTATACACTCACCACCTGTCTCCTTTCCTGTTGTCAGCCTCCCATAGTCCCTACCATCCTTGGCAAATGGAGCCTATTCTTAGGTCCCTGGAATCTGAATGAGAATGTTGTCACTTTAAATATCCAAAATGGCCACTGCTTGTAAACATTCAAAATGGCTTCACCCTTGGTCACTTTAAATATCCAAAATGGCTGCTGCTTGGAAACTATTTTGTTTATCTAGTGCCACTCAGACAGGAATATATCATAAATGGGATGCTTGAACAAACTGGAGTTTATTCTTTCATAGTTTGGCGGCTTTAAGTCCAAATTCAAAGTGCCAAGCTCCAGGGGTTGGGTGAAAGCCCCTCAGCCTTGGGCTTCAGTTCTGCCTCCTGCTCCTGGCCCACTGAAGCTAGAGGCTTTTCTCCACCCAGACAGCTGCTAGCTGCTGAGACTGACAAGCCCAAGGTTGACAAGTAAAAAGGCACAGTCCCAATATTACCAAACCACACAGCAGGCCATTAATTTAAGTCCATTGAAAGTCCCAAGATCAGCAGAGGTGATCCCACAGAATGTGGAAATTATTGAACAATATTATTGATATCACACACAAGTAAAATCTTACTGAAGATAATTCTAAAATGGTTGCAGCAGTATATTGACAGAGAATTCCAGAAATGCAAGCTGGATTCAGAAGGGGACATAGAGTGTGAGATGTCATAGCTGATGTCAGATGGATCTTGGCTCAAAGCAAAGAATACTAGAAAGATGTTTACTTGTGTTTTATTGACTATGCAAAAGCATTTGATTGTGTGGATCATAACAAATTGAAGATAACATTGAGAAGAATAGGAATTCCAGAACACTTAATTGTACTCATGAGGAACCTGTACATAGACTAGGAGGCTGTTGTTCAAACAGAACAAGGGGATACTGCATGGTTTAAAATCAAGAAGAGAGTGCATCAGGGTAGTATCCTATCACCATATACTTATTCAATTTGTATGCTGAGCAAATAATCTGAGAAGCTAGACTATATGAAGAAAAACATGCCATCAGGATTGGGGGAAGGCTCATTAACAACCTGAGATATGCAGGTGACATCACTTTGCTTGCTGAAAGTGGGGATGACTTGGAGCACTTACTGATGAAGATTAAAGACCATAGTCTGCAGTACGGATTACATCTTAATATAAAGAAAACAAAAATCCTCATAACTGGACCTATAAGCAGCATCAGGATGAATTGAGAAAAGATTGAAGTTGTCAAAGACTTCATATTACTTGGTTCTACAATCAACACCAACGGATGTAGCAGTCAAGACATCAAAAGACGTATTACTTTGGGCAGATCTGTTGCCAAAGACATTTTTCAAGTGCTGAAGACAAAAGATACCTCTTTGAAGATTAAGATAGGCCTAACCCAAGCCATGGTATTTTCAATCACCTCATATGCATGTGAGGGCTGGACAATGAATAAGGAAGACTGAAGAAGAGTTGATGCTTTTGAGTTGTGGTGTTGGTGAAGAATGCTGAAAGTACCATGGACTGCTAAAAGAATAAATCTGTCCTGGAAGAAGCACAGCTGGAATGGTCCTTGGAAGCAAGAATGGCCAGACTTCATCTCACCTACTTTGGTCATGTTATCAGAAGGGACCATTCTCTGGAGATGTATGTCATGCTTGGTAAAGTGGAGGGTCAACAAAAGAGGGGAAGGTCCTCAATAAGATGGACTGACACAGTGGCTGCAGCGATGGGCTCTGGTATAGTAGGGATTGTGAGGCTGGCACAGGTCCGGGCAGTGTTTTGTTCTGTTGCACACAAGGTCACTATGAGTCAGAGATGACTTGACGGCACATAACAACAACAACAATGCTCCACTCAAGAGCAGGTTTCAGAGTCTCTTCTGGCATCCATTTTGGTCTTTTCTTCCTTTCCTGCCTTTTTAATGACCTCTTGCTTTCTTCATGGATGATGTTCTTGATGTCATCCCACAATTCCTCTGGTTTTTGGTCTTTGGTGTTCAGTGCATCAAATCTATTCTTTTGATGGTCTTTAAATTCAGGACGAATATAATCAAGGTCAAATTTTGGCTCTCATAGATTTGTTTTAATTGTCTTCAGCTTCAACTCGAACTTGCATATGAGCAGTTGATGGTCTTTTCCACAATCAGCTCCTGGCCTTGTTTTGGCTGAAGATATTGAACTTCTCCATTGCCTCCTGGCACAGATATAGTCAATCTGATTCCTTTGTACTTCATCTTGTGAAGTCCACATGTATAGCTACCATTTGTGTTGAAAAAAGGTATTTGCAGTGAATAAATCATTGGTCTTGCAAAATTCTATCATGCGATATCCAGCATTATTTCTATAACCAAAGCCATATTTTCCAGCTACCGGTGATTCTTCATTTCCAACTTTTGCATTCCAATCACCAGTGATAATCAACACATCTTAATTGCATGCTTGGTCAATTTCAGACTACAGAAGTTGGTAAAAATATTCTATTTCCTTGTCTTTGGCTTTGATGGTTGAGCAGAAATTTGAATAATAGTCATATTAACTGGTCTTTCTTCTAGGCATATGGATATTATCCTATTACTGACAGCATTGTACTTCAGGATAGATCTCAATACATTCTTTGTGATGATGAATGCCACACCATTCCTCTTCAATTTGTCATTCCCAGCATAGTAGAACATATGGCTGCCTGATTCAAAACAGCCAAAACCAGTCCATTTAAGCTCACTAATGGCTAGGATATCAATCTTTATTTCATATCTGACAACTTCCAGTTTTCCTAGATTCATACTTGGTACATTACATGTTCCAATTATTAATGGATGTTTGCAGCTGTTTATTCTCACTTTGAGTCATGCCACATCAGCAAATGGAGGTCCTGAAAGCTTTACTCCATCCACATCATTAAGGTCAGCTCTACTTTGAGGAGGCAGCTCTTCTCCAGTCATATTTTGAGTGCCTTCCAACCTGAAGGGCTCATTTTCTGGCACTATATACGAGAATGTTTCAGGGCTGTTCATAAAGTTTTCCAGTAATATATCAGATAGTGTTTCACTGCTATTCATAAGGTTTTCACTGGCCAATTCTTTGAGAAGTGGATGGCCCTTCCATTTTTCTGAGTCTGTCTTAGTCTGGAAGCTGTGGAAACCTGTCCACCATGGGTGACCCTCCTGGTATTTGAAATACTGGGCATATAGCCTCCAGCCTCACTGCAACATGTAAGCCTCCACAGTATGACAGACTGACAGACAAGTGGTGGAATACTATTCAGTCAGTAAGTAAGTAAAGGAAGGAAGCATTGCTACACTGAACAACATAGATGAATGCTAACGTAATTATACTGAGTGAAGGAAGCCCTACCAAAAAATAGTATATACTGTGTGATAGTTAAGTTTGTGTGTCGATTTGGTAGCCCTGGTTGAGTGGCTGAGCAGCTGGATGTAGTAGTCCCCATGATGAGACTGGTAATCAGCTCCATGGTGGGATCTACCACAAGCAGCTGAGTAACTGCTTTAGGGATATGGTCTGTTTCCCATACATAAGCAGCAGCTTTGGGAATGGTCTCTAGCTTATGGCATGCTTGAACCCTACATGTTGTTGTTCAGCAGCCTGCCATGCTCTTCTGACCTTGGGACTTTCAGTGGACTTGAATTAATGGCCTGCCATATGGTTTGGTAACATCGGGACTGTGCCTTTTTATTTGTTGACCGTGGGCTTGTCAGCCTCAGTAGCCAGTAGCTGCCTGAGTGAAGGGATGCCTCTAGATTCAGTGAGCTGGGAGTAAGAGGCAGAGCTGAAGCCCAAGGTCAAGGGGCTTTCACCCAGCACCTAGACCCTGGCACTTTGAGCTTGGACTTCTAGCCTCCCAAACTGTAAGAGAATAAACTCCTATTTGTTCAAGCCCTCCCATTTGTGGTATATTCTTGTCGGAGTGGCACTAGGTAACCAGAACATACTGTATGATCTATTTGTATAAAATGCTCAAAAATACAAACTAATCTATGTTAAGGAGCTCTGTGGTAGCATAGTGCCTAAGGTATTTGACTGCTAACCAGAAGGCTGGTGGTTCCAACCCCCCAACAACTCCTTGGAGAGAAGATTGGGTGATCTACTTCCATAGTGATACTGCCTTGGAAACCCAAGGAGGGGTCACTATGAGTCAGATCTGACTCAACGGCAGTGAGTTTGGGTTTGTTGTTGTTTTTGTTTTTTAATCTATGATAGAAAGCACATCAGCGGTTGCCAGGAGACATTGCAGGGAAGAGGCAGGAATTGCCAGGGAGCAGTGAAAAAGAATCAGTTGAAAAGAGTCAAGAGCCAACGACCAGAGAAGGAACTGGACTATAGGACTAATGGTCATCATAAACCACTGCCTCCTCTATCTTGATACCAAAAGAATTAGATGGTGTCCAGCTACCACTACTGCATGTTCCGATTAGGGCCATGGATAAAAATGTGGAGAACTTCAAATGCTCAGAAAATCCAGAGCTACTAGACCCGTTGAGACTGGAGGAATCCCTGAGGCAACTGCTCTAAGATACTCTTTAAATCTTAAACCAAAACTATCCCCTGAAGTCACCTTTCAACTAAATACAGGTTAGCTCAAAAAGTAAAGACTGTCACCCTTGAGTACTGTCCTCTTCTAAAAACTACCTGTATAGGACCAAACAGACAACCAAAACCAAACCCACTGCCATCAAGTTGCTTCCAACTCATAGTGACCCCCACTGGGTTTCCAAGGCAGTAAATCTTTACAGAAGTAGATGGACTGGTCATCCATCTGCGGAGTGGCTGGTGGTTTTGAACCACCAGTCTTCCGGTTAGTAGTCAGATTTCTTAGGCACTACGCTGCCAGAGCTCCTTAAATAGACAACAGTTACTCTAAAGCATGGATGAGAAGGTTAGGGGGCAGTAAGACTAAATTAAGGGAATGGAACAACTAGAATGGAAATAATGAGAATGTCTGGAAAAAATGGAACTAAAGAAGCAGTCTGTTTCTATAAACAACGTGAAGAATGTGACCATTGTCACTGAACATTATGTGCACAAATTGTTGAATGGGAAACTGTTTTGCCAAAATTATAAATTTTTTTTAAAGGTCAGGAGAAGACTTTTTGGGGTGATGTTGATTTCTTGCTTGTGGTAGTATGACTGTGTCAAAACCCATCAATTGCAGTTTAATTGTTCAGTCTATCATAAGTTATAACTCAATAAAGCGATTCTTAAAAATTAAAAGTATATGTAATATGATCCTATTTTGTTGAAGAACAAAGAGAAGAAAAGAAAAAAAGATATATAATTACTCCAAATTGTAGTGCCAACTCTATCTAGACAGAATTATGACTTTTCCATATTATTATTTTGTTTGATTATATTTCCTAATTTTTCTGCAATTAACATATTACTTTCATAATAAGAAATTCTGGCTAATTTTGTTTTCAAAAAGAGAAAAATCTGCCCTGACAAACACATGATCCTTCCTACAAAGCCTTGTGGACATACTCTCCTACCTTCACAATAAGGGGTTAAACCCTCAAGCTAAGCTTGACTTCCATGAGGTTTAAGGGGTCCAAGTAGTTTTCTCTGCCCAGCATCCATCCCTCCTCCTGATACCAGCACCCAGATTTCCTTACAGGAAACACACCCTTAGTTTCTGACCCCATGCTTGAAGTTGGGCTGACTCTACCCCCATGCTGTGGGAATGTGACCCAGGCTCGACCACTCAGGACATCTCAGCCTCCCATCCACAAGCACTTGTTCAGAGATGGACCCTGGCATTTTTCACTAACTCTTAGGAAGAAAACTCTCTCTTTCTTCCAGGGTTCTAAGCTAAGTGGATATAAGTCTGGAGCAGAATTTAGAGGAGAGGAGAGACTTGCTACCTGGAGAGAGTGCAGCTGAGAATAAAGCTAACACGGAGGGGAAAGACTAGTTCCTGGCGTCGTTATTAGAACACCTGGATCAAGCTGTGCCTGAAAGTAGGACTCCAGGGCTTTCTCAGTTACATGAGTCAGTGGATTTTCTTTTGCTTTAACAAACAGGAGTTTATTCACTTACAGTTTTGGAGGCTCCAAGTCTGAGTTCAAAGTGCTGGGCTCTAGAGGCTGTGTGTGAAAGCCCCTCGACCCTGGGCTTCAGCTCTGCCTCTAGCTCCCAGACCACTGAAGCTAGAGGCATACCTTCACTCAAGCAGCTGCTGGCTCCTGAGGCTGACAAACCCAAGGTCAACAAGTAAAGAGGCTGCATTGACCTCATACATTTCTGCTGTTGGTAGAATTCTGGAGACCCTAGAGCCCACCTGCCTGGGTTTGAACCTTAGATCCATCAGTTATTAGTGATATGACCTTGCATAATTTTCTTAACCTTTCTGGGCCTCAATTTCCTTAGCACTGTCTACCTCATCAAATTCCTAGATTAGGTGAAATCATGAACATAAAGTGTTGAATCAGTGCCTGGCACATAGAAAGCACTCAATAAATTTATAATTAATAAATTTATTAACATCATCATAATAATTATCTCATTTATAATTGCTTATCATTAATCTCATTTTTAGTATTGTTACTGTTTCTAAACAGTGTAAAGAAGTAATTGTCACTTGGATGCCCCAGGGTCACTGGTGGCCCCTCCAGGATATTTTTCACCCTCTAGGGTAACACAACTGGTAGCATAGTGCCTAAGGCACTTGACTGCTAACCAGAAGGCTGGCAGTTCAAACCCACCAGCCACTCCTCGGAAGGAAGGTTGGGCAATC
>NW_006921893.1:1057388-1062578 GCF_000298275.1 Orycteropus afer afer | reverse complement strand
AATGGGGCATCTGTTTGTTGAAATATCTCAATCGGTATGCCATCAATTCCCGGAGCCTTGTTCTTCGCCAGTTTTTTCATTGAAAAATTCCATATCAATGGAAAAAAGAAGAACCACATGACTATCTCTATAGATGTAGAAAAGCATTTGATAAAATCCAACACTCTTTCTCGATGAAAACCCTTAACAATTGGAATAGAAGGTGTTTTGGTTACTGGTCCCACTCTAAAAGAACATACCACAAATGGGATGGCTTCAACAAACAGGAGTTTATTCACTTATAGTTTTGGAGGCTGGAAGTCCGAGTTCAAAGTGCTGGGCTCTAAGGGGCTGTGTGAAAGCCCCTCGACCTTGGGCTTCAGCTCTGCCTCTTGCTCCTGCCTCACTGAAGCTAGAGGCATCTCTTCACTCAGGCAGCTGCTGCCTGCTGAGGCTGACAAACCCAAGGTCAACAAGTAAAGAGGCACAGTCCTGATATTACCAAACCACATGGTAGGCCATTGATTCAAGTTCATTAAAAGTCTCAAGATTGGCAGAGCATGGCAGGTTACTAAATGAAGATTTGGTAACATGCAGGGTCCAAGAGTGGCAAAAAGCTAGAGACCTCCCTCAAAGCTGCTTCTTATCTACTGGAAGCAGACCACACCCTAAAGCAGCTACTCAGCTACTGGAATTGATTGCAGCAATCAATTGCATGGAATTGATTGCCAACCTCACCTTGGGAAATAACTACATCCACCTGCCCAGCTACTCAACCAAGTCCAGCCAAGTTGACAACAACCTTAACTATCACAGAAGTGAAGTTCCTCAATATGTGTAAGGTGGTGTTAGTAGTGTCAGAATCAGGATAAGCATCAGCTCAAAGCTGATTCCTATGAGGACATATCTCCATTCTCCAACCTTTTTTACCACCTGACACTAGTTGTCCCTTGCACAGCATTCTCTCTACTTCTTTTCTGGGCTTGGTAATCCATTGCAATGGCCACACAGAACTCACAGACTATGCTTACAGTTTATTAAGGAAGCAACAGAGTACAACTCAGGATCAGGATCAGAAAGCATGAGTTAAACTCTGGATGGCTACTGTGAAGTAAAGAGCACATCCCTCCCATTCAGTGCAGGACAGCTCCCCCAGCTCCTCTGCCATGCAAGCAAGCATGCCCTTCTCTCTGCTCTGCAGACCTCCTCTCGGCTCCCTCAAGACAGGGCTCCTCTTGGTTCCCTCAGGACAGGCCTCTCTGTCTTCAGCCTCCCTGCCATTGGCCTCTCCATTGCTAACTGACTGAGCTCTCATAGCCAGTATAGCAACTTTGTCAACTCTTGCTTCTGCCATCTCTGCTGACTCTGCCATAGAGCCCTTCTGGGCCTGCCACTGTCTTCAGTGTTAACAGCCCTCGACCTCTTTTAGGAGGTTCACTGTCTTCTGTCTGTCTGTCTGTCTGTCTCTCTCTCTCTCTCTGCTTCTTCTCTCTTCTTGCCTGTCTTGCCTTTTCTCCTCTCCTACTTCTTCCTTCTCTTTCTGTCTGGAAACCTCTATGGGGTTGGCTGCATATATGAGCAACTCCTGGTCAGTTTCAAGGCATGGCCCTCTTACCAGGGCTAACCAATCCCCTCTTGGCAGGCCACAGACACTTCATTGATAGTAGGCTATATATCACTTCACGTGCATAGTGTATAGTACATTGAGCAATCCTTTCAAGGTGCCTACCAATCACAGGGCAGGCTACAGCCAAGGGCCAGACAAAAATTATTAAGTTGTTTATGTAGCATACCAGTAAATGTCGTCAACCTGGACACGAGTAACAAACCCTCTGGAGTAGAAAATCAGGAAAAAGTAACTCCTCAGGGCTTAGGGGTAAATCTCTCAAGCTGTTTTTCCAAAAGACCAAACCAACTTTATGTGGCAAAAGCCACATAAAGGAACTCATTTCACTGTAATATAATTAAGGGCATATATGAAAAACCAACAGCCAACATTATACTTCATGGAGAAAAATTGAGAGTTTCCCTCCTTGAAATCAGGAAAAAGACAAGGGTACCTGCTCACACCTCTTCCATTCAATATTGTATTAGAATTCCTAGCCAGAGCAATAAACCAAACAACCAAATCTACTGCCATTGAGTTGATTCTGACTCATAGCAACCCCCTTTGGGTTTTCAAGGCTAAAAATGTTTATGAGAGTAAACTGTCCTATCTTCCTCCTGCAGAGAACCTGGTGGGTTTGAACCACTGACCTTCTGGTTAGTAGGCAAATGCCTTACGCACCAGAGCCACCAGAGCACCTTAGCCAGAGCAATAAGACAATAAAAAGAAATAAAAGGTAGCCAAACTGAAAAAAAAAAAAAGAAAGAAAATTATTTCTATTCACAAATGGCATAATCCTATATGTAGAAACATTCAAAAGAACCCACAAGAAAGCTTTTAGAGTTAACAGAAGAATTTAGCAAAGTAGCAGGGTACAAAGTAAACAAAAATCAGTTGAGTTTCCATACATCAGCTATGAGAAATCTGGAAGGAAACTAGAGAAACTATTCTATTTACAATAGCATCTCAGAGGATAAAATACTTAGGAATGAATTTAACCAGGATGTGAAAGACTTATATAATGAAAATTATAAAACATTACTGGAAAAGATTAAAGAAGATTTAAATAAATTGAAAGAAGTTTTGTGTTCATAGATTGGAAAACTTAATATTATTAAGATGGCAATCCTACCCGAAGCAATCTATAGATTCAATGCAATCCTGATCAAAATTACAATAGCTTTCTTTACAGTAATGGAAAATCCAATTGTCCACTTTATATGGACTGGAAAGAGGCCCTGCATAGCTAAAGCAATTTTGAAGAAGAACAAAGTAGAAGGACTCACACTTTCTGATTGTGAAGTATATTACAGTAATCATTACTACAGTAATCAAGACAGCCTGGTATTGGTATAACAATAGACACAAAGACCAATGGAATAGAATTAAGAGTCCAGATATAAACCTACAAATCTTTGGTCAACTGACTTTTGACAAGGGTGCTAAGTCCATTTGATGGAAAAAGAAGACTGTTTCAGTAAATAGCGCTTGGAAAATTGGATTTCCATGTGCAGAAAAATGTAACTGGATCCATGCCTCACACCATGCACGAAAACAAATTCAAAATGGAGTAAAGACTTGATTGTAAAAACTAAAACCATAAAATTCTTAGAAGAAAATGCAGGGGCAAGGTTGTCAGGTGTAGCTTTTAACAATGGATTATCTAACAGCAAAAGCAGGAACAGCAAAAGCTTAAATAAATGGGACCTCATAAAAATTAAGAACTGTTGTTTATCAAAAGTTTACCAAAAAAGTGAAAAGACAAGCTACTGACTGGGAGAATATCTTGGGAAACCATAAAGAAATCTAATAACCAATATTGTTGTTGTTGTTATTTGCCGTTGAGTCAGCCCCGACTCATAGCGACCCCTCCTTGGGTTTCCGAGGCAGTATCACTACGGAAGTAGGATTGCCCAACCTTCCTTCCAAGGAGTGGAATAACCAATATACATATATAAAATGTCAACAACTTAATCACAAAAAGACAAATAGTCCAATCATAAAATGAGTATAAGACTTATATAGACATTTCACTAAAAAGGACATTCAAATGTGCACTAAACACATGAAAAGAAGCTCAACCTCATTAGCCACCTGAGAGATGCAAATGAAAACCACAGTTAGATACTATTTCACTCACTCTAGGATGGCTAAAAAGAGCTCTGATGGCATAGTGAGTAAAGCATTTGGCTGCTAACCAGAAGGTCTGCAGTTCAAACCCACCAGCTGCTCTGCAGGAGGAAGATGAGGCAATCTATTTCCAGAAAGATTTACAGCCTTGGAAACCCCATGGGGATCTCTATGAGTCAGAATCAACTTGATGGCGGTGGGTGGGTGATGTAGGATGGCTAAGATAAAACATAACATTAAAAAACTCCAGAAAATAACAAATGTTGATGACGATGTAGGGAAACTGGACCACTTATCCATTGCTAATGGGAATGCAAAAAATGGCACAGCTGTTGTGGAAAACAGTGTGGTGGTGCCTCAAAAAAACTAAAAATAGAACTACTATATGACCTAGCAATTCTAATCCTAGGATATACCCCAGGGAATTAAAAGCAGAGACTCAAACAGAGACTTGCACATGAAGGTTCATTTCAACACTATTCATAATAGCCAAAAGGTGGAAACAACCTGAATGCCCATCACCAGATGAATGGACAAACAAAATGTGGTGCATATGTACAACGGAATAGTAGTCAGCCAGTAGGAGAAATGAAGTCTCAACATATGCTACAACATGGATGGAAAGCTGTCATGTCAACCTTACTTATATAAAAAGATAAGAACAGTCAAATGTATAAAAACCAAAAAAAATGAAACTCATGGCTGTCAAGTCGGATCTGACTCACAGCGACCCCTCCTTGGGTTTCTGAGGTGGTATCACTACGGAAGAAGATTGTCCAATCTTCCTTCCAAGGAGTGGCTGGTGGGTTTGAACTGCCAGCCTTCTGGTCAGCAGTCAAATGCCTTAGGCACTACACTACCAGAGCTCCCAGTCAAATGTATAGAGACCAAAATGTATTAGTGACTACCAGGGGAGAAAGGGAAGGGGTCGGGGGTAAGGGAGAATTATTGTTTATGGAACACTGAGTTTCAGTTTACAATGATGGAAAAATCTCACTGATTGAGGGTGGGGATGTACAGCCAATTAGTGTAATTGATGTCACTAAGTTGTACACCTGTAAAAAATTGAATTGGCAAACGTGTGATATATTTACAATAATAAAAGGGCAGCCGCTAGGCTGCTTATGTACAGTCAAACATTTCATGAAATTTAGTTGCTTGGTTTGGAGTTTTAGGATCTTGGTTTCATGGGACATCCCATTTAATTGGCCTAATGTCATGTTTAGTGCTTCTGTTCTACCTCCTAGTTCATTGCATAATGCCTGGGATCTTAAACGCTTGCAAGCAGCCATCCAAGGTACATAATCAGTCTCTACTCACTTGGAGCAACAAAGGAAGGAGAGCCAGGAATAGGAGGAAGGAATGGAATGTGCGGATACTCGCCTTCATAAACAACTGCCTTCTATGCCATGAGGGAGCTCTGGTGGCATAGTGCCTAAGGCATTTGACTGCTAACCAGAAGGCTGGTGGTTCAA
>NW_006921893.1:1055919-1056568 GCF_000298275.1 Orycteropus afer afer | reverse complement strand
GTAAACCCTGAGACTATTGCCCCTAGCTGCCCTTCAGGTCTGGAATTGAACCCACTCCTGTGGCCTCCAATCAAACAAAAGACAGGCATACGAGCTGAACATTTACATTAGGTAGATACACTTCTTGGAGAGATCAATTATGGGAGAATGGAAGGGCTGTTTATGTACAGGGAGACAGCTCAGGGGGCAGGAGTGCATGGAGGGCAGGATACAGGGAAGAGGTAACTATGAGGAGGAAGTGAGAAGAGAGCTATTGCACTGTGGGAAATTTCAGTCCATGTCATGAGACAGTGTATGTGAACTGCTGTATGGAAAATGAACTTGCTTTGTAAACTTTCATCCAAATCACAGTAAAAATTTTTAAGGAAAAATAGAATGTCTGTCTTGAGCATAGTGATTTTTAAGATGTTGTTAAGTGCCATCAAGTCAACTCTGACTCTTACTGACTCTATGTACAATAGAACAAAACAATGCCCAATCATGTGTCATCCTCACAATCCTTGCTATACTTAAGTTCATTGTTGCAGCCACTCTGTCAATCCATTCTGTTAAGGGTCTTCCCCTTTTTCACTGACTCTCTACTTTTAAAAGGATGATATCCTTCTCCAGGGAATGTTCTCTTCTTTTTTTTTTTTTTTTTTATTTTTTT
>NW_006921893.1:1054422-1055819 GCF_000298275.1 Orycteropus afer afer | reverse complement strand
TTGTTCTCTATACTACTTTGGTGAGTAGCAACCAGGGTCTTAAAAGCTTAGGAGCAGCCATTTAAAATGCAACTATTGGTCTCTCCTCATCTGGAGCGAAGAAGAGTGAAGAAAATCAAAGACACATGGAAACAATTAGTCCAAAGGACTAATGGACCATAGGAACCTCAGCCTACACAACCCTGAGACAAGAAGAAGTAGATAGTGCCCGGTACCAATGTCAACCACTCAGCAAAGGGATTGAAATTGGAGATACTGAATAAAATAGGAGGAAAAATGTGGAACAAAATTCAAAAACATAAAAATGACCATAATTTCCAGTCAGATAAAGACTGGTGAAACCCCTGAGACTATGGCCTTTGGGCTTGGAATCAGACTCACTCCTAATTCAATAATTCACTCCCAATTCAATAGACTAACTCTTAATTGATTTAGCTCTCAGCCAAATAATAGAAAGCCTTATGAGCTGAACACCTACCCCAGGGAGATGCATCCGTTAGAACAGTCAACAAAGAGAGATCAAAAGGGCAGCATTTGGATAGGGGGAAATCTAGACTGACAGGAATGCACAGGTAAGAAGGACTCAGAAGGGGTAATCACAGGCAGGAGGTGGGAGGAGAGCTGTCCCATTGTGGGGACTGTAATCAGTGCTGTGAAATGAAATGTGTATGAACTGTTGAGTGTAAAATGAGTCTGCTTTGTAAATTTGCAGCCAGATCACAATAAAAAAAATTAATTAATTTTCATTGTGAAGGCTAACCCAAGAGTGCACCTGACCCAAGCCATGGTATTTTCAATAGCCTCCTATGCATGTGAAAGCTGGACAATGAATAAGGAAGACTGAAGAAGTATCAACACATTTTAATTGTGGTGTCAGCAAAGAATACGGAAAATGTTATGGACTGACAGAAGAACAAACAAAACTGTCTTAGAAGATGTACAGCCAGAATGCTCCTTAGAAGCAAGAATGGCGAGACTTTGTCTCACATGCTTTGGGTCATGTTGTCAGAAGGAGAAGGTTATCATGCTCAGTAAAGTAGAAGGTCAGCGAAAGAGGGAAGACCCTCAATGAGATGGATTGACAGTGGCTGTGACGATGGGCTCAAGTACAGCAAGGATTGTGAGGATGGCACAGGACGGACCAATGTTTCATTCTGTCGTACACAGGGTCCCTATGAGCAGAACTGACTGAACGGCACCTAACAACAACAACTACTACAGTGTCCTGTAGGAGCCCTCTCGCATAGTGGTTAAAGCATTCAGCTGTTTGAGATCAATGTTTCGAGTACACCAGCCACTCCGTGGGAGAAAGATGAGGCAGTCTGCTTCTGTAAAGATTCACATCCTTGGAAACCCTATAAGGCATGCCTACTCTGGCCTATGCTGTTGTTGTTGTT
>NW_006921893.1:1049489-1054322 GCF_000298275.1 Orycteropus afer afer | reverse complement strand
TTCGCTCAGCATAATGTCCTCCAAGTTCATCCACGTTATGCGGTGTTCTGCAGATTCTACATTATTCTTTAGCGTTGCATAGTGGAATGTTCTCTTCTGATAACATGAAAAAGGTAGGTAAGACAAAGTCCAGCCATTCTTGCTTCCAAGGAGCATTCCAGCTGCACTTCTTCCAGAAGAGACTTATTCGTTCTTCTGGAAGTCCATGGTATTTTCAGTATTCTTCGCCAACACCATAATTCAAACACACCTAGTCTTCTTTGGTCTTTCTTACTCATTGTCCAGCTTTCACATGCATATAAGGCTATTGAAAATACCATGGCTTGAGTTAGATGTATTTTAGTCTTCAAAGTGATATCTTTGCTTCTTAACACTTTAAAGAGGTCTTTTGCAGCAAATTTGCTCAATGCAATATGACATCTGATTTCTTTACTTCTGCTTCCATGGATGTTGATTATGGATCCAAGTAAAATGGATCCAAGTAAAATGGATCCATACTACAAGCGTTTAAGATCCCAGTCGCTACTAGCAAAGTAGGATGTGGGACAATGTTTTTGTGTAGTATGTTATCCCTGACAACTTCAATCTTTTCTCCATTTATCGTGATGTTCCTTATTGGTCCACTTGTGAGGATTTTTTTTTTCTTTATATTGAGGTGTAATCCATACTAAAGACTGTAGTCTTTGATCTTCATCAGTAACTGTTTCTGAAACAAACAAACAAACAAACAAAAAAAAATTCACTGCCGTTGAGTCAGATCCAACTCATAGCAACCCATCCTTGGGTTTCCAAGGCAGTATCACTATGGAAGTAGATTGCCTACCCAGTCTTCCTTCCAAGAGTGGCTGGTGGGTTTGAACTGCCAGCCTTCTGGTTAGCAATCAAGTGCCTCAGGCACTATGCCACCAGAGCTCCTAGTCATCTTCATTTTCATCAAGCAAAGTTATATTGTCTGCTTATCTCAGGTTATTAATGAGTCTTCATCCAATTCTTCTTCATATAGTCCAGCTTCTCAGATTATTTGCTCAGCATACAGATGGAATAAGTATGGTTAAAGGATACAACCCAGACACATTCCCTTCCTGATTTTAAACCATGCAGTATCCCCTTGTTCTGTTCAAACAACAGTCTCCTGGTCTATGTACAGGTTCCTCAGAGTACAATTTAGTTTTCTGGAATTTCCACTTTTCTCAATGTTATCCATAATTCATTATGATCCACATAGTCAAATGTTTTTGCATAGTCAATAAAACACAAGCAAACATCTTCCTGGTATTCTTTGCTTTCATCCAAGATCCATCGGACAGCAGCAATGATATCATTCATTCCACGTCCTTCTTCTGAATCCAGCTTGCATTTCTTGAAGTTCCCTATCAATTTACTGCTGCAACCATTTTTTAATTATCTTCAGCAAAATTTTACTTGTGTGTGATATTAATGATGTTGTTCAATAATTTCCACTTTCTGTTGCATCACCTTTCTTTGCAAGGGGCACAAATATAGATCTCTTCTAGTCAGTTGCCCAGGTAGCTGTCTTCCAAATTTCTCAGCATAGATGAGTAAGCGACTCCAGCATTGCATCCATTTGTTGAAATAGCTCAATGGGTGTTCTGTCAATTCTTGGAGCCTTGCTTTTCACCAATTCCTTCAGTGCAGCTTGGACTTCTTTCAATACGATTCATTGTTTGTTTGTTTGTTTTTATATGAAGTTGTTTATTTATTTACTTTTTTTTTTATTGTGCTTTAGGTGCAAGTTTACTGAGCAGTTTGTTTTACATTCAACATTTCATGTACCTTTGGTTTCACTCCCCAATTACCATCCCCAAACCTAACCTAGTCTCCTCCCCTCCCTTCCAGTAAGCCCCCACCCTGTGCCCCTAATAGTTATGCTCTCCTGTGTGTCCTGCATTTCCTCCGTGCGAATGTTGCCCCTCTGGTGCCCTGTGGTCAATTGCTTCAAGGGATGCATCTCCATAGAGTATGTGGGTGTGTCATCCTGGGTTGAGTGGTCTGTGTGTACATCTTATTTACTGTTGGGCTGAGAGCCAGCCCCTAGGAGTGAGTTTTATTTCAGGCCCAAAGTGTATCCTAGGACCATAGTATTGGGGGTCCCACCAGATTCCATCCGACCAGTAATTCTGGTCATTATTGTGTTTTTGGATTTTGTTCCACATTTTTCCTCCCACTCTATCCAGTCAATACCATCCATTATTGATCATATGCGACCTCCTGAAATAGTTGAACATTGATCAATTCCTTTTTGTACAGTTACTCTGTATGTTCCTTCCATCTTCTTTTGATGTTTCCTGCATAATTCAGTATTTTGTCCATAGAATCCTTCAATATTACAACTAAGGCTGGAATTTTTTCTTCAGTTCTTTCAGCTTGAGAAATGCTGTTCTTCTCTTTTGGTGTTCTAATTCCAGGTCTTTGCATATTTCACCATAATAGTTTACTTTGTCTTCTCCAGCTGCCCTTTGAAATCTTCTGTTTGGCTCTTTTATCTTGTCATTTCTTCCATTTGCTTTATCTACTTTCCATCAAGAGCAAGTTGCAAAGTCTCTTCTAACATCTATCTTGGTCTTTTTTTCCTTTCCTTTTTTTTTTTTTTAATGACCATTTGCCTTCTTCATGGATGATGTTCTTGATGTCATCCCACAACTTGTCTGGTTTGGGGTCATGAGTTTTCAGTGCTTCAAATCTGTTCCTCAGGTGGTCTCTAAATTCAGGTGGGATATAATCAAAGTCACATTTTGGCTTTGATTGGCTCCCATGGACTTGTTTTAATATTTTTGAGCTTCAACTTGAACTTGCATATGAGCAATTGATGGTCTGTTCCACAGTCAGTTTCTGGCCTTGTTTTGGCTGATGTTTATTGAGCTTCTTCATCAGCTCTTTCCACAGATGTAGTTGATCTGATTCCTGTGTATTCCATCTGGTGAGGTCCACATGTATAGCCACTGTTTATGTTGAAAAAAAGGTATTTTCAGTGAATTATATCTATATGGGATCAAACTGACAATAGCAACTCAAAAGATAGGAAACTTAGGGGGCAGTGAGTTTTATGTTAATGGGGGAGAAATACCTTGGAAAAGGAGGGTAATAATGATTGTACAACTTGAAGAATATACTCAATGTCACTGAACTGTACATGGAGTAATTGTTGCATTTGTGTATATTCTCAACAGTAAAAATAAAATAAAATAAATTTGAAAAAAAAAACCCAGCCAATTAAAACCCTTTGGGATCTGTATGAGACAACTATTATAAAAAGCCAAAAATAGAATTATATACAGAAAGACATATTCTTTGATGGTTATCAGGGATAGGAGAGGGAGGGAGGGAGAATCACTAATTAGATAGTAGACATGTGTTAATTTGGGTGAAGGAAAAGGCAATACACAATGTGGACAGAGTCAGCATAAGGTGACCAAGACAAAGGAAGACATGGAGAGGTACACAAGAATACAAGGCAATTATGGTAAATTCTAGAATATATACAATCCTGCAACAATAGCAATAAAAAATAATAATTTGTGAATGGATACAAAGGTAGATTAAAAAAAAAAAAAACACTGCCATTGAGTTGGATCTGACTCATAGTGACCCCTCCTTGGGTTTCCAAGGTGGTATCACTACGGAAGTAGATTGCCCAACTTTCCTTTTGAGGAGTGGCTGGTGGGTTTGAACCGCCAGCCTTCTGGTTAGCAGTCTAATGCCTTAGGCACTCCACCTCCAGAGCTCCACAAATGTAGATATGTATGCTAAATAGATGTGAGAGGTTGTCTGGTAGTATTCTAGTGTGCATATATAGGTATAAACAACAACAACAACAAAAAAAAAAAAACCACTCACTGCCGTCGAGTCAATTTTGATTCATAGCAAACCCTCCTTGGTTTCTGAGGCAGTCTCTCTACAGAAGTAGATTGCCCACTCTTCCTTCCAAGGAGTGGCTGGTGGGTTTGAACCATCAGCCTTCTGGTTAGCAGTCAAATGGCTTAAGCACTATGCCACCAGAGCTCCTACATGACCAACAGAGGCTGTTTAAAACATCCAGCAAAAATCCAGGGCCCTGCCCAAATGGTGAAATTCTTGGGAAATAACTTGGTCAGGAGCCACCCATGACATTCCACAGGCAACAATAAATAAGTTGCTGTCACTACCTACCCCCACGACTAAGCAGGAAGCCCAATGTTTAATTGGTCTATTTGGATTTTGGAGAACACATATTCCACATCTGGGAATATTTATGGCTCCCATCCATAAAACCACTCAGAAGAAAACTGCATTTGACTGGGGGCCCGAGCAACAGCAGGCTATGTCTGAAATACAGAAAGTTGGTCTCACTCTCCTCGTCTTTAGGCTCTTATGATCCACATTCAGACATGATTTTGGAGGTGTCTGCTGCATGTGCCTATGCAGACTAGAGCTTATGGCAAAAACCTGAGGATGTTTTCCTATGACAATCATTCAGATTCTGAACTAGAAAGTTTCCAGATGCTGCAGCTCAATACATGCCATTTGAAAGGCATTACTCACCTGCTACGGGCATTGATTGGGACTGCTTCAATGAAAGAAGGACAGAAAATCATCACGAGACCTAAAATACCCATAATGTCTTGGGTGTTATCAGAGAAACATTCTAATAAGGAAGACAGTGTCCAAAATAGTTCCATAATAAAATGGAAATAGTTCATACAAGAACAAGTGACTGGAGTTCCGGCAAGATGGCGGACTAGGCACAAGGACTGCACAGACGCTCTTCAACAAAGAAAAGGGAAACCAATTAACACAGACACAGAAGATAATCTTGGACCCCTGAGCCTTGAAGGG
>NW_006921893.1:1041727-1045099 GCF_000298275.1 Orycteropus afer afer | reverse complement strand
GCATTGTGGTAAACTGTGGTCAATGACATGAGACAAAGTATATGTGAACTGCTGTATGGAAAGTGAATTTGCTCTGTAAATCTTCACCCAAATAAAAATAAATAAATATTTTTTTAAAAAAAAGAACAAGTGACTGGAGGAATGCAGGGAGGCACCGACTGTATCCATGAGCAGGTAGCCTCCTTTCCTATAAGTCCTACCCTGGAACTGCCTGAGGAGCTGCCAGAACCCATTGCCACATGGACAGTGCCTATGAACCACTTTCTGCAGATCAGCAGAAGGCCACTTCCTTCACAGATGGCAGCTCCAGGGTACATGGACAACAATTGACATGGAAAGCTGCTGCCTTAAGACCAGCAGATGGAAAGACCAATTGAAGAAGATAAGAACAAGTCAGCTCAATGGGCTGAACTGTGTGTGTATTCCTAGCTGTCGTGGAAGAATTGGGCAATGGTTAGAGCCCATATATTTGGATTTTTACTGGTTCATGGGCAGTAAACAATGGCCTAGCTTTATAGTCAGGCAAATGGGCAATGGAAAATTAGACTATCAAGGGGACACCTGTGTGGGGCATGGACCTTCAGAAAGCACTCTAGGAATTCAGAGGATGCATTAGAGTAGGCCATGGCAATGTCTCACAGAAGAATCCCTTTCCTGGATCAGAAGGTGATTGGAATCAGCAAGTGGACATGTTGGTATGCTCCCTTGAGTTGGCCAATTGGGTCCATGAAATGAATGGACATGGGGGTGCTGCAGTAATGCAGAGGTGGGCTGAATCTGCACACATCCCTCTCACACCCTCTGAGGCACAAAATGCCAATAAGGACTGCTCTGCCTGTCAGCAAGAAAGACAGAGGTTACAGATGGCTATGAGGCAGATTCCCCGGGGGGAAGGCCCTGCACACAGCTGGCAAGTCAATTATATAGGACCAATGACACCATTGGCTCCAGGTGGCTATAAATGGGTCCTCAAGGGAAGAGAAACTTACTCTGAACTGGGATTTGCTTATTCTGTGACAGATGCAAATGCCAAAAACACCATTAAAGGATGGGAACAAAAGATACTGTACCAATTTGGGCCACCAAGTCATATTTCCTCAGACCAAGGAACACACTTTATAGCCCATAGGGTGCAGCAATGGGCCAAGAAACATCAGATTAAGTGGACATATCATGTTGCACACCAACCTCAAATTAATTGTTTGATAGATAATTGATATGGGCAACTGAAATATTTGTTATCTAGAAGAGGGAGAGATAAAGGCCTGAAGGGCTGGCTCACACACCTTCATGAGTGTGTGCTCACACTCAACATGAGGGGGATCAAGGTAGGATAACCACTGGATAGATTCCTACATTTTTCTGGAGGATCTGGAGAAGAGGGGGTGGGGAAGATGCTGGTGCCACTGTACAATTCTTCCTCACATCACCTGACATTGCTTTCTTCCTGCCAGAAGCTGTGGTCCCTGGACCTGGGATGCAGCTGCAGGTGCCAGAGGCTGGGGTGATCCCTAAGCAAGAGTTTGTAACTATACCCCTGAACTTGTACACCAGCATTCCCAAGGGCCTGATGGGATGGATTGTACCTTCCCCCAATCTGGCAAAATTGAGGCTGACAGTGAATACTACTGTCTTGCCCTGTGATCAAGATAGCCTACTAGTTTTGTACCTATGTAACCCTACCCAATGTGAATGAGAGTGAATTGAGGAGGAAGCACTTGCTAGATTGGTCTTGCTACCAGCAATCTGGACTGCCCCTTCCCAAAGTGGGAAAGTTTGGGTAAAAATAAATGACAAATGGAAGGAAGGAGAAATAACAGCTGAAGGTAAGGGAATGAATAAATGGGTTATGCAGTGGGGGAAATCCAACATCATACTGGTAACTAAAGAGAGACTCAGAGCAAGGAAATAATCTCTCAGTTAAATTTAATCAGAAGCCAGAAAGGGTAATGATGCAGTACCTGATCAGATCAGATGGACACCTGCAGCAGACCTGAATAGCTGGCACCTGAGTAACCTCCCCCTTAGGACTCTTTGTCCTACTGAAGAACTAATTGTTAATGGTTTGGGGACTGGTAAAATTATTTGGATGGGCAAATTAATCCTTCATGTGTGAAAGGGTTAATTGTTATAAGAGCCAGGGAGTAACCTGCAGGCAGTGAATTGATTAATATGGCCCTTCTAGCCATCATTTTCCATTTTGTGATGTATTATAAATCCTAGTCTCTACGCCTCTGTAGGGTGGGATGCATCGTTGTTGGTTTTTTGTTTGTTTTGAAAGTAGTTCTCTCTCTGTCTCTCTCTCTGTCTCTCTCTCAGTAATTGCTTTATTTATTTATCTATTTTTCCTCCTCTCCCCAGGGTGAGATGCACCTTGAGTCCCGCCTTGCTGGAGAGTGACTCAATTCACCACCCTTAGTTTCCCTGAGGGTATATATAGGAATGTTCTGGGAAAGTTCACTCTCTTGCGCCTGTTCTGTGTTTGGTTCATCACCATCTCACTCCTGGACTTGAGACAGCAGCCATCATCTGATCTGCCGATTTAGGTTTGCCAACCCCTGCAACTACGTGAGTTGGGAGACTCCTCCAGACCTACCCACAGATCCAGGACTTGCCAGCCTGCCAACCTCCCAGCCTCCAACACCATTATATGAGCCACTTCCTTGGGATCTTTGAGTTCTGTGAGAACATTACAGCAAAATACGGAACTCTGAGACAGGAGGGAGATTATTGAGGAAGGAGGAGGAGTTGATGTCAGAGATGATGGAGTGGCATAGCAGTTTGGAAACGCTGGACATTTGGGACATCTTTACCCTTTGCCTCACAGGGACTGGCCTTGTGCTGATCTTTCTAAAAGAAATTATTCAAGCACCAGATTACATGAAGAAAAACATGGTAACAGGATTGGAAGAAGACTCTTTAACAACCTGCAATACACAGATGACACAACCTTGCTTGCTGAAAATGAAGACTTGAAACACTTGTTGCTGAAGATCAAAGACTACAATCTACAGTATGAATTACAACTCAACATAAAGAAAACAAAAATCCTCACAATTGGACCAAGAAGCAACATCATGATAAATGGAGAAAAGATTGAAATTATCAAAGATTTCATATTACTTGGGTCCACAATCAATACCCATGGAAGCAGCTGTCAAGGAATCAGACATCATATTGCACTGGGCTAATCTGCTGCATCAACTGCTAATAGACAAATTCAATTTGAAGTTAAAGACAATGAAAACAAGTCCAGGAGAGCCAAAGTATGATCTTGAATATATCCCTCCTGAATTTAGAGATCATCTAAAGAATAGATTTGATGCATTGAACACCAATGACCGAAAGCCAGATGAATTATGGGAAGATATC
>NW_006921893.1:1014624-1036538 GCF_000298275.1 Orycteropus afer afer | reverse complement strand
ACAGCTCAGGGCGCAGGAGAGTATGGAGGGATGGTCACTGGGAAGAGGTAACTATGGGGAGGAAGTGGGAGGGGAGCTGTTGCATTGTGGTTAATTGTGGTCAATGACATGAGACAACAATGTATATGTGAACTGCTGTATGGAAAGTGAATTTGCTCTGTAAATCTTCACCCAAATCAAAATAAAATTAAAAAAAAAAAAAAGGAATTCAGCCTAGGAAACCCTATGGGACAGTTCTACTCTGTCCTGTGGGGTCACTCTGAGTCAGAATTGACTTCCCATCAGACAACAGCAACAACAGTAAAAGTTTAAGGAGCTTGGTGGCATAATGGCAAGTGCTTGGCTGCTAATTGAAAGACTGGTGGTTCAAACCCACCCAGCAGCTCACAGGAGAAAAATCTGGGCATCTGTTTCCAAAAAGAGTACAGCCTAGAAAACTCTATGCAGCAGTTCTGCTCTATCACATGGGGTCACTATGATTCAAAACGGATTCAACACCACCTACCAACAACTCCATCCTTAGGAGTCCCTGGGTGGCACAAGCAGTGTAGCACTTGACTACTAGCTGAAAGGCTGGCAGTTCAAAACCACCCAGAGGTACCCCGGAAGACAGTTTTGGTGATCTGCTTTCAAAAGGTCACAGCCTTCGAAACCCTATGGACCAAGCAGTTCTATTCTGTAACACATGGGGGTCACCATGAGTGGGAATAGGCTTGACTTCATGACAACTAACAACTTTATCCATGGGTCCCTGCCAATCCCAGCACCCGCCACATTGCCTAAGCACTGTCTTAGGTGACGAATAGCTACAGAGGGAGCATGTGGCCTAGAAGAGATTGGGAGATTAGAACCCTGGCCTCTCTGCTAGCAAAGGTCAACTAGGCCACATTTTGGACCACTGAGGGCTATGACCTTTAAAAACAAAAGCTGACCAGTTCCACAGGCTCTGGGGTTTTTGGTGTAGTATCCTGGGCCAAGCTGTCGTGAGCTGAAGGGAGAGGGTATAACACACGTCAGCTCCCCACCCCGAGGCTGCAGTCCTTCATTCCTGACAACCCTGCTGAGACTCCTGTCCTATATCTCTTAGATTAGCCTGCAGCTATTTTTATTCTGCCTTTGCTCAGGGAAGACCAGGAAGGGCCCAGGAAGAAAACAAATTATTTTACTATCTTTTATTATCTTGTTTCTAGAAGCATCTCAGAATTGCCTGCAGCAGTAGACCCTTCTGTGTCTGTTTGGCTTCGGACTTTCACCAGCTCAATGCTTTGAAGCCTTCCTTTCAGATCAATGTTGACATGAATCTGTTGAAATTACTACTCATCTGTCAGTTTGTAGCTTGCTTGTTGCTGTGATGCTGGAAGGTATTCCACTGGTATTTCAAATATCAGAAAGGTCACCGTCTTAGGTTGGGTTCTCTGCAGAAGCAAAACCAGTAAAATACATACATACATATATATATATATGCACACAGATATACACATATATATATATACACACACATACACACACACATATATATACACATACACACACGCACATATATATGTATGTATACATATATTTCTATATATTAGAGAGAGAAAGAGAATGGTTCACATAGTTGTAGAGACTGGCAAGTCCCAAGACATGGATCAAACATCAAGCTGGAGGCTTCTTCCAACTCACGGCTGCTGTTGTTGTTGTTGTTATGTGCCGTCAAGTCAGCCTCGACTTATAGCGACTGTCCTTGGGTTTCCGAGGTATCAATACGTAAGTAGATTGCCCAACCTTCCTTCCGAGGAGTGGCTGGTGGGTAGAAGTTGACAAACCCAAGATTGGCAGGCAATACAGCAGGCTGCTGGCTTCAGAGGCTGATAATCCAAGATCAACAGGTAAAAATGGCAGGCTATTGGTTCACAGGCTATGAAGGCCACAGTCCCAAGATCAGCAGGCAACAGGGCAGGCCACTGGTTCAAGTCCTGATGATGATGAGCCAGATGCAGGATCCCAAGCAAAAAGCCAGAGATCTTTCCCAGAGCTTTTCCATATACACTGGAAGCAGGTCACACCCCAAAGGAAACTCCTTTTCAACTGATTGGCTGCTCATAGCAGACCTCATCATGGAAATGATATTATATCAGATCCCTTTATGGGAATAACTGCATCATAACTGCTAAGCCAGCCCCAACTGCTCTCCCAGACTCCAGCCTTTGCCTGCCACCTGTCATCTAGACAAGGATGTCTAACAGCCTTCTCAAACCTAATGTGTCCAAAACCAAACTCCTGGTCTTCCTCTCCCTCCTTCTGTTGCTTACACCAAAATCCTCATAGTTTTTTGCTCATGAATGACATTCATTCCTTCAGGAAATCCTATCCTGTTGCTTCTGCCTTCAAAATATATCCAGAATATGCCCACTTCTCACCACCTCCACTGCAAACAGCCCGCAGAAGCCACCAATTTTAATCGTTCCAGCTGGTCTCCCTACTTTGCTCTAATACACAAGTCATATCCGGTCACTCACTTCTCTGCCCCAGAGGAGCCCTGGTGGTGCAATGGCTAAGCGCTTGGCTGCTAACTAAAATGTTGGCAGTTTGATGTGGCAGTCTGCTTCCGTAAAGATTGTTGCTTTGGAAACCCTATGGTTTGCAAATCCTACTTTGTCCTATAGGGTCACCACAAGTCGGAATTGACTTGATGGCAATGGGTTCGGTTTGGTTTGGCCTCTGCCCAATACCCTCCAACTGCTTCCCATTTCCCTCAAAGTAAAAGATCAAATCCTGCCAATGTCCTTTTATGAGCCTGTCCTCCATTCTCTCTGACCTCTTGTTACCCCACATCCACACTCTGCTCCTGCCACCACTCTGGCTTCCTTGCTTTTCCTCCAATATGCCAGTCATGCCCCCACCTTAGGCCTTGGCTCTAGCTGTTCCTTCTACCTGGAAGCCTCTTTCCACAGCTATCCACATGGCTAACTCCCTCCCTGTAAGTATGTGCTCAAAACTTACCTCTTCAACAAGGTCAACGCTGACTACAGTAATTAATATTGCAAACTAGCCCCTACTCCCACAGTCCAGATTGACACTGCTTTGCTGTTTCTTCTTTTCCCCATAGCACTTATTTTCTAACATAAAGATTAACTTATTGAGTATGTTTATTGTTTATCACCTGCCCACCATCTCCCACATAAAATAAGCTCAATGACAAGTAATCTTTTGTTTTATTCACTGTTGTATCCCTACAACAGTGCCTGGCACATAGAAAGTGGTTACCCTCATTGCTGTCAATTCCGACTAATAGTCCTCATGCACTACAGAGTAGAATTGCTTCATAGGATTTTCATGGGTGTAATCTCTACAGGACCAGGTCATCAAGTCTTTCTTCTGCAGTGCTGCTGGGTGAGTCTGAATTGCCAACTTTAAGTTTAGTAGTGAAGCTCTGGTGGCACAGTGGCTAAAGCATTTGACTGCTAACCAGAAGGTTGGCATTTCAAACCCATCAGCCACTCTGTGGAAGGAAGACAGGGTAATCTACTTCTGTAAAGGTTCACCACCTCAGAAGACCAATGGGAGTTGCTATGAGTCGGAACTGACTTGATGGCAGTGAGTTTGGTTTTGGTTTTTAGGTTAGTAGTTGAGCACAAATCATTTGCCCCACCCAGAAGATGCTTAGTAAATACTAACTGAATGGAAAAAATCAACACTTACTGAATCAATCTCTTGACAGCTGCTCTGGACTTCTGATTCTTCGACTATCAGCCAATCAAAATGTAGAATACAAAAGTTATGACAACTTCTTACAACAACGCAACACACTGCTGTTGAGTTGGATTCGATTCACAGCAACCCCTCCTTGGGTTTCCAGGGCGGTATCACTATGGAAGTAGATTTCCCAACCTTCCTTCCGAGGAGCAGCTGGTGAGTTTGAACCACCAGCCTTCTGGTTAGCAGTCAAATACCTTAGGCACTATGCCACCAGAGTTCCTAGTCATAGCCAAACACTTGAGGGAACGAGACATTGGGCACTGGGGCTAAAGACCACAGTCTTGGGGGAACACTAAGGTCTGTTGGCATGTTCCACATCCCACTTTGGTGAGTAGCAGCTGAGGTCTTAAAAGCTTGTGAACGCCCATCTAAGGTGCAACTATTGGTCACTCCTCATGCAAATAAGAGTGAAGAAAACAAAGATAAAAGGAAACAATTAGTCCAAAGTACTAATGGACCACATAGACCCAACCTCCATGATGCTGAGACCAGAATTAGGTGCTGCCCAACTACAACTGCCGACTGCTCTGAGGGATCAAAATAGGAGGTCCTGGATGGAATGGGAGAAAAAAAAACTGAAATCATAAAAAGGAAAAAAAGATCAGGCTTACTAGTGGAACCCCTGAAACTATAGCCCTTAGACACTTTTAAGCTTGGAACTGGATTCACCCGCTTAGCTCAACTTTGGGACAAATTATAGATAGACCTATACCAAAAAAAAAAAAAAAAATCAAAATCACTGCCGTGGAATCAGATCTGACTCATAGCAACTTCTCCTTGGGTTTCCAAGGCAGTATCACCACAGAAGTAGATTGCCCAATTTTCCTTCCAATAGGCCTGTAAAGTGAACAATAAAACCAGGAAGATATGCACCTTTTAGAGCAATCAACCATATGACATTAAAAGGGCAGCATTTGTCCAGGGATAAAGCTCAGAAGGCAGAAAGGGATAAGAAAGAAAGACAAAGGGAAATAGTATACAAAGGGAGGAAGTGGGAAGAGTGCTGTTACATTGTGGGGATCACAATGAAGATCACAAACCATGTATGAATTATTGAATGGAAAACCAATTTGCTCTGTAAACTTTGACCCAAGTGCTCTGGTGGCATTGTAGTGCCTAAGGCATCTGACTGCTAACCATCAGGCTGGCAGTTCAAACCCACCAGCCACTCCTGGAAAGGAAGGTTGGGCAATCTACTTTCATAGAGATACTGCCTCGGAAACTCAAGGAGGGGTCGCTATGAGTCGAATCAACTCCACGGCAGTGAGTTTGGTTTTGGTGGTTTTTTTCTGCCTTATTGTTTAACAGTGAAAATGAAGGTCACTGAAGGAACATTTTCCATAAACAAGGTATCTGTAAGCTTGCACATTTTTTTTTTTCAACTCAGTATCTAGAAAACCTCCAAAATACATAAAAGCATTTCAAACGGACTGATGGACAGTCACACATACAGCAAGACCACAGAGCAAATGTGAACACTGCCCTCTCATGGTTGAATGTGGAGGTGGCTGTTCCTGCATGGCCGGCCTGGTGAGGGAAGTCTTTGAACCTTGCTGGTTGTTTGGGGTTGCCTATGTCATTGAAGACAATTTAAAATGGATTAAATTCAATTCTATTTTCAGAAGGAGGAATAAAGTGTCAAGGGAGAATTTTTAGGGAGTACAGAGCCCACACAGTTCCATATTGTGAGAAGGTTGTTGACAATTAGTGGAAAGTAGTAAAGAAAAATGTTACGACAAGAAAATCCTGACTTGATAACAGCCATCTGCTACGCTTACAGCTGGAAGCTGAGTGGGAATGTCCCATCTGTGTTTTATTCACAGCTTCAATTTGATTATAAATAAGACACATAAGTGCACAATTTACATTGAATGTCTGAATGTCTTCTGGAACCAGGAATGTATGTATTTGTATCTTACATACATTTGTATGTGTATTTTTGATCTGTCCTTCATAACTGAGGCTTTAACTCTTGACTCCGCCCCTTTGTGCAAATAGAAATGACTGAACTCCAACCTGGCCCAGCTTTTCCTGGAGCCTCTTGGCTGTTGGCTGCTGGGAAACTCCGGGCCCCTGAGTCCTGGGGTGGCAGCATATGGGAAGCTTACAGACGCTCAGTCAGGAGGGCGCTGCACATGCAGCCATACACACGTTCTCACTTATTTCTCAAACTGATTCTATGGGGATCTATATGGGCTTTCACCCCCATTTTACGGATGAGGGAAAGTGAGGATGAGTGAGGTAAGGCATTTGCCCAAGGTAATATGGTCAGTTGGTAGTACAGCCAACCTTCAAAACTAAGTCTTTGTACCAAGGTTCAGAGACCATGTTCTTTCCACATTCCGCTTGGTCTCCACAGTCACCCTGCCAGGTTCTCTGGGGCTATAAATAGCCCGGGAGGCTGGGACTTCTAGTGTGAGGTCAGCCAGGCCTATAGCACAAGGAGACAACACCTCGAGTACTCGCCTCACCCAGGCGACCCCCTTGGCCTCAACAGAACTCAGGCCCAGACAGGCCTCCACTTCTCATTTGTTTCTCTTCCCTTGGTTATATTTAACTCTGAATCTCCAAGAGAAGGGTGTGAGCCAGCCACTTAGTCACCACACACCCTCCACTTGGTTAGGCTGCTGCACATCTACCTCAGCCTTTTCAGATGTCAGTGTGAGCCCCTCAATGGTGGCTGTCTGCACTCTTCTGGATGGTCTGTGGGGTCTTGTGCCTACAGCTCCTTGAGGGAGGGCCCACATCTGGTTTCCAATGTATTTGTAATGTTCAGCAGTGTGTATGTGATAGTTGGAGCTGTGTGTCAACTTGGCTGGACCCCAGTTCTGTGTGGTTGTTCCCATGATGGGATCAGATGACTGAGTTCTGAGTGGCCAGTCTGCCCAAGGGGAGTTTCCCTAGGGGTGTGGCCTGCTTGCAATGATATCCAAGGACAATCTGGAAGAACGGCATTCCTTAAGGAATTGGAACCCTGGTGTGCGAACTACAGACTTCCTTGAGTGAGCAGCCCACCGCTCGGCCTGGAGATCTCGGATTCATCTTTTGTTGGAATCAACAACCAATACACTGCATGCCAGCTTGAATCTCTCAGCTCCTCTGTGCTTGCGGAAGCCAAGGCGGCCGCAAGCCCCATCTCCTCCAGAGACGGACTTTTCGGCTTGGACTTGTCGGCTTCTATACGCTTGTGAGCCATTTATCTAAGATAAATCTCTCTCTCTCTCTCTCTCTAAATATATATATATATATATATACTTTGCTGGTTTTTTGTGTTTCTCTAGAGAACCCAATCTAACACAGTGTATAACACACTGCACATGGCAGTCACTCAATAATTCTTTGTTGAACGAATAAATAAATAATCCAAGCTATGCCCTTTACCCAGACATCAAAACAAGGGGCACACAGATTCCCAGATGGACACCTTCTAAAACCAAATGCATTTCACTCTATTAAATATGATCAATTTTATTCAAGGAATGGACTTGAGTGTTTGTCATCCTTCCCACTCTTCTCTCATCCTCCACCAGACATGGCATTGAGGACCACGTGGGAAGGGGAGAAGGGGAGGACATCCAGTCTCCAAGGCTGGACTCTTAAGTGCTACATGCAGCAGCCACACAGAGTGCGTGAGGCTCAGGCACTTGGAGCCCTGTTCATCTCAATGGCAGGTCTCTCCCTGTCTTCTCCTGCATGCTGGCCTCCTGCAGGAACCTGGTGCCTATGCTTCCATCTGAACTGCTCAGCCACTGCAGCCAACGGGGGACCATGGCTCTGTGTGGCAGCCTAGGCTAGAGCTCAGGAATGTGGACGGATCCTGAAATAGGCGCTCAAAAGGCTAAACCTGCAGGCTCTCAGATCTTACAAGAACGGAAAAAGCCGCTTCTTCACAATGTAGAGGACAGTAGCAAGAAAGAGAGCCAAAGCAAGGAAAATGAGGAGTTTGTCCGTCAGCTCCCGGCGGTTGTATTTTGTGATGAGTTTCCTCCCCAGCTGGATGGTCCCCGACATGGACTTAAACTCTTCATTTGCATCCAGAATAGTCCGTGAAGAATTGACTGAAACGAAAGAGGGAGGGAGCCTGACTCAGAGACTGTGCAGTGCAAAATCCAAAGGCCTTGCTGTACAGACTGGGTGGCTGATACAGAATCCTACATTTGAAGCCAGAATAAAAAGATGTATGTGCATGAGACAATTCAGATGAGCAAAGAGAACAAGGGTGTAACAAGGAGAGACACTGCCCTATGTCCCAGCCAGCTAACACAATGATGTGGATTGTTTACATACAATGTCACAAGGTCATAACTAGGAGTCCTCCAACACGGACCAAAACCAGTCAGACTCACTGCCATCGAGTCGATTTTGACTCACAGCAACCCCCACTGGGTTTCTGAGGCTGTAAATCTTTATGGAAGTAGATCACCCTATCTTCCTTCCATGGAGCAGCTGGTGGGTTTGAACCGCCGACCTTCTGGTTAGCAGCCAAACACCTTATCCACTCCACCAGCAGAGCTCCTTCCAACATGGACATCACTAGGGAAACAGGCAAAAGGGTTCCTCTCCACCCCACCAGCCTGAGCTTTCTGAAGCACAGAAGTGCTGCTGAGGAGAAGCATCACCAGTCACAAAAACTACCCCAAGTGATCAGAAGGATATAAAAGGAACTGGTAATAGAGGTGCTTCTGGGGAGTGGAAATGGCAGACTGGCAGTCAGGGAGTCAAAGGGAGACTCATCTTTCCTGGGTTCCCTTTCGCACTGTCTGGAGCTATGCTGACCAACACCATAGCTACACCTCAGCATAAATGTGACTAATCCAAACTGAGCTGTATGCAAGTATAAAATACACACAGGGTTTGAAGGAAAAAGAATAAGATAGCTAGTAATTTCAAATATTAACTACATAGTGATGTTTTGTATATATTCATTTAAATATTCTAATTTCATTTGTTTCTTTTTACTTTTTAAAGTGCTTTCTAAAAACTTTTAAACTACATACATGGTTCACATTATATTTCCCTTGGACAGTACTGCTGTAGAGTTTTTATTTTCCCTAAATTTCATGCAAATACCACGTTATGCAGTTTTTGCAAACCACACAGCCCCCTCACACATTAGCTTTCTATGCGCCCTGTGTACATTATACATGTGTGCATGTAATGTGTGAAAAAATGCAGTACATTATCTTTTCCACAAAATTGAGAATCAATATGCAAATAAAAGGAATCACCAGAGGAACAGAGCAGCATTTTGAAAAAGGCTGATAAGGGAGGAAAACAAACATGACAGAAATTCCCCTCAGCCTTCCTTTTCCAAGCCTGTGCTGCCCTTTCAGAAACAGTTATTAACTGCAAAGCTAGTAAGGTTTCCTTTTTAAAACCTTTTTTATTATAAAGAATTTTAAGTCATTACAAAAGTAGACAGAATGGTATCAAGAAATGCTACATACCCATCACCCACACCTAAGAACCACCAATCTCCTGGCCATCTTGGCCCATCCTTACTCCCGTCCAGCCACCTCTGCCCCCATCCCTATCACTCTGAAGCAAGTTCCAGACACTGTATCCTTGATGGGCTTTAATCAAGTTGAATTTGTGAACCATAAGGAAAAGATTAAGAACTGTGTTCTTCTCGTTCTTCAATAGCTAGCTCTTCTGTAAGATGTGCCCCAAGAACCATCTCAGACAGGGGAGCCCCTTATACCCCAAAATCCACAGAATTTGTGTTTCTGTTGTATTGCTTAAATAAGTTCTCTGTTCCTGATATATGTCTGTGGGGAGGGGAGAGGACCGAGTGTCCTGTCACCCACACCAGAACACAAAAGCCCTTGACTCAAGGGCCGAGCGGTCTCCTCCCTTTCTCCACAGCCTCTCCTGAGACTCCGGCGTGCCCACAGCACACAGAGAGGAAGCACCGGGCTGGCTCTGAGCTAAATTCTCAGGCCCTGACCTTGGGGTAAGCTGCTTGTTTTTCTCCTGCTTTTGCCTGTTCATGATGCAAGGGAAAAAACACAGTGGTCCAAAAGGATCGTTTTTGGGTGATAATGGTGCTGTGGTTCTGTTTGCTTGTTGTTTTTAAAGAGTTCCTTATCTTATAGAAACATACTGAGATATTTATTGCTGATGTCTGGGATTCGCTTCAAATTAATCCAGATGGAGGATGGAGTGAGGGTGGAGTTGAAACAAGATGGGCTGTGAGTTATTCACTGCTAAAGCTGTATGGTGCATTTGGGGTTCATGATACCATCTCTCTACCTTAGTATAAGTGTGAAAATTCCCAGAAGTGTTTGAAGGAATAAATTCTGTTTGCTTTCCTAATACTGAAGGACCCTGGAGAAAGTGGCTATTCTTCTACATTACAAGGGAGACACTATGAGAAAGCTGGTGGAGAGAAAAAGATGGTCTCAAGCAGCCTCTTCTGTAGCCTCTTTGTATCTTTTAAAAGAAACTCATGATAAAAATGACACTTGAGAGTATAATTCTAAGGTGAGGTTCTAGCAGTTTTGCCAGTGGCTGATACGCTCCAATCATTCTGGAGCAATGATTTCCAAACCTGCCTGACACAAGTGTCCCCAGATTCCTCACTAAAAACCAGCTCCCAGGCCTCTCCCTGGACACCAGCTTGACAGAAGAGTGCCTGTAAATCTCTGCTTTTTACAGCAACCCCTGGCAAGGCTTCTGCTGGGGAAACCTTGATGGGACAGGATGGTGGAAGGGGAGGTTTCTAATACAACTATAATAATCAAAAGGAGAAAAAGCAGCAAATTCTCACTCTGGGTAAAATTAGCTATCAAGTCATCTCATGAGTGAGAAGCCACACAAGTTGGTGAGCTTCAGGGAGCAGCCTGCAGTGGTGATGCCGTTCCAAGGGCTTTGGAGGCACTGCTGTGGGAGAAGGTCCTGATCCAGGCCCAGCCTTACCGAGAGTGTGCATGGCTTCTTCACTCTGCTGGACCTGCTGTGACATCATCCTGCTGATCCCCATTAGGCTCTCTGTGATGGTGCTGGATGTCTGGGCCAGGCTCTCTTTGGTGGTTTTCCTGTAAGTCCAGAGCAAAGGGAGAAGGCATGTCAACAAAAGCCAGGCTGTAAGAAAAACCCACATTCAAACGAGATGTCACTTTTTACCTATCAAATTAGTATAGATTTTTTTGTTTTTATAGTCAAGGAGCTCTGGTGGTGTAGGAGAAGGCATGTCAACAAAAGCCAGGCTGTAAGAAAAACCCACATTCAAACGAGATGTCACTTTTTACCTATCAAATTAGTATAGATTTTTTTGTTTTTATAGTCAAGGAGCTCTGGTGGTGTAGTGCCTAAGACATTTGACTGCCACTAGGTTGGTGGTTCAAACCCACCAGCCACTCTGAGGAAGGAAGACTGGGCAATCTACTTCTATAAAGTTTACCACCTCAGAAACCCAAAGGGGGTCGCTATGAGTCAGAATTGACTCGATGGCACTTTGGTTTGGTTTGGTTTTGGTTTATAGTCAATGCTATAGACTTTCAGGAACGTAAGCTGGAAGGTAACTAGAAAGCCACTGGACCATACATATTTGCAGCCTGTGATGTAGTAAATTACATGATACAGCTTTTCTAGCCATAGTATTTGTAACTGCCACTTTGCTGTAAGTAACTGAGTACCTGCTTGTTAAAGTCATCCACCTGGAGCAATACAAAGCAATCTTCTGGGAAGTTTGCTCTCTCTCAGGTGCACAGAATTCTATGTTGAGATTGGGTGGTTTGGGCCACTCTGCCAGGCTCAAAAGGAGCACTTCTAGAGGTAGAGAGTGTCTCTCTGACTGCCGGCTGAGAAAGATGTGCTGCTGAGAGAAACGTGCTGCTGAGAAATGTGAGAGACATGTAGCTGAGAGAGACACGAGAGACACACACTGCTGAGGGAGAGATGTGCTACTGAGAAAGACTGTCAGCTAAGAGATGGCCTGCTAAGAGATGGCCGGCTGAGAGAGACTAAGCACGTTCCTGAACTTAAGTTGTAGCCTATTGCTTCCCTAATAAACCCCATGATCTGTGAGTTCTGTGTGGTCACTGCAGCAAATTATCGAACTCAGCAGAGAGGTTGTGGATGCCATGGGAGGAAGGGTTGGTGACAAGGTTAGTAAGAGGGCTGGAGGGTGGTGGCATGTCTGGCTTCATAGGAGCAAGCATTGGGCTGCTGATGGTGATTCTGCCCTCCTCTTGTGCAGTTAAAAGAAGTCAGAAAATGTGGCCTCCCTGTCTCTTTCGCACAGCCCTAAAAATGTTCATGTCTTGGACCCGGTAATCCTCTCCCTGGAAATCTTTTCAAACAAAATACCTAAAATGTGGACAAAGCCTTATATTCCAAGATATGCCCTATCATATAGTTTATAATACTGAAAAACTAGAAGTGTAAACACACCATTGGTTAATACAATGGAATACTACGTGCTGTTAAAATTATGTTTAAAGAGTTTTTAAAACAATGTGCAAATCTTTGTGCCTAAGTGAAAAAGAACAGAATACTAAATTGCATGTATGGTATGATTTGACTTTGTAAAAAAACACATAAGAAATAATAATGGTGCACACTCATGTTCATCACAGCACTATTCACAGGAGTAAAAAGATGGAAACAATCTCAATGCCCATCAAAGGATGAACAGATAAACAAAATATGATAACATACACAATGGAATACTACAGAACGTTAAAGATCAATCTGCAAAACATCTCATAATATGGATGAACTGAGAAGACATTATGCTGAAATTAGTCAATCAGAGAAGGGATAAATAAGAGACCACTATCGTAAAAAGTCAAGAAAAGGTTTTCATACAAAAAGAAATATTCTTTGATGGTTACCAGGGGTGGGAGGGGAAGGAAGAGTAAATCACTTAAAAAAATAATAATTATTATGGGTGAAGACAATATACCAAAATGTTTATGAGTAATAGGATTATGGCTTATTTTCATTTTGTACATGTATTCTTTTCTTTCATACTTTTAAAATAATCTTACTTATATAATAAAATTAGGAGCTCTGGCGGTGGTGTGCCTAAGACATTTGACTGCTAACCAGCAGGCTGGCAGTTCAAACCCACCAGCCACTCCTCAGAAGGCGGACTGGGCAATCTACTTCCGTAGAGATACCACCTCAGAAACCCAAGGAGGGGTCGCTCTGAGCCAGAATCAAAGGCAGTGAGTTTGGTTTTTATATAATAAAATTAAATATCCACCTTATGGTAAAAACAAGAGGGGTTTTCCTACAATGGGTTTTAACCTTGCCAATTGCTATCTATCCCACTATCAGAGCCCAGAAAGACAAAAGGAGAGATACCTTTGCCTTAAGTGATCTCCTCCCTGGAGAAGTTCCGCTTTTTCTAGATTGTCGATGGCAATCTTGCAAGTAAGATTTGCTTTCCTCCATGAGGTCTGATTGCTGGAACCAGAGGATTATGTGTGAGTTTCTGCCAGCTCCACCAGGCTGTCAAATCACCAGTTCAAATCACCATGGTGCTTCTGTCTACCAAGTCTAGCCCACAGAGTCCATCCCTACATGCTACCACTTCCTCCTCTTGGTGGCCAATGACTACTCTAGCTCAGGCCTCAAGACTTCTTGTTGGGACCAGTGTTTTCAAACTGAGTACCCTCAGTGACAAGGGAGCAGAAGTCACACAACATAAAGTTATCACTTATGCACCACTTACTTACCACACTAGTCGCTACTCACATCCACACCCCCTCCCACACCCCTGCCTATACTAGCCTCTACAATGGCCACCCTTTTGTCAGCCTCCTCCTGACTGTCAGGTGTTACAAACACAGCTGTGTCTGTGAGAATAATGCTAGAGGATTACTCAAACCAGAAGCAAAGCCACAAAGATCTGGCAGAGGGAGACCAATTAACAAAGCCTAAGAGAAAACCTCCAAGGATAATGACGACACAGAAGGGTTTCAGGAGAGAATGATCTGGATGCCAGCATTCTGGAAAAGTTAATGGAGCCACAGATATTTTTGCAACAACAACCCTTTTCATGATTGTGATGCAAAAGTCAAATGTAAAGAGAAAAGTACTATTTCATGCAGACAGACAATTTTGTTGGAAAAGTGACATTCCCTCCACCCCAAAATCACTAACAGGAGTTAGCATATAGCTGCAATCTCAGAACCAAGGACTGCATACAGCTGCAGGTATAACAAATTTTGTTTACCCTAACAGCAAGCTAATTTAAACCTTTTTGTTTCATTTTTTTTAAGGTGAAGTCCCATTTAAAGCTTTCTGAAATTTTGACCCATCTTAAGTAGGTTCACTGTAGTGGATTTTATCTGGGACCAATTATCCTTAGATAAAAAGGGTGTTCACCATGACTTGGAACTGACTTGACAGCAACAGGTTTGATTTTATGGTTTTGGTATTACCAAAGCAGGGGCCAATTTGATGACAGCTAACAACAAAAAGTACAAGAGCAATCATTTTTTTGTTTGCTCTAATGATATAAATCAACAGTATGTTATAAACCACACACACCTGCATGTACATTCTCTGCCTGTCCCTGTTTGCAAACCGTTCTAGAGAAAATATTCCGCCTGTGTGTCTAACGACACAATTAAGTCATCACCTACAGAACTTATACACTTGCCTCACAGGAACCAGTGGCCAAGGCCGCTGGCAGGGAGCCCAGAACCACCTACCTGAGCATCTGCTTCTTGTGATTCTCCACTTCCTGGAGGAGAGCTTGCTTCTCTGACTCCTTGTCTTGCTCTTTAGCTGACTGCTCAAGCTCCTTTGGGGAAAAATAGCTCTGTATTAAAATGATTTTAAAACCTAAGATGTGTTAGGCTGGGTTCTCTAGAGAAGCAAAACCAGTAAAGCTTAGAGAGAGATAGAGAGAGAGAGAGAGAGAGAGAATTTTATCTTAGGGAAATGGCTCACACAGTTAGAAAAGCTGGCAAGTCCCAAGTTCCTGGACCAAATGTCAAGCTGGAAGTTTTTCCCAACTCACGCAGCTGCAGGGGCTGACGAGCTCAAGACTGGAAGGCAGTATAACAGGCTGCTGACTTGGGCAGTTGACGAATCCCAGATCAACAGGGAGAATGGTGGACTGTTGGCTCACGGGACAGCTGAAGGCAGCACGACAGGATTCCGATCCACAGAAGGTTCCCACATTTTCCCAGGACATCCATATATATATAGGAAGCAGGCCACACCCCTAAGGAAACTCCCTTTCAACTGACTGGCTGCTCAAAGCACATATATCTGATCTCATCATGTGAATAACCATATCACAACAGCTTAAACCACTCAGAATTGTGGTCCAACCAAATTGACACACAACCCCAACTATTACACAATATAAAGCCAGAAGAGCTCTCATGTTTCTGGCAAAGTCATACAACAGCCCTTGAAAACACTCTTAAACCAGAACACTTAGGAATGCTAGGTAACATATAACAAATATCCTTTAAATATATAGCTGAGTTTGCAAATTTGAAAACCACACACATGAAGACACTCAACACAGCTTATTAGGTCCTTCCTAGATGCACTGGTGATACTCAGGGAGTGGGAGGAAAGATTAATAAATGTGTAAATGACTGGAGAGGTCACTTAATTATTGAGGAAATAAGCACTAGGTAAGCTTGCAGATATAAACAGTGGAGAGTTGAAGTCATGCTAAGTTGAAGAAAGGTCTTTTAGGCAACTTAATAAATTGGATTTAAAAGGAAAAAAAGTAGAAGCAGGCCAAATAAATGCTCTTCAATAGAGAAATAGTTAAACAAATTAGGATACATCTACATAATGGAATACTATGCAACCATATATATATATATAAAATAAAAAGAGGGTGCATTCTAGTACTGATATGGAAAGATTTCCAATATATGTTTAAAAAAGCAATGTTTCAGTATGCAATTATATAAGAAAGGGAGAAGAAACAGAGATACTCTAGATAGATATGTAAGAAACAACTAAAAGTAGTTACCCATTTGGGAGAGTGGAACAGAGCAAATAAGAGGAAAGAAAATGCACATACACATATATAAACCATGTGAAAGTGAAACCCCTCAAAAACAAAAAACTATACTGATTAAGTCAGTGCTGAAGATGGAGGCAGAAAGAGATCAGCTTGCTATCGGGGCATTGTTGAAATTCTAAAGTTAACACCTACAGCAAAAAGTACATATATTCAAAATTGCCTTTGAAAATTCCTGTTTCTTAGGGGTCCAACTGGCCAGCTATTCTGCCACCTTTGGAACCGATCATTCTGCTGGCCTGGCATTTGGGACCATGTTATAGGAAAAACACAAGTGTTTGAAACCCAGTACCACAGGCAGTGAAACCAGGTGCCACCCAAGACACAACGAGGGAAGGGCCAATCCACAGCACCCACCTCCGCTTCAAGGAGGGCCCAGCAGTGGAAACACCTACACTCTTCACACTGCTCCTTTCTTGCTCTCTAGTGTCTTTTGATGCAGCACGGAAAGCACAGCTGAATTCAGGAGTGTTAAATGTGTGTATGATGTGACTGGCGACTACAGAAACAGACAGAAAGACGCTGGGCACAATGATGGCATGAAATTGGTGATACATTGATGGAGAGCAAGTCAATGGGCTGGAGAGTGTGGTTAATTGTCAGTTATTGAGTTAGGTGTCATCTAGTCAACTCCGAGTCATAGCAAACCCACGTACAACAGAACAAAACACTGCCCAGTCCTGCACCATCCTCACACTTGTTGCTATGTTTGAGCTCTTTGTTGCAGCTGCTATATCAATCCATCTTGTTGAAGGTGTTCCTCTTTTTCACTGACCTTCTGCTTTACTGGTCCCTCCTGATAACATGTCCAAAGGAAGTTGAGATGAAGTCTCACCATCCTCACTTTTAAGGAGTATTCTGGCTGTACTTCTTCCAAGACAGATGAGTTTGCTCTTCTGGCGGTCCATGGTATGTCAATATTTTTCACAAGCACCATCATTTAAATCCGTCAATTCATCTTTGTTCTTCCTTATTCATTGCCTAGCTTTTGCATGCATATAAGGCAGAGAGAGTGGTAGAAAAGAGCAAGTGATTGACATGATCCCAGGATTTTCAAGTTGAAAAATTCCAAGGACAGTGGTGCCCTACATCCACCTGCTGACACAGCTGCCAGTGCTATGTAGTCAGAAGTTCATCATCTTTACCTAGAAAGCAGGTTAGTATGGAGTCACCAACATTGTCTAAAGGCTTACTACTCTAGCTCCTATTGAGGAACCTGGACTGCTCTCAAGCATCCACTGATGCAGAGGTTAGTCCCAGGACTGAGCTCCCATCACCATTACCAAGCATCTTGGTTCTGCAGCTACCTACCTGTATTCTGTGCCGTAACTGCTGGAACTTCTCTTTCACTTTAGTGTTCAGTTCAGTAAGTGCGCTTAATGGTCCTGAGCAATCACGAATATCCTAGGAGACATTGAAGAGAAGAAGCAGCTATGAAAGGAAATGAAACCATCTGTACAGAGAGAGTGGCCTAGACCACACCTAAGGTAGGCTTACTGACAGGCATTCATCCCAATCTTGTTTACCTCTGCAACACAAGCAAAAGCATTACCATTTACACTTTTCTCACCCAACTTTAATTTTGAGCAGATAATTAAAAAGCACACTAAGAAACACAACTCAGTCCTTAAAGTTTAACAATGGAGCTCCTGGCACAGTGGTTAAAGTGTTCGGCTGCTAACCAAAAGGTCAGTGGTTTGAACCCACCAACCACTCTGCAGGAGAAAGATGTGGCAGTCAACTTCCAAACAAATTATAGCCTTGCAAGCCTATGGGACGGTTCTACTTTGTCCTACAGGATCACTGAGTTGGAATTGACTGATGGCAATGGGTTTGTTTGGTTTTTTTTAATTTTAATTTTTTAAAAAGTTTAATAGGACTCCCTGGGTAGTGCCAACGGTACAAACTTCTGAAAAGCCTGCCATTGAAAACCCTATGGAGCACAATCCTGCTCTGACATACATGAGGTCACCATGAGTCATAGTCGACCATATAGCAACTGGTTAGTTACAGTTTAACAAAATATCACCTGACCAGTGTGAAAGTTTAAAGGAACTTGTGTATCCAACAAGAATGAACATCCCAAGGTAATAATTAATGTTAGATCTTTCCAACTAAAAAATCCTGATGCTTAAATTTCTATCACCACATAAGATTAACTTTTTCAAACCATCTATTCTAAATCACAGTCCTTACAGACGTATTTCCACCACTCATCTGTCAGACTGTTGTACTGTGGTGGCTTGTATGTGGCTATAATGCTGGAAGCTGTATTACCAGTATTTCAGATACCTGCAGGGTCACCCGTGGTGGGCAGGTTTCAGCGGCGCTTCCAGACTAACAAGAAGGACCTGCTGATCTACTTTAAAAAAAAAAAAAAAATAGCCAGTGAAAACCTTATGGATAGCAGCATAACACTGTCTGATGGAGTACCAGAAGATGAGCCCCTCTGGTTGGAAAGCACTCAAAATATGATTGGGGAAGAGCTGCCTCCTCAAAGTAGAGTGGACTTTAATGCTGTGGATGGAGTAAAGCTTTCGGAACTTTCATTTGCTGATGTGGCATGACTCATTGAGAATAAACAGCTGCAAACATCCTTAATAATCGGAACAAGGAATGTACAAAGAATAACCCAAGGAAAATTGTTGTTGTTGTTGTTGTTAGGTGCCGTCAAGTTGGCTCTGACTCATAGTGACCCTACGTACAACAGAATGAAACACTGCCCAGTCCTGTGCCAGCCTCACAATCCTTGCTGTATCTGAGCCCATCGTTGCAGCCACTATGTCAATCCATCTTGTTGAGGACCTTCCCCTCTTTCGTAAACTCTCCACTTTACCAAGTATGATATCCTTCTCCAGGGAATGGTCTCTTCTGACAACATGACCAAAGTAGATGAGATGAAGTCTGGCCATTCTCGCTTATAAGAAGCATTCTGGCTGCACTTCCTCCAGGATAGATTTGTTAGTTCTTCTGGCAGTCCATGGTACTTTCAGTATTCCTTGTGAACATCACAACTCAAAAGCATCAACTCTTCTTCAGTCTTCCTTGTTCATTGTCCAGTTCTCACATGCTTAAGAGGTGACAGAAAATACCACGGCTTGGGTTAGGTGCACCTTAGTCTTCAAGGAGACATCTTTGCTCTTCAGCACTTTTAAAGAGGTGTTTTGTAGCAGATCTGCCCAGTGCTTTATGTAGTCTAATGTCTTGACTGCTGATTCCATTGCAGTTGATTGTGGAACCAAGTAATATGAAATCTTTAACAGTTAATTTCAATCTTTTCTCCATTTATTGTGATTTTGCTTATTGGTCCAGTTGTGAGGATTTTTGTTTTCTTTATGTTGAGATATAATCCATACTGCAGACTGAAGTCTTTAATATTCATCAGTAAGTGCTTCAAGTCATCCTCACTTTCATCAAGCAAAGTTGTGTTGTCTGCATATCTCAGGTTGTTAATGAGCCTTCCTCCAATCCTGATGCCGCCTCTTCTTCATACAGTCCATCTTCTCAGATTATCTGCTCAGCATACAGATTGAATAAGTATGGTGAAAGGATAAAACCCTGATGCATTCCTTTCCTGATTTTAAACCATGCAGTATTCCCTTGTTCTGTTCAAACAGCCTCCTAGTCTATGTACAGGTTCCTCATGAGCACAATCAAGTGTTCTGGAATTCCCATTCTTCTCAATGTTATCCATAATTTGGTATGATCCACACAGTCTAATCCTTTGCATAGTCAATAAAACTCAAGTAAACATCTTTCTGGTATTCTTTGCTTTCAGCCAAGATCCGTCTGACATCAGCAATGATATCCCTTGTGTACCACATCTTCTTCTGAATCTAGCTTGCAGTTCTGGAAGTTCTCTGTCAATATACTGCTGCAACCATTTTTAAATTATCCTCAGCAAGATTTTACTTGCATGTGATATTAATGATATTGTTCAATAATTTCCACATTCTGTGGGATCACCTTTCTTTGTAATAGGTACAATTATGGATCTCTTCCAGTCAGTTGGCCAGGTAGCTGTCTTCCAAGTTTCTTGGCATAGATGAGTGAGTGCCTCCAGCAGGGCAACCATTTGTTGAAACATCTCAATGGGTATTCTGTCAATTCCTGGAGCCTTGCTCTTTGCCTATTCCTTCAGTGCTGCCTCAACTTTTTCCTTCAATACCACTGGTTCTTGATCATATGCCACCTCCTGAAACAGATGAATATTTCATCCATTCATTCATGAAACAACACACACTTTCAGACTGCAGAAGTTGGTAAAGATCTTCAATTGCCTCATCTTTGGCTTTGGTGGTTGGCACATAAATTTGAATAATAGTAATATTAACTGGTCTTCCTTGGAGGCATATAGATATTATCCTATCACTGACAGCAGTGTACTTTAGGATGGATCTTGAAACATTCTTTATGATGATGAATGCCACATCATTCCTCTTCAATTTGTCATTCCCTGCTTAGTAGATCATATGGTTGTCTGATTCAAAATGGCCAAGACCAGTCCATCTCAGCTCGCTACTGCCTAGGTTATCAATCTTTATGCATTCCATTTCATTTTTGACAACTTCTAATTTTCCTGGGAGCTCTGGTGGTGTAGTGCCTAAGGCATCTGACTGCTAACCAGAAAGCTGGTGATTCAAATCCACTAGCCACTCCTTGGAAAGAATATTGGGCAATCTATTTCCGTAGTGATACCACCTCAGAAACCAAAGGAGGGGTCCCTATGAGTTGGATGTGACTCAGCAACAGTGAGTTTTTTCCCCCAATTTTCCTAGATTCATACTTCGTAATTCCATGTTCTGATTCTTAATGGATATTTGCAGCTGGTTTTTCCCATTTTGCGTCATGCCACAGCAGCAAATGGGGGTCCCGAAAGCTTTACTCCATCCACATCAAGGTTGGCTTTACTCTGAGGAGGCAGCTCTTCCCCACTTGTATTCTGAGTGCCTTCCAACCTGAGGGGCTCATCTTCCAGCACTATGTTGGACAATGTTTCAGGGCTGTTCATGAAGTTTTCCAGTAATATGTCAGACAGTGTTTCAGTGCTATTCATAAGGTTTTCATTGGACAATTCTCTGAAAGTGGACGGCCTCTTCCTTTTTCCAAGTCTGTCTTAGTCTGGAAGCTCCACTAAAACATGTCCAATGTGGGTGACCCTGTTGGTATTTGAAATACTGGTGGCATAGCCTCCAGCCTTAGAGCAACACACAAGCCACCACAGCATGATAAACTGACAAACGAGTGGTGGCTAGGAAAATAAGCAGTCATCAAAAAATGAAATGGAACACATAAAGATCAATATCCTAGGCATTAGTGAACTGAAATGGACTGGTATTAGCCATTTTGAATCAGACAATCATCTAGTCTACTATGTCAGGAGCAAAAAATTGAAGGGGAACAGTGTCACATTCATCGTCAAAAAGAACATTTTGAGATCTATCCTGAAGTAAACGCTGACAGTGGTAGTATATACTCATGTGCCTACTCATGAGGAACCTGTACATAGACCAGGAGGCTGTCATTCGAACAAAACAAGAGGATACTGCATGGTTCAAAATCAAGAAGGGAGTGTGTCAAGGTTGCATTCTCTCACCATACTTATTCAATTTGTATGCTGAGCAAATAATCCAAGAAGCCGGATTATATGAAGAAGAACGTGGCATCAGGTTTGGAGAAAGACTCATTAACCTGTGATAGGCAGATGATACAACTTTGCTTGCTGAGAGTGAGGATGACTTGGAGCACTTAGTGATGAAGATTAAAGACTACAGGCTGCAGTATGGATTATACCTCAATATAAAGAAAACAAAAATCCTCACAACTGGTCCAATAAACAGGTTCACAGTAGATGGAGAAAAGACTGAAGTTATCAAGGATTTCATATTACTTAAGTTCTACAATCAACACCAATGAAAGCAGCAGTCAAGACATCATATGATATATTGCATTGGGCAAATCTGCTGTAAAAGACCTCTTTCAAGTGATGAAGAGCAAAGATTTCTCCTTAAAGACCAAGATGTGCCTAACCCAAGCCATAGGAGCTCTGGTAGCGTAATGCCTAAGGCACCTGACTGCTAACCAGAAGGCTGGCAGTTCAAACCCACCAGCCACTCCTCGGAAGGAAGATGGGGCAATCTACTTCCATAGTGATACCGCCTCA
>NW_006921893.1:1013924-1014459 GCF_000298275.1 Orycteropus afer afer | reverse complement strand
TAACAAATCTGTCCTGGAAGAAGTGCAGCCAGAATGCTCCCTGGAAGCAAGAATAGCCAGACTTCATCTCACCTACTTTGGTCATGTTGTCAGAAGGAACCATTCCCTGGAAAAGAATATCATACTTGGTAAAGTAGAAGGTCAACAAAGAAGGGAAGACACCTCAACAAGATGGATAGACACAGTAGCTGCAAAGATGGGATCAGGTATAGCAAGGATCATGAGGCTGGCACAAGATCGGGCAGTGTTTCATTCTGCTGTGCACAGGGTCGCTATGAGTCAGAGACAACTCGACGGCACCTAATAACAATAACAACAACTTGCATCAACCACTAAAGCCAAAGATGAAGATTTCTACCAATTTCTGCAGTCTGAAACAGATCAAACATGCAATCAAGATGCACTGACAATTTCTGATGACTGGAATGTGAAAGATGGAAAGAAAGAAGAAGGATCAGTAGTTGGAAAATATGGCTTTGGTGACTGCAAAAACGGCAAGGAGGCCACATGTTCTGACCTCCTCTAATCCCACAAG
>NW_006921893.1:1012821-1013329 GCF_000298275.1 Orycteropus afer afer | reverse complement strand
TCATAGAAAATCCCACCTTGGAGTTTACAAAGACTTATGGGTAGAAAAGCCACACTAAGTGATTTACTACACTGCAGTGACAGAAATGACACCAGAGATCCCATGATAGAATTTTGCAAGATCAATGACTTATTCACTGCAAATACATTTTTTCAACAACATAAATGGCAACTATACATGTGGACTTCACTGGATAGAGTAACAGGAATCAAACTGACTACATCTATGGTAAGAGATGATGGAGAACTTCAATGTTATCAGTCAAGAACAAACCCAAGGGGCAACTTCAGAACAGATCATCAATTGCTCACATACTAAGTCAACATGAAGAAAATTAAAATAAGACCACAAGAGCCAAAGTAAGACCTTAAGCATAGCCTACCTGAATTTAGGGACCATCTTAAGAATAGATTTACCTGGTGGAACCACTGAGACTATGGCCCCTAGCTGCCCTTCAGGTCTGGAATTGAACCCACACCTGTGGTTTCCAGCCAAACAAAGTACAGGC
>NW_006921893.1:1009497-1012561 GCF_000298275.1 Orycteropus afer afer | reverse complement strand
AAAATTTAAAAAAAAAAAGAATAGATTTGACACACTGAACACTAATAACTGGAGACCAGACAACTTGTGCAATGGCATCAAGGGCATGAAGAAAGTGGGATGACATCATACATGAAGAAAGCAAAAGGTCAGTGTGTTAGACTGAGTTCTCTAGAGAAGCAAAACCAGTAAAGCTTATATACACTTAGAGAAGCTGGCAACTCCCAAGTTCTTGGATCAAACGTCAAGCTGAAGGCTTTCCCCAATTTGTGCTCCTGCAGGGGCTAAGGAGCTCAAGGCTGGCAGGCAGTATGCTGGCTGTTAACTCCAACAAATGATGAATCCAAGAACTCCAAGCTGAATGGTGGATAGTTCGCTCATGGACAGTTGTAGGCAGCCCAACAGAATCCCGATCCACAGAAAAGTGTCTCTTTTCCCTGGATGTCCATTAATATATTGGAAACAGGCCACATCACTAGGGAAACTCCCTTTCAACGGATTGGCTGCTCAAAACATATACATCTGATCCCATCATTGGAACAACCCACATCACAACTGCTTAAACCACACAGAATTGTGGTCCAGCCAAGTTGACATACAGCTCCAACTATCATAGTCAGTAAAAAGACAGGAAAGAAAGAAAAGACTAAATTGGATGTCAGAAGAGACTCTGAAACTTGCTCTTGAACGTACCGTAGCTAACACAAATGGAAAAAATTATGAAGTAAAAGATCTGAACAGAAGATTTCAAATGGCAGCTCAGGAAGACCACGTAAAGTATTACAATGAGATGTGCAAAGACCTGGAGTTAGAAAACCAAAAGAGAAAACACTAAGCATTTTTCAAGCTGAAAGAACTAAAGAAAACAGTCAAGCCTCAATCTGCAATATGGAAGGACTCTATGAAAAATACTGAATAACACAGGACGCATCAAAAGAAGATGGAAGCAATATCCAAAGACACTGTACCAAAAAGAACTAACACTGAACCATTTCAGATCAAGAACTGACAGTATTGAAGGAAGAACTCCAAGCTGCACTGAAGACACTGGTGAAAAATGAGACTCCAGCAATTAACAGAATATCCAAGTAGATGTTTTAACAAACAGATGCAATGCTAGAAGCACTCTTTATCTATGCCAGGAAATTTGAAAGACAGTTACCTGCCCAACCGACTAGAAGAGATCCCTATTTATGCCCATTCCAAAGAAAGGTAATCCAACAGAAAAGTTGTCAAGGCTTTTCTTTTAATTGGACCCACAATCAATGTCCATGGAAGAAGCAGTTAAGAACTCAAACTACATATTGCATTTGGCAAATCTGCTGCAAAAGACCTCTTTAAAATGTTAAAAAGCAAAGAAATCACTCTGAGGACTAAGATGTGCCTAACCCACAGCACAGTATTTTTAATTACTGCATATGCATGTGAAAGCTGGACAATGAATAAGGAAGACTGAAAGATCCCATCCATGCCTTTGATTTATGGTGCTGGTGAAGAATATGGAATATACTATGGTCTGCCAGAATAGGGAGCTCTGGTGGTACAGTGGTTAAAGCATTCAGCTGCTAACCAAAAGGTCGGTGGTTCAAACCCACCAGCCACTCCTGAGGAAAAATTATGTGGTAGTTTGCTTCTGTAATAATATAGATTCCAATAACGATATACATTGGAAACCCTATGGAGTAGTTCTACTCTGTCCTATAGGGTCACTGTGAATCAGAATCAACTTAGTGGCAGTGGGTTTTAGTTTTGCCAAAAGGACAAACAAATGTGAAGTACAGACTCTGGAAGAAATACAGCCACAATGCTCATTATAAGCAAGGATGGCAAGGCTTCCTCTCATGTACTTTGGAGAAGGACATCATTCTTGGTAAAGTAGAAGGTCTGTGAGAAAGAGGAAGGTCCTCAATGAGATGGACTGACACAGTGGCTCCAAGGGGCTCAAGCATGGCAACAATTGTGAGGATGACACAGGATCGGGCAGAGTTTCTAGGTAGAGTCTCCATGAGTTGCAGCTGACACAATGTCACCTAACAACAACACAGATACATTTAGGGATTCAGAATTTGTTTCTGGACATGCAGAATTATTGAGGCCAGATTTCAGGTAGCTCTAGAACCAGACTGCTGGTATCCAAATTCTGGCTGTAGCAATTTATTAGCTGTGTAACCTTAAGAAAGTTATCTGAATGCTCTGTGCCAGTTTCTTCATTGTCTATCAAAGACTGTGGATGTATTTAAGGCTTTTAGCAGAGTAGCTGGTACACAGTAAATGTACAATAATCTAGCTATAATGAATCTTTCTCATAGAATACAAAAAGGGGCCGAAGCAATTTAGATTGTGTGAAAAGGTTGTTTCGTTTGTATGAACTCAGAACTTATTTTTCTAGAGTTGTCTCAGAAGTTTTGTGACTTATACACAGAAGTGAAGTGCAAGTGTTTGCATCAAGTTTCCTCCCTTGTTCTCTGGCTTATGCATTATAATAAACCACTAATTTGGTTTATTCTACATCTGGTCTACCTAAAAAGTCCTACTTTCCCTCACTTTTTGCCACAATTTGTTGCAAACTCTGAGACCACATCTAACATTTAGTGACGCTTTGCTGGAAATAAAAACGATTTGCTTAAAACTAAGGCTTATATGAGAACAAAAGAACTGGGTGGTGCCTGCCTACCACTACTGAACATTTTGATCAAATATACTATAAAAGTATCCTGATCAAAATGGAAAAAATGTAGAAAGGAATTTCAAACTCTCATGGCATCTAGACTTTCTGGTGCCTTAGAGACTAGATGAACCCCTGAAACTACTGCCCTGAGATCTCTTTAAATCTTAAACCAAAAATATCTCCTAAAGTCTTCTTAAAATCAAACAATAGGTTAGCTTAACTAGTAAAAAAAAAAAAAGTCTGCCTTGAGAATTGTGTTCTTTTAAAATCTATCTATATGGGATCAAACTGACAACAGTAACTCAGATATTTATATAGGAAACTTACGGTACAGTGAGCTTGTTAATAGAGGAGGAACAATTTGGAAAAGGAGGGTAAGAATAGTTGCACAACACCAAGAATGTACTCAGTGTCACT
>NW_006921893.1:998553-1009117 GCF_000298275.1 Orycteropus afer afer | reverse complement strand
ACCTGCCACTCCTTGGAAGGAAGATGGGGCAATCTACTTCCATAGTGATACTGCCTCAGAAACCCAAGGAGGGGTCACTATGAGTCGGAATCGACTCAACGGCAATGAGTTTTTTGTTATTATTATTATTATTATTGCCTCTAAATAGCAGTTTAAGAGCCCTCATTATGGGTTATGGTAAAGCACCTCAATTCCACCATATGCTAAACACTGGGACTGTGTAAGCTCCATTCCCTAGGTTGACTTCTCCTGTCCCAGTCCTACCACTACTGCCTTCGGATCGCTTTACTCGATTTTCTCATTTAAGGTCCAAGCTACATTTATTTCACCCAGTGCCTCGGTGCCAGGTAGTGCCACTGGCTATCTGCCCCAGCCGGACTGGCCGGTAAGAGGGCGGAGCTAACGGCCTCCAGGACCCTACCAGGTGGAAGGTGGGGAAGGGGATATCAAAAGCTGGGGCAAACAGCCACTGGGAGGGGAGTAAGTGGGTGACAGGGGTGTTGCGACGGGTCAAGGCCGGAGCAACGGCCAAGGGAGGCGTGAGAAGGACCAAGCAAAGGCCACAAAGGAGAGGCTGAGTCAGGAGCGAGAGATGTGGGAGTGTCCCGGGAAAGAGCGAAGCAACAGCATCCACACGGAAGATCAAGCCAACAGTCACGGGACTGGACCAAATAGGGCGATATAGGGGTACTCCGCCATGGAGCGCGGCCAATGGCCTCGAAGAACCGACCAAGTGGGGACAGTTCGGAGTGAGAAAGCCCAGGAGGCCACCGGAGCTTGGATTAGGACGGCTGAAGCCAGGCAGGGGTCTGGGAATTAGTACCTGGATAAGCGCCTTCACCTCCAGATCGAATTTGACAATTTCTTGGTTACAGATCCGGACGTGGACATCTTGGGAACCCGCCATGTTGACAATGTCTACTACGGGCAGCGGCGGTGCCCAAAGTTCATAAGCGCTTTCGCACCGCTTTCTTTTCCTCCCTGCGTGGTCTTTCTGCAGCGCCACCTTTAGACCGGCCGGAGCCTAGCGAGGGGGAGGTAGGTAAGGAATGTTCGAACACCGGCTCCTGACAGCAGTTTGCACAAAGTTTCTTAATAAGTACGACTTCTTCCGACACGTGGGGGAAAATAAACCTCGTCTCTTGGTTCAACTCTAATAAAACTAGGCAGAGAAGAGAGAATTTAAAAAACGCTTAACAGTGGCCTTTACTCATCTTCCGCCTGTCACTCATGCTAATGACGTTTTAATAGAAAAACCAAAAGAAAAAAAAAACAAACTCACGGCGGTCCAGTCGGACCCCACTGACTCATAGCGACCCCTCCTTGGGTTTCCGAGGCGGTATCACTACGGAAGTAGATTGCCCAATCTTCCTTCCAAGGAGTGTCTGATGGGTTTGAACTGCCAGCCTCCTGGTTAGCAGTCAAATGCCTTAGGCACTATGCCACCAAAAAGACTGGAAGAAAACTATTAATTGGGATATTTGTGGACAGTAGAATTAACAGTTTTTTTTTACATTTGTTTAAACTTTATTTTCTAGTACTTTGTGAGTATAAATTGTGGAGTAAAAGGAAAATGGTTTTTTGTTTTTTTTTTTCTTTTTTTTTATGTGTAGAATTCAAGGCAAATTGCTTAAGCACCTCTGTCCCTTCACCACACTGCCCCAGAACTGATCAAGTCACCTCCCTGCTTACACCCTTTTCATGGAGGTCTGGTAGCCTAGTGCCCAAGACACTTGACTGCTAACCAGAAGGCTGGCAGTTCAAACCCACCAGACACTCCTCAGAAGGAAGGTTAGGCAATCTACTTCGGTAGTGATATACCGCCTCGGAAACTCAAGGAGAGGTCACTATGAATTGGGTCTGACTGGATGGCACATAACAACAACAACATGGCTGCTGGCTGTTCCCCTTTGTGTAAAATTGGATTTACTAACTCTACCTTGCTGGAGTAGTTTTGACGAATTAAGTAAAATAACTTACAAGCAGGCTTTCAACAAATGGTGACTCTTTTATTATTGAACAGTTTTGAACTGTTTTATTATTGAACAGTTTATTATTACTGAACAGTTTATTATTAAACAGTTCAAATTTCTTGGCTGGTCCTCAAAGCCATCGGCCACCTTCCTGGATTTCTCAAGCTCTTTCCGGATCTATCTACCTTGGAGTGGTGTTGTTCCTTCTGCACCCGCCCCCCTCCCCATCCTGTCCACTTTTGTTCAGCTCACTTCAACAAGTGTGAGATAGTGAGGACTTGAGTGCCTGTTTTTCTCTTAATCCCTATAACCACCTCTGATAGATAATACCCTAGTGTTACGGATTGAATTGTGTCCCCCAAAAAAGATGTTCTAGTCCTCATTTAGGAATGTGGCCTTGTTCGTAAATAAGGTCTTTGAAGATGTTACAAGTTAACATGAACACACACACACACACACACACACAAAACTCACTGCCATCGAGTTGATCCCGACTCATAGTGACCCCTCCTTGGGTTTCAGAGGCAGTATCTCTAGGGAAGTAGATTGCCCAATCTTGCTTCCAAGGAGTGGCTGGTGGGTTTGAACTGCCAGCCTTCTGATTAGCAGTCACATGCCTTAGGCACTACACCACCAGAGCTCCCAGTTAAAACAAGTCATACTGAATTATGGTGGATTCTAATCCAATGTGACTGGTGTCTTTATAAAACATGAGAAAATACACATAGAAAACAGGAGGAGAGAGGGACATGTGGCCACAGTTATGCTGCCCCTTACAAACCAAGGAACTCCAGGAGCTACCAAAAGTCAAGAGAGAAAGAAAAGGAAAAAAACAACTCGATGCCAGTGAGGTTTTTGTTGTTGTTGTTTTTGAGAGCCTTCTGACAGATCTTGACCCTGCTCACATCTTAATTCAGATTCCTGGTCTCCAGAACTTAGAGACAATTTTTCTTATAAGCCACCTGATTTGTGTGTGGTGTTTTGTTACAGCAGACTGGGAAAAGAACAGACGCAGTTTTACAGAGCAGGAGACTACAAAGTAGAGACCTGCCCCAAGGTTACCCAACTTTCAAGTTGGGTATAAATAAATAAAAACAGCATCTTCCAGCTTCACACACACACATACACACACACACACACACACGCACACATGAATTTTAGCTTTCTCTTGCTTTTGAAACCCTACTGGTATGTTTTATTGGGGTGGCATTAAATTTTTCAATAACTGAGGATGACTCACAGCTTTATGATGTTGGTTGCTGCTGTTCAAGTTGGTGTATCTTTCCATTTGTTCAAGTCTTCTGTATCCTTCATGGTATTTTAAAGTTTTCTTTTATCTAGACCTTGCATATTTTCTGTTTATTCCTGGGGATGTTTTAAAATTAAAACCTTTTTAAGAAATGGAGGTTGAGATACTTTATGCTACTTGAGCATCTTGGATTAACTGAAGCTGCCTATTTTGGACCACAGAAAAGCCCAAAGCCTGCACACAGGATCTGCGCACATGACCTTGGGCCCCTTTCACATCATGCTTCTTGCTAGAAATTCCTATACAAGCAAGTTCCCAAACCGCATCTCTCTACGTACACAGCAACTAAAGAAAACACAAATCCCCTTCTCCCCAACTTTCAACATACTCCCTTCTAAAAGAGACCCAATCCTAAACCCTTCTGCTAGAAGCCACCCGTGAGGGAGGTATGCAATGTGATGACCCACTGGGTATCAAACACTGACTACTCACAACGCTGTTTTGCTTCTCCAGTTGCCTTTATCCACTGATCCTGAGACTAGCTTACCACATTCTGGCTTTAGTTCTTTCTGGTTTTCAGATCATAAATCCATTATTGCCTTTCTCCACAAACATCCTTCAAAATCTTGCCTATGACTTGGCCTGCTGCCTTAGACATAAGCATGAATTATCTGTGTAGTGCAGCATGGACTGGAGTTTGAACTAGGGCTCTATGTTGTATTAGCTGGCTCTGTGGCAGATCACCTCATCCAGGTCTAGACTGAGGTCCCTGATGGGAAAACCAATGACCCACCCCCAGGACTTTCCAACACTTCCTTGCTATTTCTAACCTGCTAGCCAGGACACTAGAGCATTTCTCTCCAGTTTTTTCTTCTTTCACATCCTCTACTGTGGCTAAAGAACTTACCTGGTTCCAAAACAAATGGCAGTAAAGAACAACTGAGTGACCCATCTAACTAGGTGCTACACAGAGGTTTAGTTTCCTAAGGACAATACTGACCCTGCCCACCCAGAACCTTGAACTTCCAGGATCATGACAGGGGCTATGAGGGGCAGTCCTGAAAGGCCAAGTCCTGAAGCAGAACCAGTCTATGGGAGGCCTTGTCCATGCTTCTTCCGGATATACTAATGTCATTCAAATGAAGCAAAAAGGGCTTCTGCAAGAGTCCAAGGACATCCACAGCCTATACCTCTGATGTATCCCACTGGATGTGCTATCTGTGTCTTTACAAACACCTCAGTGATAACGTACCTAACCTTTGCAAATCTGCAACAGCCCTCATACTGTTCTTTAATTCTGTTCGTATGTCATCTCTCTCAGCATATTCTGAGTTCCTGGAGGCATCCTGGGATCTCTCTCTATATCCTAGTACCTAGCCCAAGTCCTGGCATCACACTGCCAGCGAGTTGATTCTGATCCACAGTGACCCCACATTGGGTTGGCAAGGCTATAAATCTTTCCGGAATCAGACTGCCTCATCTTTCTTTCACAGAGCAGCTGGTGAATTCAAACTACCGATTTTCTGGTTAGCAGCCAGATGCCTTAACCACTACACCACCAGAGCTCCTGGCATAGTAAGTGCTAAACAAACGTGTGCTGGCTGAAAGAATACATCTACCTCCAGTGGTGTTTACTCGGGCCCCCTGACTAAAAGCTCTATGTATGTGCCAGGAAATGTACTCAGAATTATTAAGCACACAAACAAATACAAATAATCAGGAGAGACCCAAAATACTTTATTTCTCTCAAAGAGAAATCACTTGATAAAAGAACTACAGAGGAGCAATAAGTATAAACTGTGCTCCAAACTGTTGTTATTGTTATTATGTGCCATTGAGTCGGACTTGATTCACAGCAACCCCTCCTTGGGTTTCCAAGGCAGTTATCACTACAGAAGTAGACTGCCCAACCTTCCTTCTGAGGAGTGGCTGGTGGGTTTGAACTGCCAGCCTTCTGGTTAGCAGTCAAATGCCTTAGGCACTGCACTACCAAAGCTCGTGTGCTCTAAACTATGAAGAATAAAATGTTATACCAACAAACAACTCACCATAATAGTTAAATCTCACTAGCGTATTTAAAAATCAGCCTAAAGAGCCCCCCTCCGAAAAAAGCAAGTTCTTTGTACACTATCAAGCGAGGGGCAGTATGATCAGTAGTTTGTTGCTGTCTTTAGTTGGGAGCTTCTTTGCATCCACTTTGAAGAGACATGGATGGTTGCCTTGGTGAGTGGTAGAGAAAGGAAAGGTGAAAACATGAGGCAAACAATTCAAAACCTTTTCTTTTCATCTTTTTTTATTTTAAATTACAAAGGACGTTGCATACACTGATGAATCTGTATCTGACTAGAAGTGCTGAGGGGTTGGAAGGTGACAGAAAATAAAAGGCAACATTTGAATTGCCTTTTCTTCTGAAAAGAAAAACTGCACAACTATTAACCAACATTTAATAGAATAATTTTTAAACAGCTCATGCGTCAACAAGATAAAATTCTTTCTAGACAAGAGACAAGACTGAATCCAATAAAAAAGTGTCTTAGCTCCAGTTGGGGGAGGAAAAAAAAAACAGAAAAACAAAAACAACAACTCTACAGAATATTTATGATAGCATTACAAACAGGATCCCACACAACTATGCAAAAGAGGTTGCCACAGTATATGAACAAATGCTTTGAATTCTTGTCCTTCCGCTCTTCTCTCATGACTTTTAATGTGCTGTCACAGCCCTGGTATCACTGTTAACCACAAATACTAAACTATAGGACAAATCCTAGGGAAAGACAGTAAAAAGCAGGCAGTGAAATACAGTATCATAAAAATGTGGTGGAAAGGCAGATACAGTACACACATACACATTTCTGTTATTTGGTTCTGAAAAAAACAAAAGGGCGAAGGGCAAGACACAGTAATCAGTCCCGCTCCCGTCCACCCAGAATTTAATTAACTACACCGTTGTGTTTACATTGTTATGAAAGAGGCAAACCTAGTTCACCCAAACTTGGCACATGGAAATACCCCACTCTGATGTTCTTCACTAGCCAAAAAGTCTTCAATTCTAAAATACTACTTAGAAGTAGTTTTAAGGTTCTAGTCCCTCATGACTACCCCCAAACTTTGCTTTTCTAAACAAGAATGGCAATTTGGCATAATTCTGATCCTAGGCGTAATTTCTACATTTCAGTCAGTTTACTAAGCACGAGGACCATGTTTCAACACATAACCCCCACTTGCCGATTGAAGTGTATAACTTTCAGCAGTACATTTCCATCATTTTTCCCCAACATGCTTATTCCTTAAAACGAAACCACCATCCCTACAATTGACATTCATTGTTACATCCCAAAGTGTTTGAAATATTTTAAAAAATGGAGTCATATTCTCATAATGCCCTTATAGAGATTACAAAGATTAAAAAGAATCCACAAGTATTACGGCACTGTGTGAGACTTATTTGTCATGACCCAAGGGAAGAACAAGACTGTAGTTCTGTGCAAAGTTGTGGAAATGGCCTCAGTTCCATGGGAAGTGGTATTCCACAATAGACTTCACTAGAAGGATAATCGAAACCTTTTACTTTAACACTGAAAGCACAATTCAACACATTCTTAAAATTCAAGTTTCAAGATTTGGAGAGATGCTAACATTCTGTTACATAATTAACTAGAAAATACTTGAACAGAATTTCAGGAAGACTCTAAGGAAAAAAGGAAACAAGTTTTTGTTAATTCCTGCTGAAAGGCAACTTGAATTCATTTCTTAGAAAGTTAGCTAAATCTTAGCAGGAAAGATAATTTTAAATGTATGGAATAAAGAAAAGCACATCCATTTTTGACATTTTGGTGAATAAACTAACAGCTTTATTAATGAAGGCAAACATCAGATAATTGTGTGAATATTATATATAAAAAAAAGAAATCCAAACTAACAGCATTGTATTTCAAAAGTACTGTACTTCTGTTTCTTTTAAAGAGACTTGTCATCTGTTTTATAAAACAAACAAGTATTCTTCTCCTAAAAAATTCTGGAAAAACGAAATAGTCAATGTCAAGCCAATGAACTGAACACACCTTTCTTTAAATGCAGACTATTGCTAAGAAGCAAATAAAGTCAAGCATCAGAAAGAAGATGTATGACAAAGTCATGAAAGTCAGAAAAAAGGGATGTAGTGAAATTACTGCTAATTCTCCCCCCTTCGTAATCAAAGACCATTCAAAACTGGTCTTTCGTACAAATATAAAATAACTATAAAGAGAAGGGAATTTGAAACCATGTCCATCTGAAATCCTTCATGATGCATTTGTAATAGCTCTGATTCTCTTACCAAAAAGGTCAAAGTTAAAGATTTAGGAAGAGGAAGGGAATGAAGAGACATTTAGTTTTAAATGTACAAGTAAGGCACAATATAAAGCCACATCATAATCTGTCATGAAGGATATAGGAAAGGACAAGAATCATACATGGTACAGTAGAACAAGCAATCATATTGACTGAAAAAGTGTGGCACCCATTTCAAAACTCAGACAAGATCTTAACAAGAGCAACTGGACAGCATGCTTTCATATGGAAACAAACTCTATAAAGAATCCAGTGTATCTGAAACTAGGAAAAATGGTTTTTGTTTGTTTTTAAATCATAGTAGTGCTAGAGTTAAAGTTTATAATTGCTTTTGGAACGATGGGTTTATTTGAGGTGAATTCACAATGCCTTCACTTAAAGTAAGATTCTGGACTTCATTATGAGCTATCTGTATACCATGTATGAACACAGAAAACCTTTAGAGAGCTCTTCTCTAATGATCTTCACTCAAAAGATACATGCCACAATTTAAAAAAAACAGAACATGTACAATTGTTGGGGTTTTAATGTTACCCTTATAAGATTTGTTTGTGTGATACACTAAACATATATATTTTAATGACAATAGAGGAAGCAGATTATTACTGGCATTAAAGTACAACCATTTCTAGACGGTTTTAAATGCCACAGAGTCCCCTGGTTAAAATGTAAAGCTGCACAGCTTGCCTATGTCATCTTTATGATAAAGTTAAAACAGCAAAAGGATTTAACTTTTACTCTACATTTTACTGCCAGGTTTTTATTTAGATCAAGTATCGCTGCAGCATTCTGACCAGCCCAGATTTAGCAGCAAATGGCAGGAATCATATAAAATGCAATTTTTTTTTAACAAAGTGCTTTTCTAAGATATACATACATATATAAATAGGTACAAAATAAAGTGTCAACATTAAAAAGCTCAACTATTTAAAAGCTTTTAACTATTTAACTTAAGTAGTACATATAAAACACTGAAATGCAAGGATATGGAATCTACTAAACAGATTCAAAGTCTTTTTTTTTCTTTTTTTTTTTTTTTTTGAAATGCAAGACCAAAAAATCATATTCTGGTTTGCAGACAGGAGAAAGGTATCAAAAACCAGAATTCCTAATAGAGCAGCTAGAAAGGGGCAATTTTATGAACCTCATCAGCTGAATCTCTATCATGAAGCGATCTTCACCTGATTGCAAAACTGCCATATTTTGGAGCACTTCTCAATTTACCAGACACACACTCTGTCACAACTTCACATTCTTCCAAGTTACAAACCTGTGCTTTGTCTTCTCCCGTCTAAAAAAGGAAAAACTTTAAACAATGAATGTACATTCTATTGAACCATTAGATCTGAGCTTATCATCTGTTTAGTGTGAATGCACTGACCAGGTACATTTCCACCAAACACACAGGAAAATCTTGTGCATCACAGTTCAGCTAAGGTGTAAGACAATCCTTCTCGGCAGGTAAGCAACATCGTTCAGTTGTTACTGTGTTTTAGAATTAAGCCTTCATAAACTACAGCTTCATAGGCTATAGCTTACAAATAAGGTGGGGATGGGGGGGGAGGGAAGAGAAAGTAAAAGGAAAGAAAACACATTATGGAGACAAAATATAATTAAAAAATACATTTTCCAAGGGATAAATTGGAGAATTAGATACCAGCGGCTAGGTCTGAAATTTTAGGTTCTTGCTTTTTTCTTCTTGCTAGATAGCATATTTTTGTTATTTGCTTTTTGTTTGTTTACGAAGTTTTTAAGCCACCAGTTTTCAGAGTTAAAAAATGAAGATTTGAGGATAAAACAGAAAGAAAGACAGGATGAAGAAAGTCTATGGGGGAAGGTTTATAATGCTGCCTTGATGTAAGAAATTTCTCATCAGGAGGTAAAGCTTTAACACAGTTAAAACACTGACTAATGAAGCTGTCTTATGTGAGCAAAAAAGAGCACCTAAAAACTAAATATGTTGGTATTTCTCAGTTCTAGAAACTATAGAAGAAGAATAAGTCACATGTAAGTTTGAAGAAGCTAGTTGGAAAATATCTGTACAAAAATATAAAAATCTATAAATTTTTTTTGTTTTTGTCATAAGCTTGTGTTGATCTTTGAAAATATTACATGCACAATAATACATCAATTGGAAAAGTGGCAACTAAAGAATTAGATATTTTTAGCTTTCTTCTTTCTTTACATATATATATATACATAATACAATAAAAATAATCTGTATTTTGGTTGTTTGGTGGAAGTATACTACAATAAGCTAAATAAACTTTTTAATTTTCAAAGTCAAAAACTATTTTACCAATAGCTTACTAAAATGAAATATATTAAATTTCCTACAATAAGTGCAGAAATAAAAAGATTTACAGACACCTAAATGGCCACCAACTTATCTACTATGGAAGCGAACTAGAGGAAGCAAAACAATATTTGTATGTATGGATGCTCCTTCTGTAGATAATTGGACCCAAACAGAAATAAAATTCACAGTTCAGTAAGATCCCTAACCCTGACCTTTTAAATTTTTCTTTTTTTTTTTTTTTTCCTTTTTTTCATACATTCATACAGTATCATGTAAGCTGTGCAAAACTTTACTTAGACTGGCAGTTTGCCATATCAGTTGCATTTGTCTTTGGTACAAAAAATAAAACAATCGCAATAATGTGCAAGTATTTGTCTTCTTCCGGTCAAGTACCGAAATTGAGTTTTCTAGAGCCATCTTTTTTTTTGTTTGTTTTTTTGTTTTTTATACAATACACAGACTCTGTGGCATATATCTACATTTCAACATAGTCCTATATACATTCAAAAAATTTGAAAAAGAGTTGGAACAAAAAAACATTTAAACCCCTTAATTTTTCCATCGATATATCTTGTTTTTCCTCTTTAGGGTTTTTTCATCATACAAAATATTACCAGTTTTATAGTTTCCCCAAAATACAAGGCACAAAGAATATGCTTTTTTTTTTTCTTACTTGCACAGACATTTATATATATATATATATATATATAT
>NW_006921893.1:954933-998453 GCF_000298275.1 Orycteropus afer afer | reverse complement strand
TGAAAATGAATATCTAATATGGCACACAGGCACGAGTGCTGGGTGTGCCATGTACAAGTGAGATTAATGGTCGTGGAAAATTAGAACATAAAGCAGTAATTCTGAAAACAATCTAAGCTGTTTAAAAAATGCTTCCTCAATTTTGTGTGTGTATAGTTCAGAGCATAAACTTGCCACGATATTTGGCATTTATTTTAATATGTTCACCCTTCCAAAAGGTTTTGCTTCAACAGATTTTTGAAATCTGTACCCTAAACATTTACTTAAACATATGAGTTTCATTCTGATGCCAGTAGCAGTTTTAACAATAGTTTATGCTCTGAAAATGCAATAATCAAGTATTTTGGATCATGCTTCACTTATGCTACTTAGTTCTTAAAACAATGTAACTAATTGTAAATGTTTACATAATGCTAAACTGACATGCAAAACAGAATGAAAATTTACAATGAAGAATGTGACGAACACAGACATTTCTGACCAGTGGTCCAATGAGGCTGATTACACTTTTGACGTTGGTATCCTTAGTCCTACAAGGCCTCCAGTGGGATTGCCTTCTGCAGTCTTCTCTAACACTTGGTTAACAAATTCGGAAGTTTGCCCAGCAACTGGGAGGCCTGAAGAGAAAAATAAAAGGCATGCTTAAGACAATGAAACAGAGGGGCCACAAGGGAACAGGAAATATCTGAGGGTCAGATGTTGCCTTTAGCTTTATAATGGTCTCAAATGAGTACACTCTGCTACTTGCACTGCAGCCCAGGAAATAATTCTTTACCTATCAGGTTGGAGCCCACAGTCCTAAAATTAGAAAAGGCAAACCAAGAATAATCATGAAGAGTAGCTTATCCAACATTTTAAAGTAGAGCAGATGACAAATAATAGCTATACAAATAACAGTCCAAACCCAATCTCAATGCCTACAAACAACATTACCGTGTCTCCAACACACCCAAATCAATTGACAATATAGACCAAAAGGAAGTTTTTAATCATTTTTATAGTTCCTGGATAAAGTCTGTGTTCCTTCACTTTAAGAACAGTAAACAAATAAGTTAGAAGAGAAAAGGGAGAAAGGGTGGGAAGTCGCTAAATATACTGATTTTCTCATTTTCTATAGCTGAGACCAAAAGATGTCTAAAATTCACAACAAAGATATATTGTAAAGAAAAATAGTAACAGGTTAACAAAGAACAGAAGGCATTGCTCATAGGACGAAGTCAAAAGATACTGTACAAAAATACAGCAGCAACACCATCTTAACCAGGGATCAAATTTAGTATGACCAATGATGAGACAAACTGACATTATGTTCTTCCTGAAGTGATGAAATGGAAATGAGTTATCACCTATGAAGTACACTTGCCAAAAAACGTTTAACTGCATCTAATGGAAGGAAACAGAAAACTCCAGATGTTGGCACATTCTGTAAGATAAACTACCTGGCCTCTTCATGAAAAAAAGTAAACAAAAAAACAGCTAGGAGATCAATCTAGATTAAAGGAGACAAAAGAAACATAACTACATACAGTGCATGATCTTTCATTGGATGACACACAAATAAAAAGGCTAGAGAGGAAATTGTTGAGACAATTGGGGATACTTAAATATGGATTCCATGCTAGAAATTACAGCAGCATTAAAATACTTGGGTGTGATACTGGTATTGTGGTTATATCGGTGTTATAGACTGAATTGTGTTCCCCTAAAATACACGACGAATTCTTCCTGGCCCTTGTACCTGTGAATATGATCCTATTTGGAAATCAGGTTTTCCTTTTATTATGTTAACGAGGTCATACTAGTATAGGAGAGGTTCCTAAATTTAATCACTTCTGAGTCATAAAAGAGCAGAATAAACAGACACACACACAGAGGAAAGACAAGGAACACCATGATTGCCACAGACACAAGTAACTAAGAGAGAGGCTCACAAAAGAAACTGACGTGGTTGACACTCAGATTTGGACTTTTATCCTCCAGAACTATGAGAAAATAAATTTCTATTCTTTAAAGTCATCTATTTGTGGTACTTCTGATAAGGCAGCACTAGGTAACTAAGCCAGTAGGAGACTATTTCAAGAGATACATGCTGAAGAATTTGGGATGAAAAATCATTCTGTCTACAATTTACCTATAGAAATTCAGGGAAAAAAATATGCAGACAGAGACAGAAATAAAGCAAATGTAGCAAAATAGTTACAATTAGTAAATTTAGTTCAAGGATGTGTAGATAGTTCACTCTATTATTTCAACTTTTCTGTGGGACCGAAATCTTTAGTGAAAAGTTGAGGAAAGACTACAAGACAAAAACACAAAGCTTTCTAATTATAAGCAGAAACAAAGAAATAAAGCCATAATATGGGTCACACAGTACACAATTTAAAAAGGCGAAAGAATCCAGATAAACAAATCTTAACAGATCTTGTGACAACAGAACTAAGACCAAACATATATCATGGTATCAATAAATGAACTAATATGACTTACCAAAAAAAAACTTCCAGACTGACTCATAAAGAAAATTCAACTATATCCTACAGTCATGCATCACTTAATGTCCACGATATGTTCTGTGAAATAGGACGTTATGTGATTTGGACATTCTGCACACCCTGTATTATTAAGTAGTCCCCAGATCATGAGCGAATTCCATTCTTAAGTCTGTCTTTAAGTCAAATTTATATGTAAGTAAGAACAACAGTTAGGTATAGTTCTTATCTAATATCAGTTAGTCAAATGTTTATCTTAGTATATAGTATGTTGCTGTCTTGCTGTTAGGTGCTAATCTAGTCAGCTCTGACTCATAGCGACCCTATGTACAACAGAACGGAACACTGCCCGGTCATATGCCAACCTCACAATCCTTGCTATACTTGAGCCCATCGTTGCAGCTACTATGTCAATCCATCTTGTTGAGGGTCTTCCCCTTTTTCACTGACCCTCTACTTTACCAAGCATCATAGCCTTCTCCAGGGAATGGTTCTTTATGACATGACCAAAGTAGATGGGATAAAGTCTGGCCATTTCACTTCCAAGGAGCATTCTGGCTGTACTTCTTCCAGAACAGATTTGTTCAATTCTTCAGGCAGTCCATGATATTTTCAGTGTTCTTAGCCAACACCATAATTCAAAGCCATCAATTCTTTTTTGATTTTCCTTATTCATCATCCAGCTTTCACGTGCATATGAGGCTACTGAAAATACCATGGCTTGGATTAGGTGCACCTTAGTCTTCAAAATGGCATTTTGTTTCTTAACACTTTAAAGAAGTCTTTTGTAGCAGATTTACCCAATGAAATACGACATCTGATTTTCTGACTGCTGCTTCCATGGGTATTGATTGTGGATCCAAGCAAAATGAAACCCCTAATTCAAACTTTTCTCCATTTATCGTGATGTTGCTTGAATGGTCAAGTTGTGAGGATTTTTGGTTTTCTTTATATTGAGGTGTAATCCATACTGAAGACTATAGTCTTTGTTCTTCATCAGTAAGTGCTTCAAGTCATCTTAATTTTCAGCAAGCAAGGTTATGTCATCTGCATATAGTAGGTTGTTAATGAGTCTTCCTCCAATCCTGATGTTGCATTCTTCTTCATATAGCCCAGCTTCTCAGATTATTTGCTCAGCATACAGATTGAATAAGTATGGTGAAAAGATACAACCAAGACACACACCCTTTCTGATTTAAACAGTATTATCTTGTTCTGTTTGAACAACAGCCTCTTGGTCTATGTACAGGTTTCTCATGAGAGCACAATTACATTTATATAGTATACATTGTGCCTTTCTATGCATAAAAAACATTAAACACTTCCAGATACACTCAAACATCTTTAACATACTAATACAGTAATAGCAATGTTTTGATGTGTGTCGCAAAGAAGTGCCATGTGTTATTACAAACCATGGTATGTATCTCAAATTTTTAATATTATAGGATTTACGGGGGTTGGGACCACAGATGTATGACTGTATATGTAAAAATCTAAGGGTAGGTTAAAAAAAGAGATGCATCTAATATAAAGTGATTTGTTGTTGTTGTTGTTATGTACCGTCGAGTCGGTACATAACTCATAGTGACCCCTCCTTGGGTTTCCAAGGCAGTATCACTACGGAAGTAGATTGCCCAACCTTGCTTCCGAGGAGTGGCTGGTGGGTTTGAACCACCAGCCTTCTGGTTAGCAGTTAAGCGCCTTAGGCACTACGGTACCAGACTGAAAATAAAAAGGTAGCAAAGGACTACCAAGCAAATACAGACAATAAGAAAGCTGCTTACATTGATGATTATAATATCCGACAGGGCTAAATTCAAAGCAAAACCATTAAACAAGACAGAAGAATACCTCGTGATAATAAAGTCTATAAGCCACAATGGAGATAGCAATAATGAATCCTATTCAAACATCAAAGAATTAATACTCAAAAGTAAAATCACAGAAAATATGAGAAGAAACTGAAGCACATTAGTGGGAACCTTTCTCAGTTGTTGACAGAAAAAACAGAAAAAGAAAGAAAGGTAAAGAAGATCTAATTAATGTAATTGACAAGATTAATGGAGTCAACACGTATTAGAGCCTTAATAGAAAAGAAAATAAGTATTCTCAAATACTCATGCAATATTTAAAATTTTAATCATCTATTAGGCAGTTAAAAAATCTCAATAAATCACAAAAACAAACAATAATAAAAGTAGAAAATAATAATTCCTACCTTCTTGGAAATTCTAAATCTCTATTAAACAATTTTTGGATCAAAGAGTAAACCAAACCTAAATTTTGAAATATCCAGAAAATAATGAAAATATGATGTATTAGAACTTATGAGATATAGCTAAAGTAGTGCTCAGAAGAAATTTCAAAAGCTTTTAGTTATGCTAATGAACATGAAAGAAAAAACGAATGAAGCAACTAAAGAAATTATAAGAAATGATAAATCCAATAGTTCTTAGGGGGGAGGGGAGAAAAACCTATTAACCTATTGTATTTTCTTAAGAGGTTATAAAACAAAAAGGGGAGAACACAATAGACAAAAAATAAGATATGAAAATGAACACTAATCACTGATAAAAAGAACATTAAAAAAAAAAGACTGCTTTGCTCAGCTGTAATACATTTGAAGATATAGGTAAAGAGGATAATTTCCTATGAACATATAAAAAATAAAAACTGACTCCAGAAGAACTAGAGAAAGTTTTCAAACAGTTAATCACAAGAAGAAACTATAATTTATTTAAACTGCTCTAGAAGGGAATTCTGGGGAGATAATGGTGGCAGTATAGATTTTTAATCTCCTTGAATTACCATGTAAAACCAACAACTAGATAGCAAAACCCAAAACCCATGGAAAACACAAATGACAAGGTATCCCCAAAAACTCCAAAATTCAAGAGTGTGGGAACAAATTACCAAGAGCCATCAGACTTGCAGGGATCAACACTATAAGTATTTGTGCAGGAGGAGGCAAAAGGAAGCAATGGGCCTGAGAACAAAATAAGTCTAAAACAGCCAAAAGGTAACTGGCAAGCAGAGCAGGCCAACCTGAGAACCGCAGCTGAAACTAGAAGAGGTTCTGACCAACTCACCTGTGAGTACAAGGTAAAGGCAAGGGGCCCACAGTAAGATGTGAATGGGCTGGAGCAGTCTAGTTCCTGTGAACTTAAAAAACTGACCAGCCAGGGCTCCCCTGCAGGACAGGATCAGCACTGACTCCGGAGTTGGAATCAAAATTGAACAAAACAGGGACAAAAGATATAAAAGAAAGAAAAGGCTGAGAAATGATTTCCAGAGAGCAAGCTGCCATATTTTAAAATATTAACTAAGGAAAAAAAGAGTGGTGGTGGTCTGTGAAGTCAGAAAAGCTATCTGAACTAACCCTTCTTTTAAAAGTTCAGAAAAACTAATTTCACATAAAATAAGTGACAGAAAAGTATCAAAGTCAAAAGCCCATAAACACTTATTCTAAGGAAAAAAAGATAATAAAAACATCCCTGCAATGAATGAGGGTAAGTGATGATTCAGTGGTAGAATTCTCACCTTCCATTAAGGAAGACCTGGGTTAGACTCCTAGTCAATTTCTCATTAGTTAAGCCAAGGTAGTAATAATAATACCTCCTTCAAAGAACTGTGGAATAACCAAAAAAAAACACTCTCAGTATACTCCTGGATCACAGTACCCAACAAAAACCAAATCCACTGCCATCAAGTCAATTCCAACTCATATAGACTCTAGACAACAGTGTAGAACTGTTTGAACTGGGTTTCCAAGGCTGTTAGAACTGCCGGTTTTTTGGTTAGCAGCCCAATGCTTTATAACCACTGTGCCTCCAGGGCTCCTGGATCACAGTAAATACTCAATAAATGTTAGCTGTTTATCCCTTCCTAACACCTACGGAATCCTTTTTCCTCACTTTTATTCTCTGGGAACACAATGGTTAAGCACTGTGCCACTAACCAAAAGTTTGGCAGTTTGAGGCCACCAGCCTCTCCGCCAGAAAAAGATGTGGCAATCTGCTTCCATAAAGATCAGCCTTGGAAACCCCATGGGGCAGTTCTATTCTGTCCTGTTGGATTGCTATGAGTCAGAATCAACTCAACAGCAATGGGTTTGGTTTTTCTGATTTTGTAATTTCTTTTTAATAATGTCTCCTTTGGCCTTTAAACATGAAGAGCTGTCAAATTTCCTGAAATTGTTGGGTCAAAATTTACATGCATTGTTAATTTTATAATGATTCCAAGTTGCCCTTCAAAAATACTAACAACATTATATTCAGTATGCACCCAAGGCTGTCAAGACAAACTTATAAATAATTTCCAAGAACTTGACAGAGACACTAAGTGCATAGAAACATGCAATGTGTATCCATCTTCAATGAAAGAAAATGCATTTTGGTAGATAGGAGACGTGTTTCTGTATAAATAAACTATGCTTCCCTACTTGACTTCACCTAAGAATCTTGATTTCTTCATAGCACTTGTCACAATTTATTATTTTTGTTTTCCTGTGTATTTTTTGTTTTCCATTTTTAGATTATAAATTTACAAAAGTAGGGACCAAATCTCTGTTATTCATCCCTCTATCCTCAACACCAGGAGCTCTGATGGCGTAGTGCCTAAGGCATTTGACTGCTAACCACCAGTCACTCCTCAGGAGGAAGACTGGGCAATCTACTTCCATAGAGATACCGCCTCGGAAACCCAAGGAGGGGTTGCTATGAATCTAATCGACTCGATACAGTGAGTTTGGTTTTTGGTTGGTATCCTCAACACCTGGCACATGGTAAGCTTGAAAAATATTTTGTGGAACTAATGACTTTGCAGTAAATGGGTGTCAGAAATCATGTCTTAACAGAAATATATGTATATATTTAATTCCTAAGATATTTACAATTAAAAAAGAGAAATATAAAACAAGGTAATGTAAGTTGAAGTTTCTATTATGCTAAAAATTATATAATATCTAAAAATAAACAACTAGTTAATGATTAAAAAGTAGGCTCTACTTATAATTCTTTTAAGTCACTTGCCTTTGATATTCAATGAGCATCCTGGGAAAAAAATGAACTAGAAGAAAATTTGGGGGTAACTGAAATTCACCACTTTATACAACATTAGAACCAGTTTTAAAAAGACAGTTCTACAATAAATACTGCTAAACAAAGAACATATAGCTGAACCAATTTTATGATGATTCAGAATTTTCATGGATAGCATTATTCTATAATGCTTTTGGGATGCTGCTAATCTGTCAGTTGATTTGCCAAGCTATGGGGCCTCTGGCGGTCTCATATCTATCTATGCCTACAAAAGCTATTTCCACCCTCCTCTTCAGCTATCACTTTGTCTTGCTTCAGGATGCCTGCTTCTCTGATCCTCCCTATGTTGTGAAATTTGTTCAATGATAGGAAACCAGATAACTAAACTTGTTAGAATCCTGTGAAATGTATTAGCAAGTTAAACAAATAGGTAAGAACCTCCACTAGGTGTAAACTGCATGTTTGACAGCTCAGGGACCTTATGATTCTCCATGGAAAATTAAAGTTGCTTTAAGTTTATCTTTTTCAAGTGTTAAAATAATTTGATAAGAAATCTAAATAACACATTGTGGTAACAAATATGTATTTATGAATACTAAATTCCAAAATACAAAAGACTTAAAAAACAAGGAAGAACTACAATGAGAGCACCTGAGTATTCACTAACTAAAAGAACCTTTAATATTCCCTTGAATCATCTATCTTACACTACATGTTATCATTTGTTATTAATTTATCCTACATTCTTCTTACCAAGAGTATCTTTAATGAGGATTTCAAGCTTCTGCCCCATGTTGGGTCCTCTCTCCTCTCTTGGATTCTGTACTCGGTTTACAATTTCTTGCTTGATGGAGTTGATTACAAACAACAAATTATCTGCAAAATAAAACAAGACAATTGGAACATGTCACTAACATGGAAGAAATTGGCTTTAATTATGTAATGAGAGAGATAAAACTGTTGAAAAACAGAGAATGTGTCAGAAAACATTAAGGAATGATGGCTGTAATCTTCATATCCAGAAACTACTTTCCAATGATGTGCATGATAACATCTTGTAGACGTGCATCAATGTCTACTATACTGTAAGTACGTTGGCATATTTATCCTCACAGTTTTAAGACTTATGATGGTGCCTAGCATACCAAACTGTAGGAGCTCAGAAAATGTTTATTAAATATATAAAACCATGTCCTTCAAAGGCAAAAGCTTAAAAAGAAATTCCCCACCTTAAGAAGCTAAAAAGGGGGGTGGGGGTAGAGACCAAAGTTAACCAACAGTAAATAAACCTACTGCCATCAAGTTGATTCCAACTCATAGCAACCCTATAGGACAGAGTAGAACTGTCCCATAGAGTTTCCAAGACCATAAGTCTTTACGGAAGCAGACTGCTTCATCTTTCTCCCATCGAAACACCAACTTTTTGATTAGCAGGCAACTACTTTAACCACTGCGCCATCAGAGCTCCTTAACAGTAAATAGAAGGGGGAAAATAATAAAGAGCAGAAATCAGTGATACAGAAAACAAACACACAACAGAAAAAAAATCTGAAAAAATCTAAGCCAAAATCTGGTTCTTTGAAAAGACTGACAAAGTGACAAACTTCTAGCTAGAATGATTATAAAAAAGTAGTGGTGATGGTAATCATCTATATCTGGAATGAAAAAGGGGTTATCACTTAAGAATCTATAAATATGAAAAGGTAGTAAAAAAAAATATTATGCTACTATGCCAAAATATTAACAACTAGATGAAATGGACAAATTTCTTGACAATGCAACTCAACAAAACTGACAAAAGAAGAAATGGAAAATCTCAAGCTTACTTCTAATAAAGGAACCCAATTTATAAAAAATCTTCCCAAAAGAAAAAAACACAAATAGTTTCACTAGAAAATTCTATCAAATACTACAAATATGATCAATATTATCAAACTGTTTCAAAAAGAGCAAGACGGACTATGGCTCCACTTGTTCTGAGGCCTACAGTCCTAATACAAACACATTACAAAAAGAGAAAATCACAGACCAAAAACTATCTTGAATATAGACAGAAAAATGGTTAACAAAATTTAAGGAACAAAATCCAATTTAAAATAGAATAAATTCCAATAAAATATTAGCAATACCTTCCAATATAAAAAGGAAAATATATCCTAAACAAGTAGTATTTATACCCTAGGAATGTACACTTGTTGAATATTTTTTAAAAAATCCAAGTAATTTAATATTAACAGGTGACTATGTACTATATGAACAGAATAAAAAATGATTGTCTGAATAGATAAAAAGAAAGAAGAGGCATTGGTCAATATTCAACTGCCACTTCTAACAAAAATAGGCCCCTAGGTAGTGCAAATGGTTTAAACTCAACTACTAACCAAAAGGATGGCAGTTCAAACACAACCTGTGGTGTTGGGGAAAAAAAGGCCTGGCAATTTGCTTCCATAAAGATTATAGCAAAAACAAAACATAACAAAACAAAACCCTATAGAGCAGTTTCACTCTGTAACATATGGGGTCACCATGAGTCAGAAGTGATTTGACAGCAACAAGCTTTTGCCAGCTCTGATAAAACTCAAGGAGTCTTGGTGGCACAGTGGTTAAGCACCTGGTTGCTAACTAAGAGTCAGCAGTTTGAATCCACCAGCCCCTCTGTAGGATAAAGATGTGGCAGTCTGCTTCTGTAAAGACAGCCTTTGGAAACCTCATGGAGCAGTTCTACTCTGTCTTATAGGGTTATTATGAGACAGAATCAACTTGATGGCAACAGGTTTTTTTGTTTTTTTATTAAAAATATTCAACAAACTAGCACTAGAAAATAATTTCCTCAAAACGATAAAGGGCATCTATAAAAAAGACCTACAGCCAACATCATCATACTTAAAGGTAAAAGGAAGAACTGTTCTCATGAGCAAGGCCATCAACACTTCTATTCAATATTGTACTACATGCCCTCTCACTCACTCCTTGGGTTTCTGAGGTGGTATCACTAGGAAAGTAGATTGCCCAATCTTCCTTTCGAGGAGTGGCTGGTAGGTTTGAACCACCAGCCTTCAGGTTAGCAGTCAAATGCCTTAGGCACTACACCACCAGAACTCCTCTAAATGCCCTCAAACTAAACGCACTGCCATCGAGTCAGATCTAACTCATAACAACCCCTCCTTGGGGCTGAGATACCGAGATACCGAGGCGGTATCACTACAGTATTAGATTGCCCAACCTTCCTTCTGAGCAGTGGCTGGTGGATTGGAACCACCAGCCTTCTGGTTAACAGTCAAATGCCTTAGGCACTATGCCATCAGAGCTCCTCTAGATGCCCTAGCCATTACAGTAAGGCGAGAAAAGAAACAAAAGGCATAAAGATTGGAAGGAAAGAAGTAAAATCATACCTCTTTGCAAATGGTAACTTTAAGCAGAAAACCTCAGATCATCTACAAAACTACTACCACACTAATAAATCAATTTAGCAAGGTCACAATATGTAAGAATAATACACAAAAATCCACTTTATATACTAAGGACTTCCAGTGGCACAGTGACTAAGGCATTTGACAATTCCCAAATAAAATTTTAAAAACAATTTCATTTAAACTGTATGAAAAGATAACGAAATACTTAGGAATAAATCTAACAAAAGATGTACAAGCTCTCTACTGTTAAAACTTCAAACATGGCAGAGACAAATTAAAGACATTTTAATTAGGTAGCGATACAGGTTCATAGACTAGACGACTCAACACTGTTAAGATGGAAATTCTCTCCAAATTGATCTTTCAGCAGGCTTTTCTGCAAAAATTGATACGCCGATTTTAAGATTTATATGGACATGCAAAAGACTGAGACTAGGCAAAACAACTGAGAAAAAGAATAAATTTGAAAGATGAACACTATCTTACTTCAAGATTTACTATAAAACTACAGCAATATAGACAGTTTTGCATTCACATAAAGGTAGGCAAATAGATCAATGGAAGAGAATATAGAGTCCAGAAAGTGACCCATACAAATTTAGTCAATTGATCTGACAAAGGTGCAAAAATAATTGAAGTCTATTCCACAAACGGTGCTTGATCTATTGGGTTATCTGCATAGGAAAAAAAAATTATCTCTTATTTCATACCATATACAAAAATGAACCTAAAATCGATCATAAACTTAAATGTAAACCCTGAAACTATAAAAATTCTGTAAGAAAAAATTTGCAACTTTGGAGTTGACAAAGGTTTGTTAGAACACAAAAAAGCTTTGTTCTATATGGAACATAAAAAAGTTAGATAAATTGGACCTCACTAAAACATTTTTAAACTTTTGCTCTGTAAAAGAAATCAATGAGGAAATAAAAAAGTAAGCCAAAGACAAGGATAAAATATTTGCAACACATATACTGAACAAAGAACTTGTATCCAGAATATATTAAGAACTGGGACAACTCAGTAAGAAGAAAAACTGATATTTAAAAAAAAAAAAAGGAGGGAGGGGCAATATATTTGAACACACACTTCACAAAAGAAACTATATGACTAGCCAATAAGCACTAGGAAACATGCTCAATATCATTAATCAGAAAAATGCAAATCAAGGCTACCACACACCCATTGCTGTTGTTGTTAGGTCTCACTGAGTCAACTCCGACTCACAGTGACCCTATGTACAAATAGAATGAAACATGCCTGGTCCTGTGCCAGCCTCACAATCCTTGCTATACCTGAATCTACTGCTGCAGCCACTGTGTCAATCCATCTCGTTGAGGGCCTTCCCCTCCCCTCATTGACCCTCCACTTTACCAAGCATGATATCATTCCAGGGAATGGTCTCCTTTGACAACACGACCAAAGTAGGTGAGACGAAGTCTGGTCATTCTAGGCTCCAAGGAGCATTCTGGTTGCACTTCTTCCAGGACAGATTTCTTAGTTCTTCTGGCAGTCCACGGTACTTTCAGTATTCTTTGCGAACACCACAACTCAAAAGCATCAACTCTTCTTCGGTCTTCCTTATTCATTGCCCAGTTTTCATGTGCCTATGAGGTGATTGAAAATACCACAGCTTGCGTCAGGTGCACTTTAATCGTCAAAGACACATCTTTGCTTTTCACCACTTTAAAGAGGTCTTTTGTAGCAGATTTGCCCAGTGCAATACGTCGTCTGATTTCTTGACGGCTGCTTCCATGGGTGTTGATTGTGGACCCATTGTAATATGAAATCTCTGACAACATCAATCTTTTCTCCATTTATCATGATGCTGCTTATTGGTCCGGTTGTGAAGATTTTTGTTTTCTTTATGTTGAGATGTATCCATACTGCAGACTGTAGTCTTCAATTTTCATCAGTAAGCGTTTCAAGTCATCTTCACTTTCGGCAAGCAAGGTTGTGTTGTCTATGTATCACAGGTTGTTAATGAGTCTTCCTCCAGTACTGATGCCACGTTCTTCTTCATATAGTCCAGCTTCTCGGACTATTTGCTCAGCATACAGATTGAGTAAGTATGGTGAAAGGATACAACCCTGACACATTCTCTTCCTGATTTTAAACCATGCAGTACTCCCTTGTTCTGTTCAAACAACAGCCTCTTCGTCTATGTACAGTTTCCTCATGAGCACAATTAAGTGTTCTGGAATTCCCATTCTTCTCAATGTTATCCAAAATTTGTTATGATCCACACACAATTGAATGCTTTTGCATAGTCAATGAAACACAAGTAAACATCTTTCTGGCATTCTTTGCTTTCAGCCAAGATCCATCTGACATCAGCAATGACATCCCTCATTCATGTCCTCTTCTGAATCCACCTTGCTTTTCTGGAAGTTCTCTGTCAATATACTGCTGCAACCTTTTTTTTAATTATCCTCAGCGAGATTTTACGTGCATGTGATATTAATTATATTGTTCAATAATTTTCACATTCTGTGGGATCACCTTTCTTTGGAATGGGTACAAATATGGATCTTTTCCAGTCAGATGGCCAGGTAGCTGTCTTCCAAATTTCTTGGCATAGACGAATGAGTGCCTCCAGCATGGCATCTATCTGTTGAAACATCTCAATGGGTATTCTGTCAATTCCTGGAACCTTGTTCTTTACCAATTCCATCAGTGCAGCTTTGACTACTTCCTTCAATACCATTGGTTCTTGATCAAATGCCACCTCCGGAAATGGATGAACACTGATCAATTCTCTTTGATACAGTGACTCTATATTCCTCCCACCTTCTTTTGATGTTTCCTGCATCATTCAATATTTTGTGCATAGAATCATTGAATATTGCAACTTGAGGCCTGAATTTTTTCTTCAAGTTCTTTTAGCTTGAGAAATTCCAAGTGTGTTATTCCCTTTTGGTTTTCTAACTAAAAGGTCTTTGCACATTTCATTGTATAATTGACTATGTCTTCTCAAGTTGCTCTTTGAAATCTTCTGTTCAGCTCTTTTATCTTGTCATTCCTTCTATTTGCTTTAGCTACTCTCTGTTCAGAAAAGCTCTGGTAGCATAGTGCCTAAGGCACTTGACTGCTAACGAGAAGGCTGGTGGTTCAAACCCACCAGCCACTCCTCCAAAGGAAGGCTGGACAATCTACTTCTGTAGTGATTCCACCTCGGAAACCCAAGGAGGGGTTGCTATGAGTTGGGTCCAACTCAACAGCACATAACAACAACAACACTCTCCATTCAAGAGGAAGTTTCAGAGTCTCTTCTGACATCCATTTTAGTCTTTTCTTCCTTTCCTGTCTTTGTAATGATCTTTTGTTTTCCTCATGGATGATGTTCTTGATGTCATCCCACAATTCCTTTGGTTTTCAGTCATTGGTATTCAATGCATCAAATCTTTTCTTTAGATGGTCTCTAAATTCAGGAGGGATATAATCAAGGTCATATTTTGGTTCTTATGGACTTGTTTTAATTGTCATTAGCTTCAACTTGAACTTGCATATGAGCAGTTGATGGGCTGTTCCACAGTCAGCTCCTGGCCTTGCTTTGGCTGAAGATATTGAGCTTCTCCACCACTTCTTTCCACAGATGCAGTTGATCTGATTCTTGTATGCTCCATCTGGTGAAGTCCATGTATATAGCTGCCCTTTATGTTGTCGAAGAAAGGTATTTGCAAGGAGTAAGTTGTTGGTCTTGCAAAATTCTATCATTGATCTCATTTCTATCACCAAGACCATATTTTCCAACTACTTGTGATTCTTCTTTGTTTCCAACTTTTGCATTCCAATTGCCAGTAATAAGTAACACATCTTGATTGCATGTTTAGTCAATTTCAGACCACAGAAGCTGGTAATAGTCTTCAATTTCCTTGTCTTTGGCTTTAGTGGTTGGTGCATCAATTTGAGTGACAGAAGTATTAACCGGTCTTCCTTGTAAGCATATGGATATTATCCTATCACTGACAACATCGTACTTCAGGACAGATATGGAAACATTATTTGAGACAATGAATGCCATGCCATTCCTCTTCAATTTGTCATTCCCACCACAGTAGATCATATGGCTGTCTGATTCCAAACGGCCAAACTCAGTCCATTTCAGCTCACTAATGCCTAGAATACTGGTCTTTATGCATTCCATTTCATTTTTGACAACTTCCAGTTTTCCTAGATTCTTACTTCGTACATTCCATGTTCTGATTATTAATCGATGTCTGCAGCTCTTTCTTCTCATTTTGAGTTATGCCACATCAGCAAATGAAGATCCCAAAAGCTTTACTCCATTCATATCATTAAAGTCGACTCTACTCTGAGAAGGCAGATCTTCCCCAGTCATATTTTGATTGCCTTTCAACCTGAAGGGCTCATCTTCTGGCACTGTATCAGACAATGTTCCAGGGCTATTCATAAAGTTTTCCAGTAATGTATCAGACAGTGTTTCACTACTATTCATGAGGCTTTCACCAGCCAATTCTTTGAGAAATGGATGGCCCCTTCCTTTTTTCCAGTCTGTTTTAATCTGGAAGTTCTGCTAAAACCTGTCCACCATGGGTGACCCTACTCGTATTTGAAATACCAGTGGCATAATCTCCAGCTTCACAGCAACATGCAGGCCACCACAGTGTGACAAACTGACAGACGAATGGTGGACATACCCATTAGATGGGCTAAAATTAACAAGATTGACCCTGTCATGTATTCACAAGGATGTGGAGAACCAAGAACTTTCCTGTATTATTTTTGAGAATGTAAAATAGTACAGTCACTTTGGAAAACAGTTCAGCAGTTTCTTATAATGCTAAACATACACCTACCCCATGATCTAGCCATTCTACTGCTAGGTATTTACTCAAGGGAAATGAAAACACACATACAACCCAAAGATATCTACACAAATATTCACAGGAGCTTTGTTATAAGCCCCAACTAGAAATCACTGAAGTGTCCATCAACAGGTAAATGTAAAAATTAATCGCAGGTCATCTGTACAATGGACTATGCCTGCATGTGTTCCACAGAAGCAGAGACTTAGCAATAAAAAGGATCTAACTACTGATATTGTAGCAATATGGATGACTCTTAAATAATCTGCTGAGTGACAGTAGCTGAGAAAAAAAAAAAAAAAAGTACATGCTATAGGATCCCATTTATATAGATTGTAGACAATGTAAGCTAATCCACAGGAACAGAGAACAGATTATGGCTACCTAGGGATAGGCATGGATGTAGAAATGGCTTATAAAAGATGGTATGGAAACTTTTGGGGAGATGATGGAAATGTTCATTAATTTGATCGCTTTCACTTGTGTATATTTATATCCAAATTGATCAAATTGTATACTTCAAATATGTAGAGTTATTGTATTCATTACTCCTCCATAAAGTTAGGGGGGAGCACATTTCTAATTTTAAAGCACAGAATTCCTATGGTCTGAAATAAATCTCTGCCTCCTAAAAGACTGCTTTGAAACGCGTTACAAGTTATTCCATATCTAATAATACTGAGAGGAGGCCAATTTAGACTGAAGTTGAAGAGGGAAGTGATGAATAATAGGAGTAGGGAGCAAACAGCTTAAACTACATGCAGGGCCAATATAAATGTGTTATTTTAAACAAGGAAAGTACAGCTGCTTCCCTAATCACATGAAAACAAGAAATTTATGCTTCTTCTCCATGAATAACTGAGAGAACACTGTTCACCTAAATATTATAAAGAAAATTTACAAGCAGGTTGGATTTTGGTGAATGTTATGGACTGAACTGTGCTCCCCCCCAAAATATGTGTTATAAATCTTAACCTCTAGGCTTACAGTTATAACCTCATTTGGGAATGAATTATCTTTATTATGTTAATGAGGCAGGATTAATGTAGGGTGTGTTTTGAATCACTCTCTTTAGAGATATAAAAGAGATTAAACTAGCAAGCAAGTAGAGACAGGGGAAGATTGATACCAAGTCACACTGAGATCTCCAAGGAAAACCAGGAAACAAGCTAAAGCAACAAGGACCTTCCCTCCAGAGCTGACAGAAAGAGAAAGGCTTCCTTAGAGCCAGCACCCTGAACTTGGACTTCTATCCTCCTAAACTGTGAGAAAATATATTTCTGTTTGTTAATGCCATTCCCACTTGTATTTTTGTTATAGCAGCACTAGATAAGTAAGACAGTGAACAATGAGATTCTCCCATTTTCAACAGGTTAAAAGCAATAAAAGTAAAGAGACCTTCTTTCAAAGGTAGAGATACTGCCTCAGAAATCCAAGTAGGGGTAGCAATGAGTCAGAAACGACTTGACAGCAGTGAGTTTTAGCTTTTTTTAAAAAAATAATAATACAAAATAAAAATTAACCAAAACACAGCACGGTAGTTCTTCTCAAACCCTGACAGTCCTGAATCACTGTTGGGGGAGGGATCGAAGAAAGGAATGACTCTTTTACAACTATTTTTCCTGGTTCAGAAAATGGAGGCACATGGCTCTCAGAAACTGAAGCCAAACATTAAATCCATAAACAGCATCCCCTTGTTCTGGTTCTATGTTCATCCAGGAATCACACCATTTTAATTTCTCAATATAGCTGTCTTAGAGAAAAACATGTAGGTGAGGGTGGAGGTCCAATCTACCTAACAATTCTATTTCTTGTTCTGAGTTAATAAGTCTATGTCTGATTCACACAACAGTCTCTTGTGAGCTTTGATAGAAGGAATCAATAGAAGAAGGAAGTTTAGTGGGCAGGGATGGTATGATTAGTATAATGGGTCCTTGATGCTATTTCTTGGACCAAAATGTTAGTTTATAACAAATTAAAAAGGATAAGAACAATAGGGTAAATTTTTCATAAGCTAAGTTTATTCTATTATGAGATTTTACCCTTCCTAATTTTTAGTATTACAATATCCTTTCTTATATGAAATGACAGCAGTTATAGATACATTCTTTTTAATGTCTTCATGTGGCAAAATATAAAATTGGCAACTCTATGCTCCCAAGTCTCCAAATCTTTTTAAAATATTATTGATTTATGAATTGCAAATTCTACAAATCACTCAATGAGAGAGGTAACACATTCAAAAACATGTGAAAACTTTGGCCTCCATTGTTCTTCCTCAGAATATATTTACATCACAGAAGCAGACATAAAGCATATGAGTGTACATGTGTTTACATATATATAATTATGGACGATGAATACATTAACTGAATTAAGATGCAAATGGATGCCTGCATGTGTTCCAAAGAAACAAAAACCCAGAAGACACCAGTAGTCCATACTACATCTCCCTAAAGCATGTGTCAGCAGGGTTCTACATTGAAATTCGAATGCCTATAACATAACAATTATTGTACTTACACACTCACAAAGCTCAAGGTCAAAATGCTACAATAGTAAGAAAGAATAATTAAAAAATGGATAAATTTCCATTCCAACAAACCAACTGTTGTTGTATCTAATTAGTTTACCTTGAGTAGCTTGTGAATAGCCATTAAGTTAAGTGAAATCATCAGTTGATTTCACAAGTTTGAAATTCTGTTTCTCTTCTCATAAATGAAACAGATGATCAATATAAGGGATTAAGAAAAAGGATTCTTTTTTTCCAGCCACTAGGCAAAGTTTATGAGTACCTAAGTGCCAGACACCATGCTGAACTTAAGAAAACTTCTACAAGCAAATAATTGATCATTCTGCCTAGTATACACTGTTCCACCGTTCAGACAAAACACAACTTTGCCCAAGAGCTACACACTGAAGAGGACTATTTTAGAGGCAAAGGAACAAAAAAAAACTTATGATACCAGGCTTAAGGAATAGTAACAGAGAAAAGGGAAAAGAAGGAATGGTTCTTAACACAGAAGATCAAAACCAGAGCTTCCTAACTCCCTAGCGTGCTGAAAAGGGTTCCAGGTGTAAGGTAATTCCAGGATGCCTTAGAGATGATAATTTTATGTGTGCCATGTTAAAGATTGTTGTTGTTGTTGTTATGTGCCGTCGAGTCGGGCCCCGACTCATAGCGACCCCTCCTTGGGTTTCTGAGGCAGTATCACTACGGAAGTAGGATTGCCCAACCTTCCTTCCGAGGAGTGGCTGGTGGGTTTGAAGATTCGAAAGCACCAATCTAAACTACTTGTTCCCAAACATATTCTAGGATGGCTGCATTAGAATAATCTGGGGAGTATGTTAAAAAATATGGATCCCTGGGTCCTACCTGCACATTTTCCAGTTCAGAGGATCTGAGGGAAAGCCTAGGAATATGTATTTTAACTAGGTCCTCAGATGATTCTAATGAGCAATCACATTTGAGAAACAGATCTAAACAATCTACTCAAAGTGAAAATAAACATTACTCAATTCAAAGGAAAGAAATTTTAAAATCAGTCGATAAAACTCACTAAGCTAGCAATATAATTGTAAGATGAAAGAAAGAAATCACTGTAGTCACAAGCAGATCAGCTGTTTAAAGTAAGGATGACATTTGGCTTGGGGAACCACAGATACAAGAACTCATACTAAATGGAAAAGAGTCTCTAGGTGGCACAAATGGTTGGTTAAGTACTCAACTACAAGCCCAAAGGCAGGCAGCTCAAACCCACCCAAGGAAACTTAGAAGACAGATCTGGCTATCTGCTTCTGCAAGGTCACAACCTTGAAAACCCCACGGTGCAGTTCTATTCTGCACACATGAAATTGCCATGAGCTGGAACTGACTTGACGCTAACTAACAACAATAAATACTAAAAAGGAGGATGTGAATATGTAAATGAGAGTATGCAGTTTACTGAATGGATGGATAAAAGGAGATTGGCCAAAAGTCCAGGTAGAAAGAAGGGAGAGCAAGTAATAAAATCAAAGAAACAGAGCATGGTCAGCAAAGCAACAGGAGTTTAATCAAATTCTTAAAAGTTTAGATTTACCATATTCTGTGTTGAGGCCCCATAATTTCACTTTATTCGCTTCATACTGGGCTTTTTTCTTTAACCGACAAGCCCTGTGAAAGGAAGGAGCAATTAGTTCACTGTTTTTTTTGTTTTTTTTTTAAGTTAACATTCAGAACATATTCTTTTTGCCTGTCAGACATATTCGAATAGTAACTAAAAATCACTGCCTACTGAGGTTTGTTTATAGGTCGCTAAGGCACATATACCTAAAAGTTGGCAGTTAGAACCCATCCAGTGGTACCACCAAAGAAAGGCCTGGCAATCTTCTGTTAAGATTATTGATTGTTGGTTGCTGTCGAGTTGATTCTGGCCAATAGTGACCCTATGTGTGCAGAGTAGAACTTCTTGATAGGGTTTTCAAGGCTGTGACCCTTTGGAAGCAGACTGCCAAGCCTGTCTTTCAGAGTGCCTCTGGGTAGATTCAAACCACCAACATTTTGGCTAGTAATTGAGTGCTTAACCATTTGTGACACCTAACCAAGAAAACCCTATTGAGGAGTACTACTCTGTAACACATAGGGTTGCCAGGATTGGAATCGTTGGCAATAGGTTTGGTTCTTTGGTTTACTGTTATTTACAGTAAGGAATTCTGTTACCAAAAACCACATAATACAATCATTTCTCCAAACTCATTTAAAAAAATTTAACACATTCCAAAATACAGCTATCACCAGTACACACCTATTAGAATGTTTCAAAAAGCAAAAACTGACAATACTAATCGTTGTAAAGGATGTGAATGAATCACTAGAACCCTCACATGTTGCTGGTGGCAGTCTAAAATGGTATATACAAGACACTTTAGAAAACAGTTTGGCAGTTTCTTATAAAATTAAATATACACTCCTGAGTGTTTACCCAAGAAAAATGAAAACTAATGCTCACATAAAAACCTGTAAGCAAATGTTTATGGCAGCTTTATAATTCTTAATTGCTAAGAATCAGAAACAATCCAAATGTTCCTCAACTTACGGATAAAGTGTACCACATCCTTACAAAGAAATACTACTTAGTAATAAAAAGGCACAAACCACCACTAAGTGCAACCACACGGATAAATCACAAATGCATTATGGTAAATGAAAGACACCAGATTATAAAGGCTACTTCTAGTATGATTTTATCTATATGACATTCTGAACAAGGCAAAACTACAGGGACAAAAAACAGATCAGTGGTTACGAGGGGCTAGAGGTTGGAGAAGGGATTTACTATAAAGAACCATAAAGAAATTTTTTAAGGTGATGAAAATGTTCAGTATCTTTATTATGGGTTTCTTTGTCAAAACTCATTAAAGTGTACACTAAAAGGAATGAATTTTACTGTATGTACATTATACCTAAAAAAATATTATTTACTAAATTAAAAAAATAAAGCCATCATAAAATTTTCCCTATCATAGTAATATACTGCACTTACGTCCATTCACCTCTTTGGACTTAAGAAAGCTTTCTTCCCTGAAGCAAAAATCCCAAGTTTTATATTCAAAGGAAAAATGGTAATACTCTCATTGTAGTACTTACAAAAGAAAAATATATTTCAAAATAAATGGTTTAGTGCCATTTCTTCTATAAAAACTCACTTAAACCAGCTAGCTACCTAGAGGGAGCAAGTACTTACACCTGTGGGCTCAGGACCATAGTCACAGGGGACATCAAGCTCAACTGGCATAACATACTACACAAAAACTGTTCAATGTCCTACTTTGGCGAGTAGCAACTGGGATCTTAAAAGCTTGCAAGCAGCCATCTAGATGCAATGATGGGTCTCTCCTTGTCCAGAACAAAGAAAAATGAAGAAAACCAAACCTGCATGGAAACAATTAGTCCAAGCGACTGGTACATCCAATTTTCAGCCTATATGACTATGAGATCAGAAGAACTAGATGGGGCCCAACTACCACCATCAACCACTCAGAGGGGGATCTATGTAGGAGATCCTAGATAGAGTGGGAGAATAATGTGGGAAAAAAACTCAAAATCATTAAAAAAAAAAGACCAGGTTTGCTGGTTTGATAGAGTCTGGTGGAACCACTCACACTATAGCCCCTAGCTGCTCTTCAGGTCTAGAATTGAACTCACTCCTGTGACTTCCAGCCAAACAAAAGATAGGCATATGAACTGAACATTTACATTAGGTAGATACACTCTTTGGAGAGACCAATCATGGGAGAATAGAAGGGTTGTGTATGCACAGGGAGACAGCTCAGGAAGCAGGAGTGCATGGGAGGGAAGGACACAGGGAAGAGGTACCTATGGGGAGGAACTGGGAGGGCAGCTGTTGCACTGAGGGAGATTACAGTGAATGTCATGAGACAAAGTATATGTGAGCTGCGGTATGGAAAGTGAATTTGCTCTGTAAACTTTCACGCAAATCACAATTAAAAAAAAAAACCTCAAAATCTAACCTCATCTCCCAGACTTTATTCACATGAGTGAACATTATTATCATTTACCTGGAAGCCAGCTTATTTTTTTCCTTCCTTGACCTTGGCCGGGCTGTTAAAGGAAGCTCACTGACTGGAGTCAAATCACTGATCACCTTATTCAGTTTCCGCAGCTCATTGCCTATCTGAAGTAGTTTTTTAGGATTTGGAGTCAGATCTTCTACATCAGTTCTCCGGGACTTCTTTACAGCATATTTTCCTACAGATCATTTAAAAGAAGTTTAAGTGAGATAATTTTATTTAACAAGAGACATTTTCCACAGCCACATTTTAAACCATTCTCTCCCCTAAACTTTTCTTTCCAGAAGTGTAGCACGTTAGCTAGACATTCCAGAGGGCTAGCTTGCTCTCCTTCATAATTTGTGGCTGCAAAAAATGGGGGTAACAAACCTCAGTTCCAGGCTTTCCCAAGTCATTCCCTACCTCTACGTTTCTAATAATTTTGATGGATTCTTAATTAATTTCATGGCAGTCCTAAGCATCTCAAACCCCAAGATTGGAGTACAAGTTTACCTATACACAAAAAAATAAGACAAGGGCATAACACTGGAGATTTTATCTAAACTAAAATGTTTGATGCTATGAATGAAACATTGTCAGACACATACATTTAATGTTAGATTCAAAAGTTTAACAAGTAAGGATCACCTTGTTTGAAATCTTTTCCTGGGTTGCTTTGATCCGTAACATTACAGATAACTCAAGGATTCCTGCCCTATTGTTTCAGGCAAAAGGGATGGCTCTGTTCTTTGAACTCCTACAATACAATGAACAAATTCCCTAGCACTCATCACATGCTACTTGGAATTTATTGGACCTGTACAAAAAGCCATCTGAAGGCAAAAACCAGGTCTTTATTCACCAAGAGAGAACAGAGCACAGAGCTAAGCACCAGTGGAAAAGAAAAATAAAGTACAAAATCCATTTCAGATATAATTCCTATCCTCAACAATGCTTAGCAAACTAAATCTAATGCGTAAATTACTACTAAACTGTTTATGAACATCAAACTTACAAGTGTCTCCCTGCCCCTTTTTGGTAAAAACATTCGATTAACGTAAAATAATACTGGTGCCCACCACCCATCTGTCACTCTGTTGTCCCGTGGTGGCTTACATGTTGCTGTGAGGCTGGAGGCTATGCCACTGGTATTTCAAATACTAGCAGGGTCACCCATGGTGGACAGGTTTTAGCAGAGCTTCCAGACTAAGACAGACTAGAAAAAAGGAAGAGGCCATTCATTTCTTAAAGAATTGGCCAGTGAAAACATTATGAATAGCAGTGAAACACTGTCTGATATATTACTGGAAAACTTTATGAATAGCCCTGAAACACTGTCCGATATAGTGCCAGAAGATGAGCAAGCCCCTCAGGTTGAAAGGCACTCAAAATATGACTGAGGAAGAGCTGCCTCCTCAAAGTAGAGTCAACCTTAACGACATGGATGGAGCAAAGCTTTTGGAACCTTCTCGGCACAACTCAAAATGGGAAGAAAGAGCTGCAAACATCCATTAATAATCAGAACATGGAATGAATAAAGTATGAATCTAGGAAAACTGGAAGTTGTCAAAAATGAAATGGAACACATAAAAATCGATATCCTAGTCAATAGTGAGCTGAAATGGCCTGGGTTTGGACATTTTGAATCAGACAACCTTATGATCTACTATGCCAGGAATGACAAATTGAAGAGGAATGGCGTGGCATTCATTGTCACAAAGAATGTTTCAAGATCTATCCTGAAGTATAATCCTGTCAGTGCTAGGATAATATTCATATGCCTACAAGGAAGACCAGTTAATACTGCTATTATTCAAACTTACACACCAACCACCGAAGCCAAAGATGAGGAAACTGAAAATCTTTACCAGCTCCTGCAGACTGAAATTGACTAAACATGCAATCAAGATGTATTGATCATTACTGGTGATTAGAATGCTAAAGTTGGAAACAAAGAAGAATCACCGGTAGCTGGGAAATATGGCTTTGGTGATAGAAATGAGGCTGGAGATCGCATGATAGAATTTTACAAGACCAACAACTTATTCCTTGCAAATACCTTTTTTAACAACATAAATGGCAGCTATACATGTGGACTTCACCAGATGAAGTACACAGGAATCAGATCTACTCCATCTGTGGAAAGAGGCGATAGAGAAGCTCAGTAGTTTTGGCTAAAACAATGCCAGGAGCTGACTACAGAACAGACCATCAGCTGCTCATATGCAAATTCAAGTCGAAGCTAAAGGCAATTAAAACAAGTCCACAAGAGCCAAACTATGACCTTGATTGTATCCCACCTAAATTTAGAGATCATCTGAAGAACAGACATGATGCATTGAACACCAATAACTGAAAACCAGAGGAACTGTGGGATGAGATCAAGAACATCATCCATGAAAAAAGCAAAACGTCATTAAAAAGGCAGGAAAGGAAGAAAAGACCAAAATGGATGTCAGAAGAGACTCTGAGACTTGCTGTTGAATGAAGAGTAGCTAAAGCAAATGGAAGAAATGACAAGATAAAAGAGCTAAACAGATTTCCAAGAGCAACTCAAAAAGACAGTCATTTGTTATAATGTAATGTGCAAAAACCTGGAGTTAGAAAACCAAAAGGGAAGAACACACTCAGCATTTCTCAAGCTGAAAAAACTGAAAAAAAGATTCAAGCCTTGACTTGCAATATTGAACGATTTTATGCACAAAATATTGAATGATGCAATAAACATCAAAAGAAGATGGAAGGAATACACAGAGTCACTGTACCAAAAAGAATTGGTTGAGGTTCATCCATTTCAGGAGGTGGCATACGATCAAGAACCAATAGGACTGAAGGAAGATGTCAAAGCTGTACTGAAGGAATTGGTGAAAACAAAGCTCTAGGAATTGATGGGATACCCACTGAAATGTTTCAATGAACAGATGCCACTCTGGAGGCACTCACTCATCTATGCCAAGAAATTTGGAAGACAGGTATGTGGCCAACTGACTGTAAGAAATCCTTATTTGTACTCATTCCAAAGAAAGGTGATTCCACAGAATGTGGAAATTATTGAACAGTATCATTAATATCACACACAAGTGAAATCTTGCTGAAGATAATTCAAAAATGGTTGCAGCAGTATACCTACACAGAACTTCCAGAAAAACAAGCTGGATTCAGAAGAGGACGTGGAACAAGGGATATCACTTCTGATGTCAGATGGATCTTGGCTGAAAGCAAAGAATACTAAAAAGATGTTTATTTGTGTGTCATTGACTATGCAAACGCATTTGATTATATGGATTATAACAAATTATGGATAACATTGAAAAGAATGGGAATTCCAGAACACTTCATTGTGTTCATGAGGAACCTGTACATAGACCAGGAGAGTGTCATTTGAGCAGAACAAGGGGATACCACACAGTTTAAAATCAAGAAGAGACTGCGTCAAGGTTATATCCTTTCATCATACTTATTCAATCTGTATGCTAAGCAAATTCATCCAAGAAGCTAGACTATATGAAGAAGAGCGTGGCATCAGGACCAGAGAAAGACTCATTAACAACCCGCAATATGCAGATGACACGACTCTGCTTGCTGAAAGTGAAGATGACCTGAAGCACTTACTGATGAAGATTAAAGATTACAGTCTGCAGTATGGATTACATCTCAACATGAAGAACACAAAAATCCTCACAACTGGACCAACAAGCAGCATCATAATAAATGGAGAAAACACTGAAGTTGTCAAAGAGTTCATATTACTTGGTTCCACAATTAACACCAATGGAAGCAGCAGTCAAGAAATCAGACGACATACTGCACTGGGCAAATCTGCAGCAAAAGACCTCTTTAAAGTGCTGAAGAGCAAAGATGTCTCCTTGAAGACTAAGGTATTTTCAATCACCTCATATACATGTGAGAGCTGGACAATGAATAAGGAAGACCAAAGAAGAGCTGTTGCTTTCAAGTTGTGGCATTGACAAAGAATACTGAAAGTACCATGGACTGCCAGAAGAACAGATCTGTCCTGGAAGAAATGCAGCCAAAGTGCTTCTTGGAGTGAGAACGGCCAGACTTCGTCTGACGTACTCTGATCATATTGTCAGAAGGGACCATCCCCTGAAGAAGAATATCATGCTTGGTAAAGTGTAGGGTCAATGAAAACAGGGAAGGCCCTCAGCGAGATGGACTGGCACAGTGGCTCCAACAATAGGCTAGGGCATAGCAAGGATTGTGGGGCTGGTGCAGGACCAGGCAATGTTTCATTCTGTTGTACACAGGATCGCTATGAGTCGGAGCCAACTCGACGGCACCTAACAACAACACTGGTGCAGGAAAAATTCTACTTCATAACACCTTCCCAGGTTCACAATTCAAAATTTGGCCTACCTAAGATGTAAGCTTCTCCCAACTCCTGTTATTCAACTCTTCTCTCTTCACAACTAACTATTCCTCCTTTCATCTCTTTTCTCTCCCTTTTCTCCCCACTACTATTTTTATTTCAATCTCCCATTTTCTTTAGGTCTGAGGATTGGACAACAATAGAAGAGAGAGATGTTGAAGTTCATTCTCTGTCTCCTCAACTCTTCTGGTTATAGCAACCAAGATGAATCAGTATCTCCTGATCATTTCCTAGATGGGGTAAGTAAAATAAGAGACTAGAAACAAAATGGTTTTCACACTTTCCTTCTTCTCTATCTAGGTGATGTCTCTAGACCCTGGTGAAAGCTGTTTTTGAGTGAAGACCAGTCATGGCAAACACTGTGGCTCTACTGTTTCCCTCTTTAGTTTGCAGTAGAGACTTGAACACTTCAGGATGCTGAATAAGCATATGGTTTAGTGTCTCTATTTAAAACCACGTTTTACAATGAGTGACACTAAATACTTCCCAGCAATCCCCTCTTACCATGATGTAAGCCATTTTTCTGATACATATTACTTGGTAAGGTATCTCGATTCCATTCAGATGGCCTCAGCATCCTCTCTTGCTGTGATGGTGTAAGTTGTTCACTATACTCCCAGAAGTACCTTCTTTTACCTCTCTTCCGAGAGGATATTGAAGTCATCTCCTTTAAGTCTTCCACAGAATCATTTTCATAGCCTTGAAAAAAAAGCCCCGAATTTTTTAATTCTATGACTTTCAATAAACCAGTTAGGAAGAAAAATAATACCTTCTATTTATAATTTGAAACATTTCTTTCTAAAACATTACTGACATGTCAAGGATAATGAAACAGATCTACAAAGTAACTTTAATATGGAAATCTCTAACTCAAAATATTTGAAGACTAAGTAACATAGATTAATTATACTATTCGTTTTATCTTCCTTGAGTTTACTTACAATCCTTGGGTTTTCTTCAATTTTATAAATTAGCATATAACTTTTTTTTGTTATCTTTATGTAGGATTGAGAGAACAATGAAATATAGCTACAAGAATGCCAAAAGTACCATTAAGTAATGGTACTTAAACACTATACTGTGATTTTTTTTAAAAAATGCCTTTCTTATAGTATTTAGAAATCTGAAACATTCCCAGACAGAGAGCTGTGTGCATTTCTATGGTGCTGTTCTATTAGACAGACTTCTGTGAGGCAGCAAAGGTTTCCTTTCTATCTCCCAACCTAAACCTTCTGGAAGAGTACAAAAGATGCCAGTTTTCACACAGAAATTTGCCTATCCTAGCTCATATTTTACTGGAAGTAATTTACATATACTTCACTTTTTAAGAAGAGAAGTATTTTCCTTACTAATAGGAAGTTTAGAAAATACTTAATTCTGAGCTGCTAGAACTGTTGGTCATTCCTAATCTCAGCATGATGATCCATAAATTTAATTCACTCTCAGATGATGGCCATCTTAGGTATAATCTGAATTATCAGTGCCAGGTATGTGGGAAGTGGAGATGGACCATGCACACAATGGATACAACAACAAACCAAAAGAGACCCAGAAGAATGATTGGGTGGCATTGGCAAGCAAAACAACTACTTTCCCTCCTAAAAACAAAATCCCTTGGAACTGACACTAAGAAAGTGAGGACATCTGTATTTTGAAAAAAAGTTTGAAATATACCATTTTTTTTTCAGTCCAAGAATCAATTAGGAGTGTAATTCAATTTATATGCCATTCTGGAAAAGGCAAAGCTATAGGGGATAGGAAGTAGATTAGTGGCTGCCAGGGGCTGGTGGTAGAGAGAGGGGCTGACTATGAAGGAGCATGAGGGAATTGGGGGCGGGAGCTGAAACTATTCTGATCTTCACTGTGGTGGTGGTTACATGACTGCATGTACCTGTCAAAAACTCATATGGCCACAGAGGACATGAAGCTCAACTGGCATAACATACTACACAATAACATTGTTCTACATCCTACTTTGGTGAGTAGCAACAGGGATCTTAAAAGCTTGCAAACAGACATCTAGACAATGGGTCTCTCCTTGTTCAGAGCAAAGAAGAATGAAGAAAACCAAAGATGCACGTAAACAATTAGCTCAAGGGACCAGTGGACCATGAGAACCTCAGGCTACATGACCATGAGACCAGAAGAACTAGATGGTGCCCAGCTACCATTGTCAACTATTCAGAAAAGGATCAGTTCAGGTCCTACATAGAATAGGAGAACAATGTGGAGCAAAACTCAAAATCATAAAAAAAAGACCGGGTTTACTGGTCTGAGAGAGCCTGGTGAGATTCCCGAGACTACTGCTCCTAGTTACCCTTCAGGTCTGGAACTGAACTTACCCCCTGTGGCTTCCAGCCAAACAACAGACAGGCATAGAGGGTAAATATTTACATCAGGGAGAGACGCTTCTTAGAAAGATCAATCATGAGAGAACAGAAGGATGTATTTGCACAGGGAGATAGCTCAGGGGGCACGAATACATAGGAAAGGTGACTACAGGGAAGAAGTAGGAAGAGAGCTGTTACACTGAACAGAAGTACAGTCAATGTCATGAAACAAAATGTGTATGAAATGTTATATGGAAAATGAATTTCCTCTGTAAACTTTCACCCAAATCACCATAACAATTAAAACAAAACAAAAAAATTCATAGAAGTGGACATTTAAACAAGGGTGATTTCTACTGTATGAAAATTGTATCTCAATAAAAATGACTTAAAAAAAAAATCAGGCCAGCAGAATGATTTCTCGGTAGCAGTCAAGACAAGCTTTTACAGCATCACTGGCACTGACAGCACTCATACCAGTGCACATGTCCTACAATATACAAGCAGTGTGGCAATGAATCTTAGGTTCTTCTTAAGTACTGACCCACTAACCAAATAACGTAATTATTTCTACAAGTCATATTATAAAAAATTGTATCAGATACATAAAACATAGCATGGGCCTATTTACTTATCCTATGTCTTACTTCAAATTAAAGGATTTTATTGTGCTCAGTAATCAACTCAGTTTTAGAAGAGGTACAAGGGCCACAGTGTGTCACCAGAAGTTGCCTTGAAAAGATCCTTGGCTCCATCAGGCCAAGCAAAAATTGGGCTCACAGAGATTACTCTAATTGATCTGGGAACCCCTCAACATAGAAAGATGTACCAACCAAAGCACTCCCACCTTCCTGCCGATGTCAAGAACTAATATTCCCCTTTTAAGTCTACCAACCCAACCCATAAAAAAAAGAAAGAAAATTATATACAGCCCCCTCAGGCAACCCATCTTCCCAGATTTTACTGATATTCTTTCTTAGCTAACAACTAAGCTTGCTTCTCCTCATGGGGCCTGAATTTCTGGCAAAACACTGTCCCTTTCACTTAATATACTCACATATTTCATTTGAGACTTCTAACAAGCTAGTAAGGAAGAGGTTATTAACCCATTTTAGACAAAGAAATGTAGTCATGTAAGGTTTAAGTGATTTGGCACAGTTAGGGCAGACTCAGGCCTCGTGGCCCAAGAAGTCTTGCGAGCCTACCTCCAAGTAGGCTTTCCACTTTCCCTGTGCCTGCCAAGTTAAATGGTCTAAATGGAGTTGTTTGTTTGCATATAGTCCATATTAAGATCAAATAATCATATTTCTTCTGTCCCACCCAAATCAATTACCAGCTTTATTTACTTATATACATTTAGCTTTTTCTTTCCCCAATAACGTATGAGAAGGCCATCAATTTTCTCTGACCCAATACAGTTAACATTTTCTGACAGCATATACCATAAATTACCATCACACACATGTAACTACGGATTTGTTAGCTAAAAATACCCACTTTATTTCAACAGAGATTCCCATGATAGAGAAGAAATATTATATTCCCCCATTATCATTGATCTAGGATTTAAGTAATTAAATATTTCTCAAAGTATGTTCTGGAGAATACTATTGTATAAGACAAGTTTTCACCCCCAAGTGAGTTCTGTGGTCAAATAAATTTTAGGAAAACTTTCACCCTGCATCCCTCTCTTGTCAAGTCACAGTGCACATACACACCTTAACAGACTAAGAAATCATAACAGTAAATAAACTCACTAAGCTGTAAGTTCCACGAGGACAAGGATCATGCCTGTTTTGCTCATCTCTGAATAGCCAATACCTAAAATGCACAATGCCTAGAAAAACAGGCACTCAAAATTTTTTTAAATAAACAAATCAATGATTAACTTTGTTAACACGACGCTTCTCATGGAGCCATTTCCCTTTTCGTTTGATGAAGCAACATGCTGATCTAATTTATTCCTTCCTGGCATGATTATGAAAAGTAAGTAAAAAGGCCATATGTATTGCCTAAAACTCCAAGTATACTTCTTTGGTTAGTGCAGACCACCGCCATTAATCTGGTATACTCGATTGTGAAAATGTTTAGTGAGGATTACGAATTAAACTCTCATTCTGGGAGACCATTCTTAGCCCCGGAACCATGTAATTCTATGACCCCAAACTGTTATAGACTGTCCACAGAACGGGCTGTATTAAAACCTGGGAGTCAGTCCAGCATAGGGACTGAAGCTCCATTTTACACCTTTCCTGGAACTTTGTAAGCTCAGACACTTTGTTGCCATCTGCCAAGAAACAGCATCAAGGGAGCTAGTCATCACAAAAGGCCCTTTGTAAATTGCCCACTACAAATTAAACCAATCAACCCACCCAAAAACCAGCATGCTGAAGAAAATGTAACTATCCCCACTTTTCTACTTCAAAGAATTCCTTCCTGCCTCACAAAAGTCACTTGTTTATAGCTCTTTCTTCCAAGAGGTGGGGAAATTTTCATTAGCAAATGTGAATAAAGCTCAAATAATATCACAAAACTGTGTTGATTTTGTGTTAAAGCGTGTCATTCATTACCATTTGTGACACCCCCTCCCAGGAATACTAACCAAAAGCTTTTCCCTTCAAGACAACTGGAAGTAAATGAATTAAATGCCATCTGAACATTTAGCATTATTTAGATGGGGCTAAGAAGAGAACTTGACTCTGAAGAGTCCTAGCTAATGCATTTCTGTTACAAAGCTGCTGTCTGGTTGCTTAAGACCAGTCAACAAGCTCACAAATGAGGGTTCTTCTCTGAAGGATAAGGCAAGAGAATGTGGCATGGCAGGACACCAAATGCAACCCTGGTTTCCTCTTCCTAGTGAGAATAGAAGGACTGAGAAAATGGAAATAGAGGTGGATTTACCCCATGAACTCTTCAGGAACTTCCTCACCTCTCAACACCTTTGTTCAGGTGAACCAAGTCAAAAGATTAAGGATGAATTTAAAATGGAATTAAGTCAAGGAAAAGCAAAAACACATCCAGAAGTCCTTGTTTGTTTTGGTGGTGGTAAGGTTACTGACTGACTTATATATTCCTGTAAGTACCAGTTGATAAAGACATTTCCTTCCCTACATTTTCCATTTCCCTTAGTTATTACCCATCATCTTTTTGTCTCTTCCTTCCCTTGCCCCCCTACACTAATTCTAAATATGGGTCTCTAAGCAATAAGGCTGATTTGTTAGACTTTAAGGACCACTCAGGGACAGCACTGGGAGCTCTGGTGGCAAAATGCCTAAGGCATTTGACTGCTAACCAGAAGGCTGGCGGTTCAAACCCACAAACCACTCCTCAGAAGGAAGGTTGGGCAATCTACTTCCGTAGTGATACCGCCTGGGAAACCCAAGGAAGGATCGTTATGAATTGGATCTGACTTGATGGCAGTGGTCAGGGACAGCACTATAATCATGACAACTTTCCTTAAAGCATCTCAAAGGAGATTTTATTAAATTTGCTAAGATAAAATTTTTCTGCTGCTAAGTGAAAAAGTCTATCGTCCATCTAGTTATACAAAGCTCTAAATTAAATGAAAGAAAAGGCATAAGCCTTTTTCTTTCACATTGAACTTAAAAGTATCTTCTGCTTACTTGAAACTCTACCCAAATCAAACTTGGTTGTGTCCAATACATAAATCTAAGCATTTAGAATAGAAAAATTTCACCAAAAAGAAAGTCTTTTGGCAGTAATAGTGCCTCACGGGCTACAATATAGCTACTGTGCCTTAACACCTGTCAGGAAATTAAATACCAATGTTTATACTGCCTGAAATTCCAGTGATCATCATTGTAACAAAAGGGTTCTCTTTGACAACTTATAAAGTTTCTTTTTGGGAACTCTTAGGCTTTATGCAGAATTATTAGCACCAACATTATTTGTGAAGAAAAGGACTTTTGCCAAAACTGAAGATCTTCACCTCTTTGTGCACTTTTAATTGTACCTCTTGGCAATGTCATTTTTATAAAGTGCACAAGCCAACAGTGGCAAGAGTCCAAGCATGTAGATCCTGAGGTGAATCAGTTCTCCACTGGTTTCACTTTCTGTCTACCTCTTATTTATACAAGCAGTCCCAGGGTATGAACAACATCAATTACTGAATTCTTTAAGTGGAATTTGTAGGTAAACTGGAACAAGTGCATACAGTTATTAACCTTACTTTAGTGCAAGAAAAGGCTTGAAGCCTTTTCAATGATTTAAAAGCTGCATGTGCAACAAGTGAAGATAACTGTGATGAAGAATTTGTTGTGAGAGGGGGTTAACTCAATCACTTCAAAGTGAGGGCAAATTTACATTAACATTAAAGGGCAAGCTTATAACCTGGGGACTCACTGCATGTGCTGTATAGAAATTAAGCAGAGTCTCCTCTCTGCTCATTAAATTATAGCATGTATTTTTCTTGAAAGGGAAAATACTGTGCAAATGAAAGATGCAGCAGAAACAAAGGAAAAGCTCTACTTTACATTACTCATACTAAGAAGGCTTAGATGGTTGTAGGGCTGAATAATATAAACCATCATCACTTGGTTCACCATTCTAGGTACTCCTAACTCATCTCAACTGTAATAGAGGGACATAGGCAGAAGCAGAAATATTTTTAAACCAATAAATTCTGGGATGAATCTGAGATAGAGGTGTGGCCAAACAGCTGGTCAAGAGAGTGACTAATCTGATCACTTAACATAAAATAAGCTAAGAATAGCCTTCAAAGAATCAGCACATATGCCACTATACAAGCAAAAGTGACTATATTAGAGCTGTTTGAATAGGAAAAAAAAAAAGGCACTAAATAGCCAAGCCAAAATATTAAATAATTTAATTTCCAAACTAAAAGAACAAAATCATCCAAAGCAAGGCTTTCTATTTAAAAATATTAATATAAAGGTCAGCCTGGCAAGCTTCCAAGTATTACAAACCTGGTTCAGAGAAAGTGTCACTAATATCATCATCCTTATCATCTTCATAATCTTCTTCCTCCTCTTCCTCCTCCTCATTTTCAGACAGTTCATGCTCACTGCCAAAACCTTCATCATGGTCCTCATCATCAGCATCCTCCTCGTCTTCCTCATCCTCCTCAGGGCTGCACTTGGATGGCTGTTCACCCAAGCTGTCAGAGACAAAGAGAGAATAATTGTGCTCTTCCTTTTTCTGGGATGAATCTGAGACTGATGTGCTGGCAGAAAGGCTGCTACTCTCTCCTGTAGCAATTGTCCCAGAACTGTCCTGGGGCAGGGGGCTGAGTAATAGTTCCTGGGTTTCTTTGAAAGGCAAAGTGGGAGTAGCATGACCCTGCAGAGGCTCCATCCCTTTTTTCTCTTGTCTCTTTGCTACTGCACCACAGTAGCAGGTGTTCTCCTTTGCTGCATCAGCAGGGTGAACCTGGCTCAACAAGGGCCGAGTCTGCTGCACAGGGTTGATCTTTACCTTTGCCTTTTTTACATAGTCTTTACATTCCACATGAAAGTTCACCTTTTCATTATGATACACGTTGGTCTTCACCATGATTTGTGTGCTTGAAGTGGGTTTACTTGCTTTTTGGACACAGTCTGACAAAGGGACCTCAGCCTGAAGAGTCTTAGAAGAACACACAGGGGCAGCTGCTCTGCTTGTGATCTTTTTACCAGGGAATGAAGAGGGCAACGGATTTTGTTTGACACTGAAAAGTGAATCAGGGTAATAAAGGGAATCAGAAACAGACTGAGAGTCTTCACTATTAAGTTGGGCCAAAGTTGGAGTTTTACTGATGACCTCTTCATCTTGGTAAGGGCTAGAAAAGTCATCAAGACCCAAGTAATCCACTTCTTTTGTTCCCCAGATGTCACAGCTGGTTAGTTTGGTATACTTTGTTAAGTCTTCACAGTATGTATCCCACTGTTCCCAGTTTGAGGTTAAAGCAACCTCATTATCCAGGACATCCGTGAAAGACTCCAGATTTTCAATGTCTTTGCAGTCCTCCAGAGAAAGAAAACTGTCCCTGGGATTCTGTTGGTAGTTCATTTCTCTATCCTGGGGGAAAAAATTAAAAATAAATAAATAATATACCATATTTTAGGAAGGAAAAGATCACCTCGATCATCATGTCTATATATCAAATTGATAAATCAATACTTGACCCCTGGTCTGTTTATTTTAAGATAAAGGTTACTTATATATTTTACCATTCTGTTTGTATCATACCATATAATGTATTCCATGTAATATTTTTTCCCTTGAACAAGGAAAACAAAAAAAGAGGGAAACTCTGTCCCTTAAGAGACTCCTAACACTAGAATTTTAAAAGTCATCCTTCTTTAAAGTTTAAACCAATTAAAAAAAAAAAAAAACTCACTGCCGTCAAGTTGGATCCAACTCATAGTGACCCCTCGTTGGGGGTATCAACGTTTTCAAGGTGATATCACTACGGAAGTAGATTGCCCAACCTTCCTTCCGAGGAGTGGCTGGTGGGTTTGAACTGCCAGGCTTCTGGTTAGCAGTCAAATGCCTTAGGCACTATGCCACCAGAGCTCTGTTTAAAGCTTAAGTATGGTCCAAATATCAAAGATTCTCAGCTTTAGTATAAACATTTTTCCTGAAAAAAGTTTGTATTTCCTGATTTTTCACTTAAGATTTTGTGATCTCATTTGGAGGGAAAAAAAAAAAAAAGTGGGGACCAGGTTTGCTGGGACTATGGCCCCTAGCTGCCCTTCAGGTCTGGAATTGAACCCACATCTGTGGTTTCCAGCCAGACAAAATACAGGCATATGAGTTGAACATTTACCTCAAGTAGATACACTCCTTGGAGAAAACAATCATGGGAGAAAGGTGGGCTGCTTATGCACAGGGAGACAGCTCAGGGGGCAGGAGTGTATGGAGGGATGGACACTAGAAAGAGGTAACTATGGGGAGGAAGTGGGAGGGGAGCTATTGCATTGTGGTAAACTGTGGTCTATGACATGAGACAAAGTATATGTGAATTGCTGTATGGAAAATGAATTTGCTCTGTAAATCTTCACCCAAATCACAATTAAAAAAAAAAAAAGAATGCAGTAGAACTCTAACACAGTAACAGAGAAGGATGCTCATCATATATGTTTGTGTTAAAAAGAGAAAGTTATAGAGTATTATGTCTATAAATCTGTCATCCAATTAAAAAGCTTTCCATATTTTTATATATGCATATAAAATACTGTTAGCAGTAGTTATCTTTCAGGAGAGGGTATGGAGAGTAAAGACTTAGGAAGTCAATAAGAACGTTTCCAGTTTTCCAGTTTGTTTGATTGTTTTCATGTGTGTGTCTATGTGTTCCAACAGCTTTAGTCATATATACTTTACATAAAATTCACCCATATTAAGTGTATAATACAATAATTTTTAATAAACTTATGGATTTGTATAACCCAGTTTTCCAGTTTTTATATACTTCTGTGTTGCTTACATCATATATAATTTAAATTTAATTAAAATTATTTTTCTTTTTTTTTTTTAATTAGGATTTGGGTGAAGATTTACAGAGTAAATTCACTTTTCATACAGCAGTTCACATATACTTTGTCTCATGTCACTGACCAAAATTTACAATGCAGCAGCTCCCCTCCCACTTCCTCCCCATAGTTACCTCCTCCCAGTGTCCATCCCTTCATACTCTTCTGCACCCTGAGCTATCTCCCTGTGCATAAGCAGCCCTTCCTTCTCCCATGATTGTTCTCTCCAGGGCGTGTGTCTACTTGAGGTAAATGTTTAACTCACATACCTGTTCTTTGTTTGGCTGGAAACCACAGTTGTGGGTTCAATTCCAGACCTGAAGGGCAACTAGGGGCCATAGTCTCAGTGGTTACACCAGGCTCTATTGGACCAGCAAACCTGGTCCCCACCTTCTTCTTTTTTTTTGCCTCCAAACGATTTTGAGTTTTGTACCACATTGTTCTCCCTCTTTATGTAGGATCTCCTACATCCCTTCCAAGTGGATGGCAGTGGTAGCTGGGCACCATCTAGTTCTTCTGGTCTCATAGTTGTATAGTTTGCAGATCGGATGGTGTACCAGTCGCTAGGACTGATTGTTTCCATTAATTTTGCTTTTCTTCTTTCTTCTTGACGAGGAGAGACCTGTTGTTGCATCTAGATGGCAGCTTCCTAGCTTTTAAGGTCCCAGTCGCTACTCGCCAAAGTAGTAGGTGGAACAATGTTTTGTATAGTATGTTATGCCAATTGAGCTTGATGTCCCCTGCGACTATGGTCCCAAGCCCGCAGGATCAACTACTCAGTCCCTCTGGGTAGCTGGCTGTGACCAAGTAATGACCATAACCTTGCCCCTTGTCAGCTCTACTATACACCTGGGAATTCTGATCATTCACATGAACTTATAGGCCCATTGTCTGCCAACCCTATATATGATCTTGGATACACTCTCCATTTAGACATACCTAATTGTTTAGCTTGTTCACCCATCTATCCGTCCCTATACCCATGTTTGCTTTCACTGACAACTCAGTACTGTATATGCAAAGGGGTTCATATTTGTTGTCTGTACTGCCCATGTAACTCTCTATGTCTTTCTCATCCTCAATGCTGCCATATTGGTCACTCACATTTGGTACATTGCCCTTCTCTTCATCCAAATCAATATTTATCTCTATCTATCTAACAGCATTCCCTCCCCTCCCCTAATTAAAATTATTTTTTTAAAAAAAAGTTTTTAAATTATCTATTTACCTCAAGAAATGATAAGTATGTTTTACGAGAATGACGATACAACTTACCAAAACCTTTGGGACACAGTGAAAGCAGTACTCAGAGGTCAACTTATACCAATAAATGCACACATCAAAAAAGAGGAAAGGAAGAAAATCAACAATCTAACTCAACAACTCCAACAATTAGAAAAAGAGCAACAAAAGAAATCTACTGTATCCAGAAGTAAGGAAATAATAAAGATCAGAGCAGAAATAAATGAAGCAGAAAATAAACAAACAAAAAAAATAGAGGAAATCAACAAAACAAGAAGCTGGTTCTTTGCAAAGATTAACAAAATTGACAAATCACTGGCAAATTTAACAAAGGAGAAGAAAGAAAAGACGCAAATAATGTGAATAATAAATGAAAAGGGTGACATCACAACAGAACCAACTGAAATAAAAAAAAGATAATAACAGAATATTATGAAGAACTGTACTCCAACAGATTTGACAACCTAGAAGAGATGGACAAGTTTCTAGAAACATAAGACGTACCTAAATTATCCTAGTCAGAGACAAAATACTTGAACAGACCCATAATAAAAGAAGAAATTGAGCAGGTCATAAAAAAAGTTTCCCCCAAAAATAAGCCCTGGCCCAGATGTTTTCACTGGAGAATTCTACCGAACATTCGGGGAAGAGTAACACCTATACTACTCAAACTACTCGAGAACACAGAAAATGATGGAATATTCCCAAATTCATTTTATGAAGTAATCATAACACTGATACCAAAACTAAGGAAAGACACCTCCAAAAAGGAAAACTACAGACAAATATCCCTCATGAATATAGACATAAAAATCTTCAACAAAATCCTAGCCAACAGAATGCAACAATATACAAAAAAACAAAAAACATCATGCCAAGTGGGATTCATGCCTGGTATGCAAGGTGGTTCAACATCAAAAAAACAATCAATGTAATCTACCACATAAACAAAACAAAAGAACCGTATGTTAATATCAATTGACTCAGGAAAGGCATTCGATGAAATCAACACCCGTTCCTGTTCAGAACTCTCAGCAAAATAGGGACAGAAGGGAAAATCCTCAACATAATAAAGGACATATGCAAAGCCAACAGCCAATATCATTGTTAACGGAGGAAGACTCAAAGTATTCCCCTTGTAAATAGGTGGAACCAGACAAGAATGCCCTGTATCACCACTTCTATTTAACATTGTATTGGGAGTCCTAGCCAGGGGAGTAAGGCAAGAAAGAGAAATAAAAGGTATCCAAATTGGCAAAGAGGAAGTAAAGCTATCTCTATTTGCAGATGACATAGAAATATATGCAGATCCTATACACAGAAAACCCAAGAGGCTTAGCAAAAAAATTACTAGTACTAACAGAAAGGTTCAGCAAAGGGCAGGATACAAAGTCAACGCACAAAAATCAGTTGGATTCCTCTACATCAACAAACAGGTCTCTGAAAAGGAAATAAGGAAAATAATACCATTTACAATAGCTACCAAAAAGATAAAATATTTAGGAATAAGTCTTATCAGAGACACAAAAGATCTATACAAAGAAAACTACAAAACACTACTATAAAAAACTACAAGGGATTTACATAAATGGAAGAACTTGCCTTGTTCACGGATAGGAAGACTGAATATTGTGAAAATGTCAGTATTACCCAAAGCAATCTACACATTCAATGCAATTCCAATCCAGATTCCAGCAACATTTTTCAAACATATGGAAAAACCAATTATTAATTTTATATGGAAAGGAAAGAGACCTCAGATAAGCAAAGCACTGCTGAAGAAGAAAAAACAAAGTAGGAGGTCTCACACTCCCAGATCTCAAAACCTACTATACAGCCACAGCACTTAAAACAGACAGACCAATGGAACAGAATCAAAAACCCAGAAATAGATTCATCTATCTATGGACAGCTGATCTTTGACAAAGGATCAAAACCCATTAAATGGGGGAGAGATAGCCTCTTTAACAAATGGTGCTGGCAAAAGTAGATATCTACTTGCAGAAAAGTAAAAGACGACCCATATCTCACCCCCCATAAAAAAACAAACTCTAGTTGGATCAAAGACTTAAATGTAAAACCCAAAACTATAAAGTTCATCAAAAAGAAAATAGGGACAAATCTAGGGGCTCTATTTCACAGCATAAATAGCTATCGAGCATAACCCAAAATTCACAGGCAGTGAAGGAGAAGCTAGATAACTGGAACTTTTAAAAAATTAAATTCTTATGCACATCGGAAGACTTCTCCAAAAGGGTAAAAAGAGAACCTACAGATTGGGGAAAAAATATTTGCCTATGCCATATCTGACAAAGGACTTATCTCTAAAATTTAGAGAAAACTTCAACACCTCAACACCAAAAAGACAAACAATCCAATTCAAAAATGGGCAAGGGACATGAGCAGACACGTCACTAAAGATGATATACTGGCAACCAACAAACATATGAGGAAATGCTCACAATATAAGCTATTAGAGAGATCCAATCAAAACAACAATGAGATATCATCTCATCCCAGCAGTAATAGCAAAGTTCAACAAGACAGAAAATAACAAATGCTGGCAAGGTTGTGGAGAGACTGGAACTCTCATTACTGCTGGTGGGACTGTAAAATAGTACAACCACTGTGAAAAAAGGTATGACATTTCCTTAAAAAACTGAAAACAGAAATACCATTTGATCCAGCAATTCCATTACTAGGAATATATCCTGAAGAGGTGAGAGACAGGACACAAACAGACATATGCACACCCATGTTTACTACAGCACAATTCACTATAGCAAACACTATATTCACTATAGAAAACAATCTAAATGCCCATCAAAAGATGAACGGATAACCAAACTATGGTACACTCACACAGTGGAATACTATGCTACATTAAAGAACAATGAAGAATACATGAATCATCTCACAACGTGGATGAATTTGGCGGGCCTTATGCTGAGTGAAATAAGTCAATCACAGAAGGACAAATATTGTATGAGCCCATTATTGTCAAAAGTCGGAAAGGTTTACTTAGAGGAGAAAACTCACTTTCTAGGTTACCGGGGATGGGAGGGAAAGGGAAAAGAAATTTCCGACTAGTTGGGGGTCACGTGTTGATTTGGGTGAGAGGAGAACAGTTTGGAAAGAGTATGTGACTAGCATGATGACACTGGGGAAAGGAGGGATACTGAAATGTGCACATAAAATATAGACAACAGAGGCAAGTAACAGTACATGCACAATACTGCATTACCACTAACACCAAACACCAGGCTACAGATAAAAGTATAGACAAGTGAGAAGATCAGGCAGGGGCTGATGAACAGGAATATACCCCAGATCAAGGACAGACTTTGCTGAAGATAATCTTACATAAGCACTTGTCACTTACATTACAGAAGCAACAGCAGAGAAAGTTGGAATAACCTCTCAGAGAAAACTATGTACCCTGAGAGAGAGAATAACCAGGCCTGCTGACTCAGAACCATGGTCTCCGGGGACACCAAGCTCAATTGGCACTTGTTCCACAACCTACTTTGGTGAGTAGTGACTGGGGTCTTAAAAGCTTTTGAGCGGCCATCTAAGATGTAACTATTGGTCTCCTCTCACCTGAACCAAAGAAGAGTGAAGGAAACCAAAGGCAACTGGAAACAATTAGTCCAAGGATATGATGGACCCGGAGACCAGAAGAACTAGATGGTGCCCAACTACTAAGGCCAACTGCTCAGAAAAGGATCAAACCTGGAGATCCTGGATAGAGTGGGGGGGGAAATATGGAATAAAATTCTAAAACACAAAAATGACCAGAATTACTGGTTGGATAAAGTCTGGTAGAACCCCCAAGACTATGGTCCCAGGTTACCCTTCAGGCCTAGAATTGGACTCACTACCATGGATTGGTTCTCAGCCCAACCACAGAAAGACCTACATGCAGAACACCTACCCCAAGACGATGCACCGACCTACTCTAGAGCTATATACCCCTTAGAGCAATCAGCCATGGGGCACCAGAGAGACAGGGTTCACACAGAGGGAGAGCTAGACACAAGAGTATATAGTTAAGAAGGGCACAGGGAGGAGGCAGTCACAGAGATGGGAGGGGCGGAGAGTTTGTTATGGTCCGAGATGGTAATCAGGGTGTGAAATCAAATGTATGTGAACCATTGAATGTAAAACAAATTTGCTCTGTAAATTTGCACCCAAAGCACAATAAAATTAAAAAAAAAAAAAAAGAGTGGTAAGTATGTTTTAGATACTGCATGGAATTGCTATATTTGTCTGACATTCTCTATGTCATACCCTTAGCTACTGAAGAATGTCATACTCCCTAGACTTGTTCTGTGTTATCATTTCTTAATCTTCCAGCTGAAAAGTCCTTTGGCAGTAAGACATATATATCAGACAGCTTCTCGTTCTCCTCATCAGAAACTGGACTTCAAGATATTAGATAACCTTTTCCCTTGTTATCTTCAATGAATTCATACATTCTTCTAAAATCACTAGAATTATAATCACAAGAATGAAAATTTAATCATATCCCTTTTTCTTTTTAGACATCTATACATTAAAAAAAAATAAAATCTACCATAAACTTTTACCCCAAATCAATTACAGCAGCATCCAAAGAAATGTTACTTACCAGTTCATACATGAAATCTGGATCTGAACTGTTCGCTAAGAGGTCTGTGCTCATCAGAGTCTGTTCTGAGAAGGTGTGGCTTCGAAAGGCGTCCCCGAAAGGCGGATCCATTCCGCTTACACTAGGCTACAACAGATCATATTCATTTTAGAAAGTTAGACTAATTTAAGACCAATTTTACTGCACATGAGCTCTGCCTCCAACCCCCACAAAGTAACATTATTTGCAGAGAACAAATCTGTATTTTTCCTACTGTTTAGTATATTTAAGAGCTTTAACTGCAGATTATATTAGGAAAACAACAAAGATGCACTAAAAACGGAATCAGAAATACAGAGTAGAAATAGTTAATAATATCTAACTTCTAGAAATAAAAGCTTATTTAATCACGTGTCAAGATACAGCACTTGAATACTTTTATTTAGCGATACAACTTCTTCAAACTGCTCTCTACTACCACTCTCTGTTCTAACTCCTAAAGTGGAGAATTTACGCCATTCCCTGGGGGGGTCTGCAGAGATAGCAAATCAGTCTCATTTTGTATCTAAGGAAAGTCTTACTTCCCAAAACAAGGTGGAAGACAATTTGAGTATCTCTAGTCCAACAAATGCCTCCCAGAATGTGACGGAGACAGGGTCAGAAAAATATCCCAAAATATCCTGGATGAGACTAATAACTTGGGTGTGAGTTCAGTAGACTTAACTCTGAAAAGGATACAATCTATTTTATAATACATAAAATCGTGGGGGGAAGAAAAAGACTCGGCACCCAGTGTTAATACTATTTCTTGTCTTCTCTTTGTTCTCTCCTTCCATTTCAACATCTACACAACTTACTCCAGAGTCAAGTCAAAGGTCACACTCCTACAGTGGGTTCCACTTTGCAATCTAACTTGGATGAAGGAAAAGAATATGAAAGAATAAAATTCTTTCTTTGCCTTTGCTAAAACGGCAAGGAGGCCACATGTTCTGACCTCCTCTAATTCCATGAGAGGAAGACAGGATTACCAGCAGTAACCCAAAGCCTATTCCTACAAGGCCAGACATGCTGCCTCCCTCCAGCCCTTTCTCCAACCGTTCCTCCCAAAGCACCACCACCTCTCTCTTGGGTTCG
>NW_006921893.1:952926-954523 GCF_000298275.1 Orycteropus afer afer | reverse complement strand
ATAGCATCAGAACTCTAAGCACCTGAGAGAGAGTGGGCACCTCCCAGAACACTGTTTTGTGCCACTCCCAACAGAAATATTCCAGGTGGACAACTTCAGCAATCAGGAGCTCCTCAGTTGCTCATAGAAAATCCCACCTTGGAGTTTACAAAGACTTATGGGTAGAAAAGCCACACTAAGTTATTTACTATACCGCAGGCCACCCCCTGGCTTTTCTAGCCATTATCCCTCTTATACTTCAAAAATTTCACATCCCCTTCACCATCAGTTTAAGAATAACCACACCCATGAAAGTGTGTAAGCCAGCCACTTCATGCCTTTATCTCCCCCCATTTTAAATAGCCAATTTCTAATTTGCCCATCCCTATCAAACCAGTACTCTGAGGAGATAAGCATGGTCCTTTCTCTCTGGAGAATCTTCTGTTCTGCTTGGAAACTTCAGGCACCTGGATCCATAAACAAGCAAAGTCCAGCCCAGCACAAGCCATCAAATTGCAGCAACTTAACATCAGCTGTGTCAATCATCTTCCTCTTCGTTTGGTTGGGTTCTGGTCAGCTTAGCCCTAGCCATCCCAGCTAGGTCATGGGTACCAGCTGCCAAGTTTGGGAGTCACACTCTTCCCTTCACTTCAGACCAGCCAGCACCTTCTCTCACATCTTCAGTCCTCAGGGACTATTTCAATGCCTGTAGACTCACAATTCATTGCACTTCAGACCAGCCAGCCCTTCTTCTCATCCCCAGCCTCTGGGCCTAGGTCAAAGAGTACCAAACTCAGCCTGTTTCTTCTTTGCTGCACTTCCCCCATTTCCACTCAGGTGGATCCAGGTGGTTACAAGCAAGTAACATACAAGTCTACTACTCACTGGCTTCCTTTAACTTTCAGTCCTGGAAGGGGTTTCCCTCATGGACCATGACTTTCCTGCCTTGATTGACCCAAAGCCTGTCTGCTTGCTCGAAATTCAAAAAGCCAAACAGTCATTTTTTTTCTCTTCAGGTCCTCTCTTCAAATGCAAATCTTCCCTTCCCTCAGTAGTACTGGGTGGGGCTCAGGTTTTCTACCTAAGCTCCTAGTATGGGCTCTACACACAGGGCTTGTAAAACAAAAGCCTGTGTTTCTGCTGGGAAAATTCTATTTCCCCTTTTTAACATATCCAATCATGTATTGGCTGAAGGCGGACTTACACGTTCTCTGTTGCCCCCATAACCCATAATCATTTCTAATGTACAAGCAGGTAAGAGAACATTCAATAGCCATTAGTACATTCAGATAAACACATAATCCAAAACACATAATCCTTTTAAAGACATTCCAGGTTCATCTCTTCACCTTGATTACCATCCCATTCTATGTATATGGCCTTGGGCCTTTGGCTGGGTGTAACCAAAAGCCCTAGCCTCTGGATCAATTATCTCCCTTAAGAGGTAACAGCAAACAAAGTAACCATCTAAGAATCCAAAGTTTCACTTCCCAGGCCCCTTCCTTCTTTCTTTTACAAAGTCTGGTGCTTCTATGAGTCTGGAGTCACTGGAACGAACCCCACTTCTGACACCAACTGCTAAAACAGCAAGGAGGCCACATGTTCTGACCTCCTCTAA
>NW_006921893.1:943529-952359 GCF_000298275.1 Orycteropus afer afer | reverse complement strand
CTAAGCACCTGAGAGAGAATAGGCACCTCCCAGAACATTGTTTTGTGCCACTCCCAACAGAAATACTCCAGGTGGACAACTTCAGCAATCAGGAGCTCCTCAGTTGCTCATAGAAAATCCCACCTTGTAGTTTACAAAGACTTATGGGCAGAAAAGCCACACTAAGTAATTTACTACACCGCAGCCTTTCTTCTACATGTTTCTGTAGAAATGAAAAATTATTTATTTTTTCTTTCTATTCGTTTACACTTCTCTATTCACATATCTTGTACCTACCAGATTTGCCTTTTCACATACTTCCTCATCATGCTTTTTCTTCACTGGTCCTCCCCCATCCCATCCTTTTCTTTCTCTTATTTTCTCCAACCCTCCAGACTGAAGGATTTTTCTTCCGAGAGAAATGTAGTTTGAGGCAATTAAGTGTTTTATAGCCCTGAATTCAAGTATTCAATGAAAGGCAAATAAAACCTTGGGAAGTGGGGGAAGAGTTCTACAAGGAAATATGCTGTCAGTTTGGCACAGGGGGTGGGGTGAAGGTAGGCCTCTGGTTTTTCTAATGTCAGCTAGCAATCTCCTTTCATTGCCTCTGCTGCCTGCCTCCTTCAGTCACTGGATAGTCAGCCCCAGCGGCTTATTGATCCTGTGTCTAAGAGCTAGCTCTGGATGGTCCTACAAAAAGGCACCTAAGAGCCCCTGCCCTGCCCCCTCGTTTCTAGGTCTCTCCTCAGCACTGATAAAAAGGGGGAAGTAAGAGCTAATCAATGGAGAAGGAAGGGAAGGAATTTGGTGATGCAGAGTAGGGGCTAACAGTTATTCGCGTCTTGTTTCAATGATTGCCTTAAAACCAAATCAATCAATTCCAAACACTCACCAGATAGACATAATTGTTCTTATACATGGTTTGTGAAATATATGCACACTACACAAAGAGATTGACATACTGACTGAGACACATAGACTCATTTAAGTCTCCTCATCATTTTCTCTTAGCTACTTCTAAATTCAGCTGGCAGAGATGGATGCATTGGGAAATAGAAAGAAGATAGAGGAGATAAAAACAAGATTTCTGTGACAGATTTTCAGGGGAGTTGGTTTAGTCCCCATAAAGCCAGCAGATCTGTCCACCTTTTTACCTACTTTTCATTCACCTTGCTCCCTGTGTCAAACTCATTAAACTTCAAAGCTATAGCAAAGGAAGAAACAGAAGGCAATAGAAATAGGAAGGACATGTACTCAAAACTAGCTGAGATCAGAAATAAACTGTCCTTAAAATGCAGTATGCCGGGTTGTGTTAAAAGTCAGAGAACTTACAGACCAATGGTCCTGACTTCCTGCGGCAGGAAAACAAACACATAACTTTGCACCTACTCTTCATGACTTACCTGAGGCATTTCCAAGCCCAGATCCTGTGAGTCCAATTCTAAACTTCTTTTTTTTCTTGTTTGTAAATTCCTTTCCAGCTTTACTTTTAACTTCAGGATCACAGATGATGTTTACAATAAATGTCAGGTTTCCTCAGAATGCCTTCAATTCAACTGCTTAAATCTTTGCTTCTTCTTTAATAATTCTGTGTGAATCTATCAGACAACAACACAAAGTAACTTCACTGAGCTCCATTAAAAACAAGTTGACCTTTCAAAAACTACATTAACAAAGAACACTTTAAACAAGTAAATCTTGTGGCTGCAATATCAAGCATTTGGTCAGTCTTAGTTCTTACTACTCAGAAATTCAGCATTCCTCCCCTTGTTTGTTTCTAAAATAGGGTCGGTCAATAACTGATCGGATGTTTTAAAAAGACACCTGACAAAATTAGCATAGGTTTATGTTTCTAGCCATCTGAAAGATGTATTATTATACTTAGTCTTAAAGCTCTCATTCCTTTCTGTTCTGTAGGAAAGAACATGTCTCAACATTTAATTTGATTTACTGTATAATCATTACTACTAAATTAACCTGGATTTTATTTCTCTCATAAATCTACAAGAAGAGTAATGAATACATAATAGCAGTGGAATTTAGCATATTTTCAACATTAAGTAAAATCACATTCTTAATGGTTTATGTGAACATTATTCTTTGAGTTATAAGAAAAAGCTGACCTAAAACTAAGCATTAGTCTAGTAAGTTTAATACCTGTATGTTGAGAGGAGATAATGGGAAAAAGAACTACTTTTCAGGGTGGTTTCAAGGGTTAAATCAAACAACGGTTGTAAATCACTAAGCACAGTGACTTGGCACAGCAGAAACCTCAATGTTCACCCCCTGTCCCTCCTCTGTAAAAACTTTCATCAGGAGAAACTAAGCAATTATACCCACTTTATTTTCTTTTCCTAAACCGGGAGTTCTCAAAGTGTGATCTCAGGATCACCACCAGCAGCAGGTAGCAACCACCACTTGAAAATCTGTTAGAAATGCAAAATCCTGGGCCCTCACTGAGACCTATGAAAGCAGGAAAACTTGAGTATTCCCAATACTTCCAATACTATTCTGGGGAATGGGGCCCAGCAGTCTGTGTTTTAACAAGCCCTCCAGATGATTTTTATCCTTTGTAACATTTGAGAACCACTGTCCTACACGAAACTCCTTGCTCTCATTCAGATGCAGTATCATTTCTTAAAATTGATGGAAATAGCCAATTTAAACTTAGCTGCCTTCTGTGGTTGACATGGTTTCTGAGCTAGGGTTAGGATGGTCCATTATTTCCATTTCAGAGGCCTCTTGCTGAACGAATAAGAGATAGTTAACAAGGGACTCCATGATGGTTCTGCTTAATTAGGTTAGTAACTTGACTACAAAGTTTCCTGGATCTTTGCTGGGTTCCCCTCTGTTACACTATCATTCTGGGCTTACTGGCCAAGCCTAGGCAACACTGTCATGTCCCTTACCTGGGCCTAGAAACAATTAAATGTGTCTCAAACCAGTGCTACTATCTAATGTGACTGATTCCTGTTCCTGCCAAAGGCCAGTTCTTGCTGAGAGTCACATGTAGTTGCTTCAAGCTTTAGTCCTAATGCTCGTATATATTCTCAGCCCCAACTCTAGTGAGAAATAAGGTTAGTCACTTTTTCTAGACCTATTATTTAGGCCTCCAAATGGCATCTAATTCAAGCTATACATTTAACAAAGCGGACCAGTGTACTTGGGTCTATAATCTAGATCTGGGAGAATTTGATATCCTCTAAAATCTGAAAACATACTAGCAAGAGAGTTGAAGACTTGGGACTAGATTAAGGTCTAGTCATCATATACTTCCACTGGTGTATACTAAAGATGCTGTCTATCAATAGCTTGGTTAAACTCACTGCCATGGAGTCAATTCCAACTCACAGCGACCCCCTTTGGGTTTCTGAAAGGAGCGCTGGTGGTATAGTGCCTAAGGCATTTAACTGCTAATCAGAAGGTTGGCGGTTCAAACACACCAGCCACTCCGCAGAAGGAAGACTAAGTAATCTACTTCCGTAAAGATACACTGCCTTGGAAACCCAAAGGTGGTTGCTATGAGTCAAAATCGACTTGTTGGCAGTGAGTTTGTTTTTTTGTGGAAGTAAATTGCCCAGCCTTCCTTCTGCAGAGTGGCTTTTGGGTTTGAACCACCAACCTTCTGATTAGCAGTCAAATGCCTTAGGCACTATGCCACCAGAGCTCTTTAGTTAGCAGGGAAATAATGGACAGAAAGGGGCTAAGTTCTAGTCACAGCTATAACTAACACTGGGTAAGCTGATTTTTGTAAGCCTCATTTTCTTTATCTCTAGAAAGCAAGCAGTAATAGTCTCTTGTGGCTACCAAGTCTTCTAAGCCATAAAATTTCCATTAAAATATGAGGATTTATTTTTTTAAATTGTTTAAACACTTAGAAATAAAACTTCAGTTAATGCAGTAAGCAAAAAGAGCAGGTAACAGCCCTGGTAGTTTTGATCCCATAATTAAAACAAAGTAGCATTATGAATTAAGAGCAAGTCACTTAATTTTTGCCTTAGTTTCCAGATGTGAGGAACAACAACTCTCCCTTAAGTATGTAATAGGGATGTTATAAGAATTAAATGATATTAAATTAGGATGTAGTAATAAAATAGATTTGGAAAGGTGATTATCATCAATAGGTATATTTTGCCAGTGCTTTCTTTGCCCCATAACTGGTCAGCTCAGAAACTCAGCCATCTGTGACAGCTGTTGGAAATAATGGCTGAATGTTTTAAAGGCATCAACTTTCAAACAAAAGTTATCTACCACGTAAAGGGTTGAGCTCATTCACTTGGATAAATGAAGGTCCTTAGTTGCTTCTCCTTGTCTCTCAAGTGATAGCAAATAGGATTACGGGGTAAGGGAGGGGCAAATCTATCCCAAGCAGTGGGATTCCTTTTCAACGATAAATAAACTCATCCCATCTCTAAAACTAACAACCCAAATTCACAGCGAATTATCCTCATCCCCAATGTTTTGTATCCATTTTCCAGAAATGTTTAGTACCAATCCATGCATTTTTTATGAAACAACCATGAGGAATAACATGCCTAATCCAAAAGTGGAAAAAGAAAAAAAAAAAAGAATTCAGGCTTCTACATAAATTACCATTACACATCTTCCATAATGATATATTCCTCCAAAACTGCATGCAATGTCAAGGAACAATCTAGAAATGGCTAATAACCAATATGCTTAGATAGCCAAACAACGAGAAGGAAGGTGTGACAACTTTTGAGGATATCTTCACACTTCTTTGGGTTCAAAGAACCACATTTTCCTCCAAGCTTTGATGTTAAAGTACATCAAAAACAATGGTCTACATCAAACTCAATTGGCATAACACACTACACCAAACACTGTTCCACCTCCTACTTTGGCGAGAAGTGACTGGGATCTTTAAAGCTTGCAAGCAGCCACCTAGATGCAACGACGGGTCTTCTCTTCTCGTCCAGAGCAAAGAAGAATGAAAAAAAACAAAGATTCATGGAAACAATTAGTCCAAGTGACTGGTATACCATGTGATCCTCAGCCTATATGATGACTATGAGACCAACTGTATGTGAACTGCTGTATGGAAAGTAAATTTGCTCTGCAAAACTTTTACCCAAATCACAATTTAAAAAAAAAAAAGGTCTAATTTCCCACCAATATATGATCTGAGTAAGACTTGTTCTAAGAATTGTTTACTCAAAAAACAAAAGGTTGTAAAAGTTTGAACAAAGCTATTAAACTTTCTGTAGTTCTTCTTCAGGATTTCTTGGAAAGTTTAACGTGCTAATGTGCATTATATATCACCAATTGGTGGATAGAGCATATCTCATTTTCTACTTATTTTATTATAAAATCCTTCTCAATCCCCTACCCTTAAAACTACTGCTTCTTTGAAAAAACTAGGGGAAAGACTAAATTAATTCCTTTTATTCACAGCACTGGCTCACCAGTTCCCAATAAAGTTTTGTGGGTTTTTCAAGGGAGAGAGGACCATGGTCTATCAGAAATATTTACCAATAGATTTTATGTACCTCAGCTTACTCAAAAATATTCAATAGCTCATAGTGCAGGAAAAGAACTCCTGTAACAAATAACTAGCTCTCTGAAGCACCCAGGTAGAGCAAATGATTGATACATGAGCAGCCATGGTACCACTTGAAGACCACCAGTTTCAATCTCTCAAAATCCTTTCCACCAGGTGCTTACTGTATATACTAAAAAGTCCCCAGTTGGTGCAAACGCTTAAACACTCGGCTACTAACTGTAAGGTAGTGGTTCAAATATACCCAAAGGTGCCTTAGAAGAAAGGCCTGGTGTTCTGCTCCTGAAAAACCAGAGTCATTGAAAATCCTATGGAACACAGTTCTACTCTAACATACACGGAGTTGCCATGAGTTGGAACTGACTCCATGGCAACTGGATTTTATTTATTTATTTATTTATTTATTTTGGTATGCTGGGCAAACCAACAGGTAAAATGTATAGTCAAAAGACTTTTTCCAAAAGCTTAAACCATTAATATTAACTGTAAAAGCCAAACCCAAGAGCTGACTGATGTGCCCTAGGCAACTCACACATATCCAAGAGCTCTTAAATTGTGCCCCTTCTCAAGCTGAAGGTTTCATGTGATCCTTCAGAATCCACATATTTTTTAAACTTCACATCAAAAAAGAATATAAATTTCTTTATAACAAAAATATCTTATGAATAAGCAGATATGATAACCAGAATCCATGCAGCTCCCTGTTTACATGACTGGCTTAGGGGATGGCTAATATGGAAGAATAAACACATTATTTTAATATGCCCCTTTCAGTAACTTGAGGAAACTGGCTCCTCACATGGTAAGTAGCACTTCAGGGTCACTCAGCATTCATTAGGATACCAAACCAAACCAAACTCACTGCCATCAAGTCAATTCTGACTCAGAGTGACCCCCACTAGGTTTCCAAGCCTATCAATCTTTACAGAAGCAGACTGCCTTATCTTTCTTCTGTGGAATGGCTAGTGGATTTGAACCACCGACCCTCTGGTTAGCAGCCAAATGCCTTAACCACTACACAACCAGAGTTTCTATTCATTCATTAGGATAGATGTTAAAAAAAAATTTTGAGGTAAGAAATGCCCATGCAATAGTGCGACTTGTGGCACAATTTGAAGAATTTACATTCTTCAATGTCTACATTTGGAAATTGTTGAATTGGTGTGTTTACTGTGTATATTTTCATGATTAAAAAAAAAAGAAATTTATGGATAGATACATTTATAGAAATGCATTTATAGATAGTTGCCACTGAGTCAATTCCAACTCACGGTGAGCTTATGTACAACAAAACAAAATGTTACCCAATCTTGCGTCACTGTCATCCTGACAGTCACCAGCATGTGCAAGTCCATCATTGTGGCTATTATGCCAGTCCATTTCACCTAAGGTCTCCCTCGCTGGCCCTCTACTGCACCAAACATGATGTCCTCCTCCAGTGAATGATACCTCTTGATGTTGTGTCCAAAGCAAGCATGTAAGACAATGTTCTTTTGACTCAAGGTTTTCATTGGCTAATTTTCAGAAGTGGATCATCAGGCCTTTCTTCCTAGTCTGCCTTAGTCTGGAAACTGCTGAAATCTGTCTACACCAATGATCTTGCTGGTATTTGAAATAACAATAGGATAGATAGTTCCTAGTATCACAGCAACACACAAGCCACTACAGTGTAACAAATTGACAGATGCCTGCAGGAATACATTTATACTGTTACATAACTTGTATCAGGGCTTCCAACCACTTCATTCTTTGAAGCATTCATTCCCCTGCTGACAATCCCATTTCCACCCCAGATCAGAATCAGAATCTATAAAATTTTCTAAATACATAAAAATCACCTGGGGGGTCTATAAAAAATAACTGAGGATCTTGTTAAAATGTAGATTCTGATTCACTACATCTGGGGTAGAAATGCAAACTCTTCAGAGTTGAACCAGTTCGAAGCCCTGCTTGATATACTGCGCTTTATTGTGATGGTCCCTAATCTTTGCTGGCTCATGCTTACCCTTTCTTTCATGTAGGCAGAGTTCCTGATGCTCTGTCTGTAAAATAGTACCAGGTCCATAATTCTAAGGGGTGAGGATTGTCCTGAGGCTGAATCTCCACTAAAATTAAAACAGAACAATAACAAAACACTGACTTGACAACTTAAAAGTTTATACAACGTGTACCACAAGGGACTCACTTACTTGTCAAGAAAGACAGCTTATTGGTTTGCCCAAGCTCTTTAGCCAAGCATGACCCACCTACCCTATATTCTATCTAGCCTTCTATATTTCGTATGTCCCTCTCAACCATTCCTTCCTTTCTGAAAACTACTCTACTCTGTAAAATTGTCTTTCTGCTCCTTACTAAGTCAGGCCACTACCTGTTTCATGATACAGCAGAAATCAGAGAGATCTATACCTCCAAGCCACTGAGGAAGCAGAGGCTGCCCATGCAGGGGACACATTTTGCATGTATGTGTGTGTCTGTGTGTGTGTATCAGGGGATGTGGCAGTCAAGTCTTTCTCTTCATAAGCCTTGCAAACACAATTGAAGGCAAACTACTATTCTTCCCCCTCCACTATGCAGGCTCTAGAAAAGGTCAAATAAGCTTCAAACTCAATGATTATGTTTCTGTCAAGAATTAAAGAAATACCGTCTTTATTTACATTCCAAATCCTACTGCTACTAGTCTTTAAAGATGGAAGATAGGTGAAGATGTGGTTTCTCCCTCAGAGTGAGAAAAGATAACCGTTATAGCCAAAGCAGTACTTATCATGACCTTATAAACACATTAGGTCCTTCTACAATGCCACCTTGCAAACTTTTTATCCCTGGAGCAATCTAAGAGTCTCCATTTTTTTCTTCTCTCAGAGTTTCAAAAATATGAAGATTGAATTCAGCTTGCCAAACAAGTTAAACAAACTAAAACCATATTTTACTAAGAAAACAAGGAGCTAAGAGAAGATACAAAATCTCAAAAATGACCTCTGCTTGAGATAGTCTTTTTTTTTTAATTTTTATTGTGATTTGATTTATTGTGAAAGTTTACAGAGCAAATTCCTTTTCCATACAGCAGTTCATACATATTTTGTTTCATGACACTGACTGCACTTCCCCACAATGTAACATTTCTCTTCCCACTTCCTCCCTGTAGTTACCTCTGCCCTGTGTCCTTCTTTCCTATGCATTCCTGCCCCCAGAGCCATCTCCCTGTGTAAATACTGCCCTCTGTTCTCCATGATTGATCATTTGTAAATGTTCACCCTATATGCCTGTCTGTTGTGTGGCTGGAAGCCATGGGAGTGAGTTCAATTTCAGACCTGAAGGGTAACTAGGGCCCAC
>NW_006921893.1:902404-942619 GCF_000298275.1 Orycteropus afer afer | reverse complement strand
GCACATAACGACAACAAGGTCATTTCCATAAATGAATGTTTCCATGCCAACCTATTATTAGCACAGAGCCCACCTTTACTCTTAGTGCCTCAAAGATCATCTCTTGAAACTACTGGTCGAGTCAATTCTGACACATATTGACCCTATAGGACAGAGTAGAACTACACCATAGTGTTTCTAAGGCTTAAATCTTTATGGAAGGAGACTTTCATATCTTTCTACCACAGAGCTGCTGGTAGGTTCAAACCACCGACCTTTCAGTTAGCAGCCAAGCACTTAACCACTGCATCAACAGTGCTCTAGAGGACTCCCAAATCTCCATCTGCAGTCTAGACACAAGTTCATGAGACTGATCATCTGAGACCTGTATATTTCCATGTTCACATCCCATCACATGAGACACAGTATGCTACAAAAGTTCCACCACTCTCAGACATCCTGGCATGGAACACTGATCTCAGTCTTAACTCTTTTCTTCCTCCTCCCCACTCACTTTTTTAAATTGTGTCCATTCTCTTTCACAAATATACATTGGCCACTTACCCCATAGCAAGCACACATGCATGTTTGATTTTGCCCTTCCCACTTTCTCAAACCTTACTTGACCCTCATCTTCACCATTCCAGTATTTGCTCTACAGATCTGTCTCCAGCCTCCCTCTCTCCAGTTCTTATGCTCCACCACAAGGTTATCCTCACTAAACCACCACATCATGTTAGCACTGTACTCATAAGTCATCAACAACTTCCAGACATTTCCTGGATGATATCTGAAATACTCAGACACAATGAATGAAACTACCTTCCCAACTCTATCTTCCACCACTGTTCTACAAACATATCATTAATATTATAATGTTCTCACCATTTCCCCCAAATACTCAATGTACATACAATCCTGCTTCATTCCCACTAAGGATTACCAACAGTGAGACTCTGGTTATCATGTCTTTGCTCACAGCATTCTTCCTCATCAACCTCTTCCACCTTGCCTCTACCACCACCACACTATAGAATTTTTGAGAACAAGCATCACTGCTCATGCCTATTTGACTAGTGTCAAAAGCAGTGCCTTGCCCAGAGCAGGCATCCAGATAAGAGATGGCTGACCACGAATGGGAAATCCTCTAAGATCTTAGGTCCCTCTGGATAAGGAGTCAGAAGTGCGACGCTCTTCAAATAGAAAGGACGCTACAAAGAAGTCAGTCATTCAATATGTATTTATTGAGCATCTCTTATGTGCTCCCAAGTATCTTGTAGCATTTTGTTAATTTCAGTCTTGAACCACTGTAGTATTGTATAGTGAAAATATTTAATATTGTGTTCTTGACCTTCTTTTTTATTCCAGGAGGAGGGCTGTTTGAATTTCAATTTTAAAGACCGGACATAATTCTTGTTTAGGGAGGAAAGAGGTAAAAGAAGTAGGATTTAAAATTATTTAAACCAACTAAAACATTTTACACTGTTTTCTCTTTCTTTCACACGCACACACCCACACACAGACATACAAACCATATTTTTAATTAAAATCAAACATTTTATGCAGGTTGTTAAAGATTTGAGTTTTAAGGAATCCGTTTTCTGAGCTGTTTTGCAGAAATCCACAAAATGTAAACTCAGGCAACCTCTTCACAACTAAAGGCAGCAGCGTAAAAGCAGACAAATGGTGAAACAGAGAATACACTTGAGTAGAGAGCAAATTCCAGAGCAATCTCTATCACCAGACACTACAGACCAATGCTTCAAGCCAGTTCATTTGGGTTTGACCCCCTGGTGAGTATTTGCATTTCCACCCCAAGTATATTGAATCAGAATCTACATTTTAACAAGATCTTGTTAAAATGTAGATTATGATTTTTTATACCTGGGATGGAAATGCAAATTCTCAGCAGATCAAACAGGAATGAACCTGTTCCAAGCTTAGCTAAAGACACCCCTAACAACTTTGGTGCTTTGATATCAGATCTCAAGGTCCTTCTTCAAAAACTATTGTCTCCTCTCTCTCCTTTTTCAAGGAGCTCTGGTGGCATACTGGGTAAGGCATTTGGATGTTAACCAGAAGTTCAGCAGTTCAAACCCACCAGGTGCTCCACAGGAGTAAGATGAGGCAATTTACTTTCATAAAGATTTACAGCCTTGGAAACACAATGAGGGTCACTACGAGTCGGAATTGACTAGATGACAATGGGTTTGGTTTTGGTTTGGCTCTCCTCTTTCGGATTTAACATCATTTTCAAATGTGGCATAAACACATACTAAGACAATTTTCAAGTTCCCTTCAAATGCCCTCCTGATGTTTGCATGGGCCATACCACCAGAGCACAAGGGTACAAAAAGGTTTTCAATATAGTTTTGCAGAGTCCTATCTTTCAAAAAGGCTGGGTGCCACGATGTCTCTCTAATACTCCTAATCGGCTTGCTTTCTAAGGAGCAAACTCTAGATTCACGATGAAAAGTTCTGCTTTGTAAGTGAATATTTGGAATTTCATTCCAGAGTCTCACACTTGGCCCTCTTTTATGTGTAAATCCAAGAATTCTCCCTTTATTTGGCAGGGATACTGTGACTCATGATAATATGTGAAGTATCTAGCCCATGGCACAAAATAGACACTCAATAAATGAGACTAAATTTTTATTCTCAGATTCCTGCCTTGGTACATCATGTTCCTGAGATGCTGCTGCTATGAAGGAATAAACCCAAACTCAACTCAGAATCCTAGATTATCTAAAATTCCACATTTAGTCATCACAAAAACCTAGCTAACTGGAACTAGAGTGAATAAGGGCTACTCAGGCAAGACAGGTCATCTAACACCCTTGCCCCCAGCTTTATGAATGTCGATTATGCTGGCTTAATCAGGAAGAGAATCTTTAGATTCACAAAGCAATTCACAAAGCTGCAAACTAGTCATCTCTATACATAATAAAGAATTGACAGTGAAATTACAAAAGGAAAGAGCTTCTTCCGAGATTATTGCTCTTACTGTTCAAATAAACCAGCCCAAACTTACTGCCATCAGTCAATTCTGACTCACAGCAACCCTTTTTTAGGACAGAGTAGAACTGTCCCATAGGGTTTCCAAGGATATAAATCTTTATGGAAGCAGACTGCCTCATCGTTCTCCCACAGAGCAACTAGCGGGTTCCAACCACGACCTACTGGTTAGCACCCGAATGCTTTAACCACTGCACTACTAGAACTCCTTATTGTTCAAATAGTTACATATACTTTATCACTTTTTTTTATAGTTAGTTATACTGGCTTCATCATACATTCTGGGCAACTTACAGGCTGAACTTACATAAAATTCATCTCTATATACATAATAAACACACTAATAAATACACACAAATTAGTTCATAATTGTTTCAAAAGGGCTCAGAATAAATCAAACAAGGGGAGCAGATTATCCCAATTGCTGAGAACAGAATCAGCAGCTATCAAAGAAGTACAAAGAGAAAACAGAACCTGGTCTCAACTTCCTGTCAGGCACTTTTTATGTCCCTCCAATCAAGAGGAAATATTGAAATTAATTTACAATAATTCATTAGGTTTTAACTTAGGAGTTTGTACAACTAGCAAAATAAAGGTGACAGATCTAATAGGCTCTCTCTACTAGGAGTTATGTACATTTTAAAACTAGACAAAGTAAACTGAATATTTAAAGCAGAGGTCCCAAACTGGCCAGCAGCCACAAATCAACGTCCACGGATGGGTTTTGTTCTGCCCACACACTGTGTTGTAAATGTGTTATTTTTAATTATGAGCACTTAAACTGGAAATTTCACTTAAAGTTTCTGATTCGTGGTATCAAATACCACTCTCATGGAAAAAGAAATCAGATCTGGCAACATATATCTGACAAAACAACCAACTGAAGTGAATTAAGTAAATTAAATCAGCATTTGTTCTCTAGCTTGCTCCAATCCCATTTTACAGATGGGGAATCCAAGCTTAGAGATGCTCAAAACCACATTTTGCTAACTTGAAGGTTTTCACCCTTAGCCACTCGACCTCCAAATTAAAAATAACAAAAGCACAGTTACCATGGAGTCAATGTTCCAACTCATGGCGAACCCATATGTGTCAAAGTAGAACTATACGCCATAGGGTTTTCAGTGGCTGATTTTTCAGAAGCAGATCACCAGACCTTTCTTTCAAGGTGACTCAGGGCGGACTCAAACCTCCAACCTGTAGATTAGCACCTCAGCTCATGCACCTTCTGCACCACCCAGGGACTCTGATTTTCAAATAAAAGGTTGTTGTTGTTTTGCCGAGTTCCCCAAATAAATGGTAGTTAATGTTAAGAAAAATAAAAAACCAAACCCATTGTCATGGAGTCAATTCTGACTCATAGCAACCCTAGAGGATAGAGAACTGCTCCATAGAATTTACAAAGCAACAATATTTATGGTAACAGACTGCCATTTGTTCTGTGCAGCAGCTGATGGGTGCGAACTGCTGACCTTTTGATTAGCAGCATAACATCTAACGATTGTGCCACGGTTAAAGAAAGGTATTTAAAAGACATGTACGTGAATGTTCACAGCAGGGGATCTCTGGTAGCGTAGTACCTAAGACATTTGACTGCTAACCAGAAGGCTGGCGTTCAAACCCACCAGCCACTCCTCGGAAGAAAGGTTGGACGATCTATTTCTGTAGTGATACCGCCTCGGAAACCCAAAGAGGGGTCGCTATGAGTCAGATCTGACTTGACCGCAGTGAGTGAGTTAGTTTACAGCAGCTTTATTCATAATAGCCAAAAACCTGGAAACAATCCCAGTGTCCATTAACTGGTAATGTATAAACAAATTGTGGTACACCCATATAATAAACAGCAACCAACTACTGATACATAAAACAACATAAATAAATAAAAAAAGCACTGTTAAATCAAAGAACTCAAACTCAAAAGCCTACATAGGGTATGATTCTATTTATGCGAAATTCTAGAAAAGTAAAACTGTAGTGACAGAAAGCAAATCAGTGACTGGTGCCAGGAATGTGAGGAGGGGACTAACTGCAGAGGGGCACAAGGGAACTTTCTGCAGCAATGGAAATGTTCTATGTCTCAACTGTGGTAGTGGCTAGAACACGGGTATATTTGTCAAAACTCAAACTGTACACTTGAAATTGGGCAGATTTTACTTTATGTGAATTTATACCTCAATAAAGCTAATTAAAAAGAAAAATTAGAAAAGACTATAAAACTACAGAGAAGAATACTACCAAGTCTACTAGGGAAAAGTCTGGGGGAGCTTCAGGAAAAAGGTGAGATTTGAATTGGATCTCCTAACAAAGCAATTTTAAGGTACCTAAGAAGTAGAATGGGGAGCTCTGGTGGCACAGTGCCTAAGGCATATGATCGCTAACCAGAAAGGTGGTAGTTCAAACCCACCAGCCACTCCTCGGAAAGAGGACTGGGCAGTCTACTTCCGTAGCGATACCACCTTGGAAACCCAAGGAAGGGTTGCCATGAGTCGGATCCAACTCGGTGGCAGTGAGTTTGGTTTCAGTTTTTTAAGAAGTAGAAATCACAGCAAATACGTAATCAATATTCTGCACTGTAGCCAAAAAAAATTGACATCTTTGAATACAAGGGAAACACTTCATAAAAAGAAATTAATATAGATGAATAATTAGTACTCGGCTAGGTATCAAAGACTAGTTGATCTTACAAAATTTCCAAAGAGGGAACAAACCCACGAATTTAATATATTGCTGTTCCAAATCCAAAAAAGCAGAGTGTAAAAGAATCTATATTAGCTGTTGAATTTATAGTACTTACTGCTGTTGTTAAGAAAGCAAAATGAAGAGAAAAGGTAAAGGTCAAAAAGACACTCAAAGAGAGTAAAGGATGTGAAGAACCAAAAAGGTTAAAATAAAGGCAAGGGGCACACATGCAGTCAGAATCAAAGGTACAGACCCTGGTACCAACAGATTAGAAAAGAGAAAAGGATCTTGAGAAAGGACTAAAAGAAAAACTGAAAACTAGAGGAAATGAGACCAAATAACTAAAGGCAGAGCTACAGAGAAGAGACCTGAGACCTAGCAGCATGGACTGGTCTGAAAGAATTAGAACAAGATGAAAGCAAAAAAAACTTCATTCCTTCCTCCTAAAACTCACAAATCAGTCTCTTCTCTTCCATGCTCCCTGTCAATGCCTTAGGTTCAAGTCTTCTCATATCTAACCCCACCTTCACTATTCTTCCAAACTCAATTTCAACTCAAACTCAATGTCACCTTTTCTGCTAAGCTTCTCCAACATTTCCATGAAGAGCTCATAGTCCCCTTCCATATTTTCAGACATCTTGTTCTGAAATACCACAGTAACACTGAGCTGCAACGTCTGTCTCGTCTACTAGTCTACGCAAGACTCCAGTAGATTTAACATTAAGGACAAAAACGTTTACTAAAAAACAGTTCAAGAAATTGTACAAATCTACAACTATGAGACCAGAAGAACTAGATGGTGCCTGGCTACCACTGTCATCCACTTGGAAGGGATGTAGGAGATCCTGCATAGACAGGGAGAACAATGTGGAACAAAACTCAAAATCATTTTTTGAAAAAAAAAAAGATGGTGGGGACCAGGTTTGCTGGTCCAATAGAGCCTGGTGGAACCACTGAGACTATGGCCCCTAGCTGCCCTTCAGGTCTGGAATTGAACCCACACCTGTGGTTTCCAGCCAAACAAGGTACAGGCATGTGAGTTAAACATTTACCTCAAGTAGACACACACCCTGGAGAGAACAATCATGGGAGAAGGAAGGGCTGCTTATGCACAGGGTGACAGCTCAGGGCGCAGGAGAGTATGGAGGGATGGACACTGGGAAGAGGTAACTATGGGGAGAAAGTGGGAAGGGAGCTGTTGCTGTGTGGTAAACTGTGGTCAATGACATGCGACAATGTATATGTGAACTGCTATATGGAAAGTGAATTTGCTCTGTAAATCTTCACCCAAATCAAAATAAAAGAAAGAAAAAAAAAAAAAAGAAAGAAATTGTACAAGTCTTTCTTGTTTTATACAACATAAGTAGACTCGTAGAAGCCTTGCTCTTTGAAGGAATTCTACAGTGAATCGATTCCTACAGTACATACTATTTAGAATAAGCTTATGTCCACTGAACCCCTAATTCCTTCTCATACCACCAATGATCTTTCAAAAATTTTACTTTTGTGATGTTTTAAATTTTTCAGTGAAAGAAAAATCTGTAATAGAGAAGAAGGCAATTCCATCAAGAATAAAGTATGCCAAAGAAGGAAATCTCCTCCATAAATTAAAAAGAACACCTGAAGCCTTCAAAAATTCGCCTCATTATACTGAGGAAAATAAATGTACAGCAAACAACTAAAGAAAACCAGAGGACAAGAAATCTAAGAGTTGACCAAGATTTTATAGGAAATTGTCAAGGTCAATAACACCCAAAACTAAGTAAATGAAAACATGACTTTGTAACAAAAGTTGTACAAAGGACAGAATGATGGGATGATCCAAGTTGCCTAGAATTAGTAGGGAGATCAGCAGGTTAGAGAGCTGTTTAGGGAGAAGAGTTCCAATACAGATGCTGGAAGAAAGATCACAAACTGATGAAAAGACATCCAAGGCTTAGTTAGTAATGAAATGGGATTGCAGTCACAAGCATCCTGCAGTCAGTCCCTGAAATCAAACCCTCTTTCCATGTCTAGTATACCCCAGGGATGAATCTGATTTATTATTAGAGCAAGAATGATTTCAGTGTTTCCCAAAAAAGGGACCTCTGCAACACTGATGAATTATTCCAAACCTCTAAAAAATAAGCAGCAATCCCATTAACATCCGCCAAACACCAGACACCAAGTGTCCCAAGAGCTAATGACAATCCAAATGACAAAGTTTAACTTTTCTTTTGTACCTGAAGGGAGTTTATCTGAAAACAAATTAACAAAAGAATTCAAGGTAAATATTCATCCAAAAGACATCAAAAGACATATTGCATTGGGCAAATCTGTTGCAAAAGACCTCTTTCAAGTGTTGAAGAGCAAACATACCTCCTTGAAAACTAAGATGTGCCTAACCCAAGCCATGGTATTTTCAATCACCTTATATGCATGTGAGAGCTGGACAATGAATAAAGAAGACAGAGGAAGAGTCGATGCTTTTGAGTTGTGGTATTGGCGAAGAATGCTGAAAGTACTGCGGACTGCTAAAAGAACTAACAAATCTGTCCTGGAAGAAGTGCAGCAGCAATGCTTCTTGGAAGCAAGAATGGCCAGACTTCGTCTCACCTACTTTGGTTATATAGAGAAGGGACCATCCTCTGGAGAAAGATGTCATGCTTGGTAAAATGGAGGGTCAACAAAAGAGAGGAAGGCCCCGAACAAGATGGATTGACACAGTGGCTGCAGCAATGGGCCCAGGTATAGTAGGAATCATGAGGCTGGCACAGGGCCGGACAGTGTTTTGTTCTGTTGTACATAAGGTCGCCATGAGTTGGAGATGACTCGACAGCACAAAACAACAAGAACAAAATTCATCAAAACAGCTTCTCCACAACCTTTCTTAATACGGTCAATTTTAGAAGGAAGGCTTTTTATTTTGAGCAGACGGTGATTACGTCCTCCTTGACAAAACTTACCTCCCAACTAAGGAAAGTCCAGTATCCTTATTAATAGTAGACTCTATTACCTACCAGATAAACTGTCTTCAGCAATTCACTCATTTCTTGAAACTCTTCTGAAACAGTAAAAGGTGTCAGGCATAGTATTAGGCACTAGGTATATAAAAATGAGACAGACTCTGATCTCAAGAAGCTTACTGCTTAATGGTGGTAATAAAGATAAACTGAGAGTGCAATAAAACTAAGGAAAAAGAGAAAATCCATATTTGAGAGGTGGTTCCAAACAACCCAAAGGACTGGCATATACAAGAGCCTGAGAACAAAGTAACTAAGAAATTCCCAATATCCTTTTGTGAGATGGAAAACATATTATTAATCCCTACTACTACAAGTTAAGGAGCTCTGGTAGCGTAGTGCCTAAGGCACATGACTGCTAACCAGAAGGCTGGTGGTTCAAACCCACCAGCCACTCCTCAGAAGGAAGGCTGGGCAATCTACTTCCACAGTGATACCACCTTGGGAACCCAAGGAGGGGTCACTAGGAGTCAGGTCCAAATCGACAGCACATAACACCACCACTACAAGTTAATAAACCCAGATTATCCATGGTCATCCAGCTACATAGTAGGTTAGGTAGATCTAGAAACAAGATTTTAGGCATATGATACTTTTCAGTTCAAAGAGATCAATGTATTTTTAAACTTCTATGTTTCCACTTCAAATCCAGTTTAAGTCAACCAAATTAGTGAATTACAAAAAAAAAAAAAAGCCTTTTTTGAAAAAAGCATTCTATCCTACTTAAGTAATTCTACAAACATTTCAGACAATGGCACAATCAATGTTACTACTAAATAACAGCTAAATGTGTTTAACCATACCCTGAATATATTAAGATTCTTAGATATCATACCTTTGAGCCAATGTTTTTTTCCATAAGAATGCATTTCTTGAATAAGATTTAATATACCAATATTGGAGTCCCTGGATAGTACAGATGGTTGATGTGCTTGGGAGCTAACGGAAAGGCTAGAAGTTTGAGTCTACCCAGAGGTGCTTCAGAAGAAAAGTGTGGCAACCTACTTTCAAAAAATCAGTCACTGAAAACTCCATGGTACACAGTTTCACTCTGACATACATGCATGAGGCTGCCATCGGTCAGAGTCAGTTTGACAGCAACTAGTACCGGTATACTAATGTCTGCTTTAAACAGCTTTTCAGGAAAACATCTATATGTAAACGAAGTAAAAATACAGAAAACAATGTTCCTATGTGCTCTTGTACGAAAAACTCTTCAAGGCAGGAGACAAGCACCTTCTGCAGGTGGTCAAATATTACCTGGCATAAAATGCATAAAATATTCTGCAGTTATCTTAAAATCTAAGTACTTAAAACCTGGTGACTTTTAATGCCTAAGTCAAATCAAGCCTCCACCAGTTCTTGTAAATAAAAGTTTTATTGGAACACAGCCTGAAGTATATAGTCTATGAGTGTTTTTATGCTACAACTACAGAGCTGAGTAGTTGCAACACAGTGATCCACCAAATGCCGAAAACTAAAATTGTTGCTCTTAAGTCAATTCCAACTCATGGCAACTCCATGTACTACAGAGTAGAATTACTCCATAGCGTTTTCTTGGCTGTAATCTTTACCAAAGGATATTGACAGAGTTTTCTTCAGTAGTGCCACTGGGTGGGTTTGAACCGCCAGCCTTTAGTTAGTAGTTGAGTGCAAACCGTTTGCAGGGATTCTCATATGACCCACAAAGCCTAAGTATTTATTATTTTATTTGACCCTTTAAGAAGTCTGCTGATCTTAAAATAATTCAGAGCCAAAGATCTGGCAATTAAATTTATATCTAGTAAGAGTTTAACTATCCTGGAATAAGCTACTAAATATGGTGAAAGAGCCAATGAATTCTTCCCCAAAACATCCAAATACAAATCTACATGGAAATAAACCTCTGCTAATTCATTAAAAATCACGTAACTGTCGGTCTTGACTAAAAAGCAAATATAAATTTAGCTCTCTTAATCCTTTAAAAACTGTGCTACATTAATACAAACACATAGTACTTTCATTGTCACTTGTATTTAGTGAACAGGCACATGGTTATTCCTTTCCCATACACTTTTGTATGAGAACCACACACAACCGATCAGTACACCAAGTAGGACACTGTCCTTGTACAAGTTTGTTTTCGCTTGCCATTGCATCAAGTCAATACAACTCACAGTGACCCTAAAGCACACAGTACTGTTCTATAGGGTTTCCAAGGCTGTAATCTTCATGGTAGCAGATTGCCACGTCTTTCTCCCATGGAGCAGCTGGTGAATTCAAGCCACAGACCTTTTGGTCAGCAGCAGCGTGCTTAACTCACTGCACCACAGGGCTCCTTAAAGCTGCTATACCAATCACATAAAAGAACTAGAGCCAAATAAGTTCTGTGAGATTTACTTGACACTGTCAGGATAACTGAATATCATATTAAATATGCAATGATAACTGAACTTATCAACCAATGCAAAAATGAAAATTGCCTTTAATAAGTATTAATTATGGCATTTAAGGGGCAGGGTTTAGAAAGTAATACAATACAACTGATAAAATAAGAACTAGTAAAAAGTAAGCTAATTTTTTTTTATTTGCTATAATAGTTAAATCTATGAAGTGATTTAATCAGGGATTATATATTTACATATAATCCTTAAGAGAATTCTAAGTCAATTTGTCAATACAAATATCAATAAAACATTTACCAATTATCATTTTTCTCCAGTTAATACAATAGGAAATAATGCTAGTTCTTAAATAAATACAGTTAACTCTTGAATAGCCCCTGCAAAATACACCTGAGGTATGTTCCTACCCTAAACGCTTAACTCAAGATGCATCAACAGCCTGATACCCTTGGCAAAACCAATGCAGTTACAAGTTGTAAACTGATGTTAACGTACATCTAAAGTAAGCATCTAACAGGGCCAACATGTTTCCAAAATAATCTCAAACTAAAATTAAGTGATTTTCTAATTATGCGTATCACTGTTCTTCTTCATCTTAGGAATTTCTCTTAGCTATTTTGTATTAATAGGAAACAGAAACAAGTATTTAAAAATGCAATCAAAGGATAACCAGTTTGCCAACAGACCACAAGATTTACATAGAAGTCTTCATTTTTTTCTGCTTTTTAAAAAGAATTAACTCAGACCTTGATCCTATTTCTCATCCACAGAGTATTCGCAAAAGACAAAATCTAAAGAACCATCAAATCTAAATAATTTTCTCAAGGCTCAGTTTTCCCATGAAGTTGATTTATGTGAACTACCAATGAAGAGGGGCAAATTACTACTACGGTTAAGACATGAGCGGGAACCTGATCTGCAGAAGGTATCCTGATGGAAAAAAATGGAAACCCACCCAGGCCTCAACTTTCTCGGCTGTCCTGGTCCCGGTTTTCTCTTTGCAAAATCCAGAAAAGCAGAACTTCCCCCGCACTGCCTGCCTCTCTAAATGAGGCCTGATGCAGAAATTCAGACGCTAGTTATCCAAGTACCTCCTTAAGGCTCAAGTCCGCTCAGAAACAGCAGAAAGGTTTGCTTTCTTGGGTTAAAGGAAGGCAATTACTGGGTTTGGCAGTCGGATTTGTCAGAGAAGGAAGCGTAGGGCCAAGAAAGAGGGAGAATCCAGAGACTGAGCTCCATCTAGTCCCAGGAACCACCCCCAGTGGTGGCTTGACTGCCCTCGGTACTTCCCTGCCTCCTCTGCTCGGGTGAGGAGAGCGGTGGGTCTGGGTCAGGTTCCCCAAAGCTACTTCCTGGTCCGATCGGACTCTCCTTTGGACACCCGAAACGCCCCCGGCCCGGCTCCCTCGCCCTTTGCCCTGTCTCCTCCCCTCTCAGTGACCCACCACCACTGGTCCCCTCCCATCTAACATGGCTGCCCCGCCCGGCCCACCCCCAGCACAGCCTAATAACTAGAGGCCCGGAGGCACCGCCTTCCCTACACCCATTGGTGTAGCAGCTTCCGTCCACCTGCCCCATTGGCAAGTATGAGCCGCCACTCAGAGATGAGGGTTCCGCCTCCGAGACGCTTCAAGCTACTTTGAGAAGACATATAAACAAATCCCGGGAGGGAGGCCCTTCTTGCCGTTTCTGGGGCGGGGAAAGGAAAAGGAGCGCGTCCCCTCGAGACTCTCTGCCAGGACCCCTCCTTACCCCACCGTAGCCCGCGCCTCCTCGCCTCCTGTCTGCCCGGCTCAAACCGCCGGGGCCACGGCCCTTCCTCACACGCCCCTCTCTCTCCTCCTCCCCCGCCAGCCCGCCTCCCCTCCCCTCGCCGGCCCCTCCCACCCGCTCGCTTCTCTGACAGGCCGGTTGCCGGCAGCCGCGGCCCTGGACTCAGAGGCGGCAGTCAAGGGCCCGGCGGCTTGGCAGGGCTGACGCCCGGCACTGTCCACCCTCGACCCAGCCCGCTGCCCGCCCGCAGGTCCCCTCTCTGGCCGCTCGGAGGTTTTATGTAACCGTCCTGGGTCGGGGTGGGGGGAGGGAGCAGATGCGCCCGTGACCGGCTGGCGGTGGCCTGCGGCCCGCGCGCCCCCAGCCTCGGCCCTGGCCCTAGCCCCCGCCGGCCCAGGGCCCAGGCACTGCTCCTAGGCCAGCAGCCTTCCTCCGCCCCCCGCCTGGCTCGCCGTCCCCCCCACCACCACCAGCCCAGGCCCCGCCGGCTCTGGGCGGCTGGCAGCGGCGCTCACCTGTGGGTGTTGAAGCGGCTCACGGGTTGGGTCTGGTTCCGCTGCAGGGGCCTCGGCCCCTCTCCATGCTGCCTCGGGTTTGTTTTGTTTATGTCCTTCCTGACGGGTTCCCGGAAATCGCGTGACTCGCCCCCCTCACGTGGGCCGCGGCGAGGAGGAGGAGGGAGGCGGGGGCCCGCCAGCCACAGGCCAATCGCGAGGCGTCCTGCAGCCCGACCAATCAGGAGCTCGGCCTGCTGGGCACCCCTGTCACATGATGCCTGAGGGGTGGTTCGCCGCGAAAAACCAGGAAGAAGGGGCGGAGTGGGAACCGCCTGCAGCTGAAGCGTGGGCGTAGGGCATCTAATATTGAACCTTTCACGTTTGCAGGTGTTACATTTACAAACACTTTCACATTCAGAGTTTTATCTGATTTCAAAACTACACGATGAGGCCTGAAGTGTCTTTATACTGCTTGTGCAGTTTTAAGTTCACTGAAACCTGAAGAGGTTAACGGAATAGAGGGCGTTGACTTAGTAGGGGGATTACACTACGGTCTGTTTTACCAATTCCTCCTGTCAGGATCTCTTGATTCCCTGAGAGACTGATCTTGCCTTTAGTCGTTCATTCATTCATTCGTTGATTCAACTAGTATTTACTGAGCGCGTATGCTCCCGACACAGGGATCAATCCGACTGCGTGCACCTTTAAGAGCGAGAACAGCTGTATACAACAATGCTAGTAGAAGCGCCTAGACAAACCTCGCATGGTCCTGAGGTTTTTTGTGTTGTCTTTCTGCTCCTATTAATAACAACAGCGACCCTTTATTGAACGTGTACTGTGTGCTAGGCTCGTCATCTGATTTACTTCTCTTGCAAGGACATGCAATGGTATTCTCATTTTTCAGATGGGGAAATACAGGTTCAGAAGCGTTAAGTTACTTGCCCAAGGTTACATAGCTAGTAAATGACCCAGCTGAGACTGAAACCCAGGTTCATAATCAAAGCTTATGCTTCTAGACTGCTCTTACACTCCTTAAGAGCAAATAATTTATCTTCTGAGCACAGAAGAAAAAACTTCATTTTAGTAAGCATAGAATGTTTGGCCAGAGCCCCTCAGGATGTCGTTTTCTCTTAAGAGTAATTGCCTTTGAAAACATGGCTCGCCTTTGCATAGATCTGGGGAAGCAGTATAATGTCGATATCAAAAATACAGACTTTGGAATCAGAAAGACTTCTGTAGACCATAACCTTCAAGAGGGCAGATACTGACAGTGTTGTTCATCCTCTACCTGCTATTCCTGGCATAGTGCCTGACACATAGGCAGTCAGTAAATATTTGTTGAATGCATAACAAACTAGATTTGAATCTTTTCTCCACCACGTACGAACCAGCACCAGTTATTTAGCCTCTATGAATCTCAATTTCCTCTTCCATAAAGCAAAATTCCTCTGGAATTGATATAAGAATTAAGTGAGATAGTTTAGGCAAAGAACTTGCCACAGTGCATACAGTAAGGACTTAATAAATAGTAACTATTAGTACATTGTTTCAAGGGCTTCATTTGAGACATCAACTGTAGATTAAATAGCAAGTAGGGATAACGGAAGGAAGATTGGGCAATCTACTTCCGTAGTGATACTGCCTCGGAAACCCAAGGAGGAATCGCTATGAGTAGGAGATGACCCAACGGCACATAACAACAGGGATAACGCTAGCCATCAATGACTTGAGCCATCCAACGGCCACTAATACTTTTGTATACCATATTGATAGTATCTGTAGATATGTAGAAAGTAAAAGAGTAACTCTCATCTCTGTATCCTCCACATTGCCTAGCACTTACAGAAGGGTCTCAACACCAAAGAAGGAATCTACCACACAGGAAGTAATAGGATTATAATTATTTTCTTTTTTAAGTCTAACACACACTATATCAAACTTTCCATGCCAACTGGAGTTTAAAATTCAAACTCCGATAGAAAAATTAGCTTGGGAAGTTGAGCCACGTTGTCCCAACTCACTCATACAAGATTCATGAATTAAGCCTCCATGGAACACCACAGACTGTCCTCTCTTTATACTGTGTCTAGAAAAACTCCACTAGATGGTTACCTCTTTCGCTGTAACACTGCCCCCCCCACCCCTCCGACATAGGCATTTTCACCTCCTGTACTGTACTGGACAACAGTTCCTTGGGGTCAAGGAACCACCAGGTTCATCTCCTAGCACAAGGCTTCATCCATTGAAGGCACTTACTGGTGAATTACACTGGGTTCCTGCCTTTCATCTTCTCTTGTCTTGGAAAGGATAGCATTTGGCTAAAGGAAACCTTTCCATCAAAGTTTAAGAACTACATCCTGCTCTGAAGTGAATGAAATCACCGACTGATTGATTTTTGTTTCTCTGGGTTTTATGCAGCCAGCTTCTGCCACAGTCGAAGTCGGCAGGAAGTGGGACTCTGGAATAGTATTGGATTGAGGTCCAGGACACTCTTCTTATTTTAGCCACAAAATCATAACCAACTAGCATCACCGCTTCCTCCTATGGAATCATTCATATTCGGGGATAGTCTGACTCCAAAGACATGTTTTACAGAAACATGAGACCATGATGCCCCCACCCCCATTGTTTATTTCCCCAACAAAGCAAGAGATATTAGGACTCCATTGAATTTTTTAAAATAATTTATTATTTTTTATTTGGTAACATATATACTTGGCACAAAATTCAAAACATATAAAGGAGTATTCAGGGAACATTAAGTCTTCCATCCCTGTTCCCTTCCCACCCAATTCCTACATCTTTCTACACTCCTACTGTGTCCTTCCAGAGGCAAAGTTTATGTACAGACATTTTATTTATTTTAAACCTTGAGGCATTTGAAGCTTTGTTCCTGAAGTTAAGATTTCATTTGAGCTCTACCACCAATAACTGTAAGATCCAGGGTGAGGGGCTTGAACTCTCTGGGCTCCAGTTTCTTTGCCATGAGGAATCTGGACTAACTGAATGTCCTCTATGTTTCTTCCAGCTTTAACATTGTGTCTGTATTCGGAAAGCAGCCGCCAAAGGTCCTAACTTTCCCTACGATATAAAGTTTATACTTTAAGCCTTTATCAGGCACAGACTGAGCCTTGCCTGATGATCCTGTACACATCTTTTAAGTGAGTGTTATCCTTTTGAGTTTGTTTTCTTCCCGACCCCTTTGGACCTGTGATCTGTAAGATTTCACAGCTTCAGAAGTGAGATTAATTAACTCAAAGCTGGAAGATCTCCAGAAAAGCTGTGTCCTTTGGACACTTTAAAAATCCAATTTCCTTCCCAAGAAGACTGGATTATTTCTGAGGGTGAAATTTGCGAGATACTAATTGATGGTTGGCAACTGGCACCCATCCTTCATTCATCCCTCCTAAAAAATACTCTTTGGGGGAAGAAGAAAGGCCATTTCTTCCCACTGCCTTGACCTCTCAATAGCACACAGTGTTCTTTTTCTATGTGACAGCTCTGAACCTCAGCTTCTTACTTTTCCCAAAAAACACCAGGTTCATTCCCAAATGCCTTCCCCTAATCTGTCATTTACTTGTTTACCCTGCTTTCTCATACCCAGAACCAGAACTGCCATGAATGAAGTAGGGGTGAGTAACTGTTTGTGGTCTGAATGAAAAAATCATATCCAAATCCCACTCATCCTCCATGGCTCAAGATCTCACTTCTTTATAGAGTATATATACCCATTGCCACCAAGTCAATTTTAACTCATAGCTGCCCTACAGGACAGAGTAGAACTGCCCCAGATGGTTTCCAAGGCTATAATTTTTATAGAGGAGGGAGAAGGATGTAGCAGCAGAAATTACAGCCTTGGAAAACCTATGGGCAGTTCTATTCTCCTATAGGGTGACTAGGCAGAATTGGCTCAATGACAGCAGAACTGCTGGTGGGTTCCAACCACTGACCTTTTGGTCAGCAGCTGAGTGCTTAACCACTGCACCACCAGGACTCCTTGGAGTATATATACCATGTCTATTTCTGCCTCAATAATCTCCCTTCCAAACCCAGCTGAGCATTAATGTACTTACTACGTGTCATTCATATCATGTTACATATTGCTTCTTCAAGTAAATCAAGTGGCATAAGGAAAAAACCCAAACTCACTGCCATCAACTCAATTCAGACTAAAAATGACCCTATAGACCAGAGTAGAACTGTCTCACAGGGTTTCCACGGCTATAAATCTTTACGGAAGCAGACTGCCTCATCTTTCTCCTCTAGAGCAGTAGGTGAGTTTGAACCACTGACCTTGTGGTTTGCAGCTGAATGCCTTAACCACTGTGCCACCAGAGCTCCTTTAAGTGGCATTAACATGAATATATTGAAGTTACAGAGAATGCAAAGCATCTCATCAGACCTCATATTCAACCTTGTGACTAGTGGTGGGGAGGGGAGGGAAAGGGAGAGAAGTAAAGAAACTGACATTTGTTGGGTGCCTAATGTATACACTGAAGGCATAGCCCATGCGCTCAGAGCCTAGAGAAGGAGAAAGACAATGGAAAACTTACAACAATAGGACTCATAAGAGGGGATGTCCTACACTGGTGGTTAAGAACACAGGTTAGACATGCACTCTAGCTTAGTGGGATAAGTCACTAACCTGTCTGTTCCTCAATTTCTGTTATAACCAGCCTCATGGATTGGTTGTAAGGATTAAATGCAGGGCCTGATGCACAATTTAGGTGCTCAACAGTGTTAGTTTCCGCCCCCAACCCACTGCCATCTTCCAGGGAGGAATGTGACTGGAAGTCTCTTGGAAGAGAAGCAGCAGCAGAGAAAGGAAAGTATCATGGCAAAGACAAGGCAGGAAGCAGCTCAGGCTGTTTTATGTGTCCGTTATCTGCCAAGGCAACATTCCTGTAACAATCGTTTAGTCTCTTTCACAAAGATTAAAAATGTCTAGGACAATGATTAGTTCCTGTGTTGTTTCTTTTTCTTCCCCCTTCTTCTTATTCTTCTTCTGTCAGTCAGTACTGAGCTGAACATACACTGTTAGTATCAGCAACTTAACTGATAGCAAATCAGGAAACCAGGGAGTGAGAACAATATAGCATTTGTTGTAGAAAAAGCCTCTCAAAGGACAGGTACAATAAGACATTCTGTTGGTGAGGCCAGAAGTAGGATGATAAAAACAGAAAGTGGAGGAACCTATTGATAAGAAACAGGAACCAAGAGCTGTAGCCGTGATAATAGTTTGCTGAACAACAAACGGAGTCATGCTCCAAAGGACACAATCTGGTGTAAAACTGTGAAGTTGGATGTTCAAATACAGAAAGTAAACAGTTCAGACAGGTTGTTAAAGAAATAATAATAAGAAAAAGTTTAGAATATTGGAGGTGAAGAGATCCTATGTATTCCCCCACACAAACTGACAAGATCATGTATTTCCCATGCCCACCAGTTTTATTTGAGTTTCATCTTGTTTTGTCCAAGAGTGAGATATGTGAAATAAATGGGTACAACATTCTGCAACTGTACTCACCCTCCAGTCACCAAAAAACCCAAACCCACTGCCATCTAGTTGATTCCAACTCATAGCGACCCTTAAGGACACAGTAGAACTGCCCCATAGGGTTTCAAAGTTTGTAAATATTAATGGAAGCAGATTGCCCCATCTTTCTCCTGAAGAGTGGCTGGTAGGTTTGAACTGCTGACCTTTTGGTTAGCAGCCAGATGCTTTAACCACTACACCACGAGAGCTCCTTCCACAGTTACAGTAGAGCATAAAATGCAAACCTGAACACCAACTGTAGATTCTACTCTGTGTTAGGAGGGGTGGTACCATGAGGGAAGGGCCAGATATCCTCCTCGGTATTCAACCTTCATAGCTCAGTACTTACCTAGACTTCCTGCAGGGCCACCTGCCTTTCCATATAGACTCTGAAGGCACCTGCTCCCAGTGATGGCAAAGCCAGAGGAATTCTGCCACAGAAGTGGTGAGCTGGCTACAGTTCTATCCCTGTATCTGTACAACCAATCAGCCCCACACAAGGGGACCTCTTGCCCACTTATTCAACCACTCTTCCTAGCTTGGCAAAAAAAAAAAGAGAAAGCTGATTTGGGGGAAAACGGGAGTAGTGGTGGGAATTGAAGTAGAGACTGGGGAAAATTAGGGGGTGGTTCTCCCTTCTTCCTAATAATAGAAGTACTGTTGTTGTTGTTGTTGTGTGCCGTCGAGTCGGCCCCGACTCATAGCGACCCCTCCTTGGGTTTCCGAGGCAGTATCACTACAGAAGTAGGATTGCCCAACCTTCCTTCTGAGGAGTGGCTGGTGGGTTTGAACCGCCAGCCTTCTGGTTAGCAGTCAAGTGCTTTAGCCACTATGCTACCAGAGCTCCTATAGAAGTACTAGTAGGCTTTTAAAAAAATAATTCCTGTGGAGTAGATTCTGACTCATGGTAACCCTAAGTGTGTCAGAGTAAAACTGTACTCCGTAGGGTTTTCAATGGCTGATGTTTTGGAAGTAGACCAAGCCTTTCTTCCAAGGTGCCTCTGGGTAGACTCAAACCTCCAGTCGTTTGGTTAGCAGCTGAAAACTTTAATCATTTGTTAAGGGACTCCAATGACAGGTTTGTGTTGTTGGTGTTATGTGCATAGCAATCCCTTCTTGGGTTCCTGAGGCAGTATCATTATAGAAGTAGATTGCCCAATCTTCCTTTCGAGGAGTGGCTGGTGGGTTTGAACCGCCAGTCTTCTGGTTAGCAGTCAAGTGCCTTAGGCACTATGCTACCAGAGCTCCCAATGACAGGTTTAGGCTCCTGTAAATGTCAATGGAGGATGGAGGGCCACGTTGGTGGTTTTCTTCTCTCTAGCTTGGGAATAGAGGAGTTGGGAGTATTAGGAAGGCTGAAAATAGGCAATACTGCTCTTTGCATCACCCCAACCAATTAAAAGGAGCCATCGTGGCTCAATGGTTAAGTGCTCAGCTGGCTGCTAACTGAAACCAGTGGCTCGGCAGGAGAAAATACCTGGCATTGGTTCCCATAAAGATTATAGCCTAGGAAACCTTATGGGAAAGCTCTACTCTGTCCTATAGGGTCTCTATGAGTCGGAATAGACTTGATGTCCATATAACTCAATTGAAGTCCAGTGAAGCATAGGGCACCATATGTGTAGTCCTTAGAGTGTGGCACATAATAAACACTACGTAAAGGTTAGCTAGGGAGTTCTGGTGGTGTAGTGCCTAAGGCATTTGACTGCTAACCAGAAGACTGGTGGTTCAAACCCTCTAGCCACTCCTCAGAAGGAAGGTGGGGCAATCTATTTCCATAGTGATACCACCTCGGAAACCCAAGGCAGGGTCGCTGTGTTGGATCTGACTTGATGTCATGAGTTTAGTTTCATTTTTTTAAAAGGTTAGCTATTGCTGTTGTTAATAGCAATGGTTCTGAACTTTTCTGGGGCTCTGATGAAAGCCACAGACTTGCTCCCCATAAAAATGCAGAAGTATATGTGCATCTAATTTTGCAGATGATTCCAAGGAGGTTGCAAGTATTTGTGGATGCCAGGTTTGGATCCTCTGAGGTACAAGTGTGTGGGATTGGCTCAATAATTTGCAAGACCAAATGAAAAACGTGTATCTGAGCTGTTCAAAAAATTAAGAATTTAAAGACAACAATCGCAGAGCATTAAACCAATTGTGGGAGAGGGCTAAGCACCCACACTCTGAGGTTGGCCTGCAGGTCTGTAGGGGTCTAGGTCAGACAACTGTACCCCTGCATTAAGCAAACTCACTATCTAGAGATTGGAATTTACAAAATGTGCATTTGAAAGCTGGTTCCTTTGTCTCAGACAAACTCCCACAGGTCTCTTTCAAAGCCAACTCTCAGTGAATTCTCTGGGTTGCTGTGAGAATCCAGAGGGATCATACCTTGGGAAGGGAAGGAGACAAGAAAGGCCTGATCCATGAGAACAAACCATAGGCTTGAGGATGGCACAAGGTGATCCAGGAAGAAAACCAAACCCAAACCCATTGCCCTCAAATAGAGCTGACTCATAGAGGTCCTATAGGACAGGGTAGAACTGTTACCTGGAGCTCTGGTGACACAGTGGTGAAGGCATATGGCTGCTGACCAAAAGGTCAGCAGTTCAAACCCACCAGCTGCTCCATGGGAGAAAGATGAGGCAGTCTGCTTCTGTAAAGATGTACAGCCTTGGAAACCCTGAGGGTCGCTATGAGTCAGAATCGAGTTGATGGCATTGAATTTGGTTTGGTTTGCAATCTCTACAGTAACAGATTGACACGTCTTTTACTCCCCGAGCAGTTAGTGGGTTCGAACTGCAGACCTTTAGATAGCAGCCAAATGCTTAACCACTGTTTCCAGGGTTCCCTTTCCAGGCAGAGGAAGGTGATTAAAAAAAAAAAAGAAAGAAGCGCCCTTTATTTGCATGAGGCCTTTGCGATATCCAAAAGAAACAAGTAGTTTTGAGATTTGTGGTCAGCTGGAAAGGCAGGGGATTAGGAATCATAAAGGAGGTGTTGTGTGTGTGTGTGTGTGTGTGTGTGTTGGGAATCCCTGCATCCTTAGGATGGCTGGAAATTCATTTTGAAACCAGCTGGAATCTCAGGACCCTGCCCATTCCTAGCTGATTGAGGGTTCCTCTAAAGGCCTCTGGCCTCATTGTCAGGGAATCCACTGGCTTCTTAATGGAAAAAACCAAACCAAACTCACTGCTGTCAAGTTGGATCTGACTCATAGTGACCCCTCCTTGGGTTTCCGAGGCAGTATCACTACAGAAGTCGATTGCCCAACCTTCCTTCTGAGGAGTGGCTAGTGGGTTTGAACCGCCAGCCTTCTGGTTAGCAGTCAAATGCCTTAGGCACTACACCACCAGAGGATTGTAAAATTAAAGAACCAGGTGACCTTTTGGGGCACTGAGACATCAGTCCTGTTTGCTGCCTTGGAGTTGGTCCCAACTCATGGCACAACAGAATGCAATGCTGCCTGGTTAAGGGTCAGACTGCTGGAATCCATAGACTTTCTTTCACTGGTTGATTTTTAGAAGTCAGTCACCAGACCTTTCTTTCTGGCTTCTTAGTCTGTAAGTTTTGACAGTTTTCTCTGTCTCCGTCTATAAGCTTTGAATCCTGTTCAGCACCACAGCAACAGGCAAGCCTACCGTGCAGACGGGTGGTGGCGGCACAAGAGGTGCACAGGTGGGAATCAAGCCCAGGTCTCCTGCATGGAAGGTGAAAAGTCTACCTCTGAGAGCTGCTTGGTGAGCTGGAGGTGAGGGTGGTGCTGACAGTTCACCAAGCTATGGTTTACAATGGGTCTCCTTTGCAGACTTTTTCTCTTCCTCTGCACACCCCATCAGTGGAGGGGCTCCTCAGGTCTCCACCCTTGATCTGCTTCTCTTCTGACCCTACACAGTCTTCCTGACCCCTTTACCCACACCCACAGCTCCAGTTATCTCTATGCTGGTGCCGTGCACTCTCATTTCCAGCCGGTTCTCCTTTACTGCCAATCCATATAATTGCCCACATGGTAGCTGTGTGTGGATACTTCAGGCACCTGAAAACGAACTGTCCAAAACAGAACCCATCACCGTATCCCCAACCCTTTGGCGTCCCTCTGTGCCCCTATCTCAGTGAATGGCCCCATCATCTACTCAGGTGTATATGATGATGGAGAATGATGTAGAACCAGGTGTAATCCTTGACTCTTTCCTGTCCCTTACCACCCCATCAAATCAATCAGAGAAATTTATCTGTATGAGCTAATAAATACTGCCCTAATTTATCCACTCCTCTGACTTCATTTCCATTACCATAATTCAGGACACAGCTCTCCCTGGACTACTGCAACAACTTCATCACTGGTCTGCCTAGAACCCTCAACCACTCCTCTTTGCTTAACTCCTACTCATCTTTTGGATTTATGCTTACAGGTAATTTCCTTCATGAAGCCTCCACTGTAAGTTTAGTGTTTCTAGAAGGAGCTCTGGTGGTGTAGTGGTTACGGCATTTGATTGCTAACCAAAAAGTTGGTGGTTCAAACCCACCAGTCACTCCATGGGTGGTCTGCCTCTGTAAAGATTTACAGCCTTGGAAACCTAATGGGGGCTGCAATGAGTCGGAATTAACTCGATGGTAGTGAGTTTGTTTGGGTTCTCTTACCCAGCAACCTGTGCATCCTAAGACACAGCACCCTGATACAGTGTGGTCCACAGGCCAGCAGTACAGGCTATCACCTGGGAGCTTGTGGTAAATGCAGAATCATTATCCCCATCCTAATGTCACTGGTAGCATAGTGTCTAAGGCACTTGACTGTTAACCAGAAGGCTGGTGGTTCAAACCCACCAGCCACTCCTTGGAAGGAAGGTTGGGTAATCCTACTTCTGTAGTGATACTGCCTTGGAAACCCAAGGAGGGGTTACTATGAGTTGGGGCCGACTCGGTGGCACAAAACAATGTCATCAGAATCTTTTTAACACTATCGCCAGGGGATTTGCACATTAGCATTTTAGAATCACTGCTACAGTAATATCACTATTGTCTGTCTTCCCTGCTAAACTCTAAGCTCCATGAGGTCGGGGGCTGAATCTTTCTTGCTTACCACCATCTCAAGCAGCTAGCATCACAACAAAGAATAGGAGCTGAAAATGTTGAAGGCTGTTGAAAAGCTTTTGTGTCACAGAAAAACAGTCACTTAGCTTAACTCATGCTTCCTCAAATACAGCCTTCACTTTTACAAAAGATCTGCTCCACTTGTTCAGTTTGTATGTGGCAACCCACAGTAGTACCACACTTTGGACAATGTAAAGAAACTATGGAAACCATGTCAAATCCTGACAGTGATTTCAATAGACTCCTGACTGGATTCATGTGGGCGGCAGTATTAGCAGCTGAGCATCCTCAGCTACTAGAATACTCCCATTTTGGAGTTGACCTGCAGAGGGGGCCAAAAGCAGGAGTTGGGGGAAAAAACGGCCAACACAGTTCACAAGGATGGGGTTTTAACTGAAGCAATGCAACAGCCTGAAAGAAAGACTTGCTTGGAGCAGTTGGAAGTGGAAGAACAGTGGGCTTTTTCTAACCCATGTGGGACCCCACGACATTTATACTCCAGGCTTCTACTTTTCTATGTGGGCAGAACCACATTCAATGCTCCCTTTTTATTTCACCATGTTCTCACTGTGAGCACCTATATAAAGGAGACTCAGCTGTACAAGCTGACTGATAGGCACTGTGTCCTGCACAAAAATAAAGAGTTCATCAGAATGTCTGTGCAAACTTACTGACTTCATTGATGCAGAATGGCCTCAAGTGTTTTCATCAATCTAGACAATTTCCATTTCTCCTGACTCAGAATTATTAACAAAAAAAAGGGTGCGTGAGTCCCTGGGTGGCATAAAGGTTAAGTGCTCAGCTGCTAACAGAAAGGTTGGGTGTTTGTTCAAATCTACATTTCTACCTACATAAGGATAAAATACTATTTTTTCCACTTAATATTCTAAGTATTATGTTTTGTTACTAAAGTAACTTAAAAAAAAAAAAAAACTTTCTTTGGAGAAAATGCTGAAAAGAAAAAATTAAAATCACTCATGTGGTAGTTCAGTTTGTATGTCAACTTAGCAGGGCCTGGTTGAGTGGCTGGGCAGTTGGTGGTAGTTATTGCCTATGATGAGACTGGCAATCAACTCCATGGTGGGATCTACAACAAGCAGCTGAGTAGCTGTCTTTGGGATACAATCTACTTCCTGTATATAAGGAGAAGCCTTGGAGATAGTAGCTAGCTTATGATCTTGAACTTTGCATGTAGCCGTGTCGTTGTTCAGCAGCCTGTCATGCTCTGCCAACCGAGGACTTACGATGAACTTGAATTAATGGCCTGCCATGTGGTTTGGTAATATTGGAACTGTGCTTTTTTACTTGTCAACCTTGGGTTTTTCAGCCTCAGCAGCTGTCTGAGTGAAGAAACGCCTCTAGCTTCAGTGGGCCGGGAGCAAAAAGCAGAGCTAGACTCAAGGTTGAAAGCTTTCACCCAGCCTCTAGAGCCTGGCACTTTGAACTTGGACTTAAAGCCTCCAAATTTTAAGAATAAATTCCTGTTGGTTAAGGCCATCCCGTTTGTGGTATATTTCTTGTCAGAGTGGCACTAGGTAACCAGAACAACTCATAATTACTCTCCAGAGCTAAGCAACATTAATAGTGTTGTCTTTTCTATCTTTTTTCTAGGCATCTGTTTAGACAAAGACAATTTTATTTTACTGTTTTTTTTTTTTTTAACTTTTTATTGTGATTTGGATGGGGAAAAAGAATTTTAAGCACACAATGATATTCCTTCACTTGGATGAAGCATAACTGATTTAAGCATCTCCTTATATTGGATTGCTGAACTGGACAGCAACAGGTTTGGGTTTTTTCTCGTTTTATATTGGGCATTAAGTTTGTTTCCAGTTAACTGTGCTGAGATAAACATCCTTTACAATGGTAATTTTATGTAGAAAATACTACTTGAAAATTATTAATTTTCTCCTTAATTGGTTTCCACTCAACTTGAAAGTTTAAATAAAAAGGCTGTAGAAGAATACCTAACTTTTGTTCATGCCTCCATCTCTATTTTACATACACTCTTCCAAAAATAAGAGAGCTTTTGCAAAGTGGGATGGGGCAAGGACCTAAATCTAAAATTCCTAGATATGTGCTTAAAACTACAATTTAAATACCATCAATAAAGGAGCAATTGACTATTTAAATTAAATCCAGGGCCACATCTTCCAAGAGCCCAAATAACAAGTTAATTTCAGTTTTCATTTTGCTTCAGAACAGCAAAGCATTCCACTTGATTCATATCTACCTACCATTGCTAAGGGAGCTCCGGTGGCATAGTGCCTAAGGCACTTGACTGCTAACCAGAAGGATGGTGATTCAAACCCACCAGCCACTCCTTGGAAGGAAGGTTGGGTAATCTACTTCCATAGTGATACTGCCTCAGAAACCCAAGGAGGGGTCGCTATGAGTCGGCAATGACTCAACGGCACATAACACAACCACCACCATTGCTAAAAAGCCTGCTAGGGAGAATGAGCAACAAGGTAGTACTTCTGAAGCAGTAGCAAGAAAAGATTTTCTCTTACCACCATCATCTCATTTGTTAACAACAGTAGAAAGGGCAGGTACTATACCTATTTTATAGATAAGACGACTGAGGCTCAAAAATTAAATGGTTTGCCCAAAGTTAGTGAAGCCCAAAGCAGCAAGTGAAGGAGTAAGATTGAAAACCTATGACTTCTTCTGGTTTGATGCTCTTCATAGAAGGCCACACCATGTTCACTTGGAAAGGCTTTGGAGAAGAGGGAATTTTCAGTATCCTTTTAAAGAGCAGGATGGAATTCTTTCCATCTGGGCCCAGGCAACTACAGGAGCAAGAAAAGTGTTCAAGGGAATATGATTCACAAACATCCACCTCAGATGCAAAATCAAGTTTTAACAAAAACAGTTAAGAGTGAACTTTGGAGAGAACACGTATCTGAGTTTATGTATGTGTTGCGTTTAATCCTCTCAAGAACTTCGTAAATGAGAAAGCTGAGGCTCAGGGGCTAAGTGACATGCTGGGCAAATTTCCTTCACAAAATCTGAGTCAATTTCATCATTCCTTCATTTCAACAAATAGTGATATAGCTGGGGGGTGGCATGGCCATAGTACTTGCTTGGCCTTTAAGAGCTTGCAATCAATCTTTATGGGAGGACTTTGATCCCCAGTTTGGCTAGGAAATGAGTTCCTGCTTTATGCTGAGGCATTTGGGGTACATTAGGAGTAAATTACAGTAGGGTTTGGAGCAAACTCTGTATGTTCAGGCCCGGGCTGCTGCCTTATTGGAGCCTTTTACTTCCCTAGCAGACTTAATAAGCAGAATGTTCTCTACTGAGGGACAACCAAAACCTTTCTGGCTACAGTACTAGGTCCTTCAGTGCTCAAGTCCTCTATTTCCCACTGTCACAAGCACAGTCAACACACTAATCTTTCTTACTCATGTTTTCAGGAATCAACTCCTACACCAAGTAACAGCTAGTCCAAGTGCAGGTCAGTAAGCAATATAATCCAGTTTTACTTTCCAATGTCTAATTTAATTGATTCAGAGTAAATAAGAAGGATAAAAATGGATCAGTACCATGTGACAGGTTAAGGCAGAACTCAGTGACCTGAGCAGCCAGGGTTGCGACATCTGGCTTAACTATGACATCAGATTGGAAATGTGCCAAGCCATAAGCATCAGTGACAATAGCCCTCAAAGCTGGCCTCCATCACTGTTGCATAGCCTGCTGCAGCAAAGACCTCCTGTGCTGAACTTAGGTGGCTACTGCCATACACTGAACTCAAGACAGACAAAAGCAACACTCAAGGGAAGAGCCATTACATTAAGGACATCATGAGGCTCAGCTTCCAAAACAATTGCCTAACTGTGGTCTGCTGGAAAGCAGATCTATCACTATAGTTCAGGATGGGTATTGGAAAGGTTTCAGCTGGATTCCTAGTGACAACAGGCTACAGGGCCCAAGTTGAATCTGGGTACACAGCTGCACTGGAGTTACACTTCCCCATGCGGTCAGGCTCAAAGGCTGTGGCATCCTTTAGGCACCCACAGTAACCACCAGCATTTGTCCACGGCTTTGCTTTCTAAGATAGTTAATATTGATTAAGGCTCATGTAAGTTGCTCTGGGCAACAGCTTGGTCTCCTGCACTGGCAGAATTCTTCCTTCCCATCTAAGACTTAAAGATGGCTCCTGACCAATGAGACCATGAGAGGTGGGCAGCAACTGGAAAGTCATCAAGTGGAAACTAGAATCCTACTACCCAGTCTGCCTCTGACCAGCTGTGTCAAACTGCACAAGTAATTTTCCTTCTCTGGGTTCATATCCCTTCTCTGTAAAATGATGGGGTTCATGATGGCCCCTTTAACAGCAACTCTCAGTGCTCTAGGAATTCCATGAGATTAGCTAAAGAAGCCCTTTTGCTGGAAATTTAAAGTATGGAGTTGCCTAACACTCAGAAAAGCTTTAAATTCAAAACAAAAGTGAAGCATGGAAAGAAAGAAATGAAAGCAGGAGAGTCACTTCAACTTGACACTCACTCTGGTCTTAGGAATAGCAGAGCAATGAGTTCAGACAATTTGGGAGGGTTAGAGAAATACACATTGCAAAACAGGAAATCCATTCTTGGCTGGCTGTCAAAAAACCATGAGCTGGTGAAAATTTAGATCCATTTTAATTTTTAATTTCTTAAAACTAAGCCCCAAATTAGTGAATTCTTGTGGTCTGTGCTACCCAAACACAAAATTACTGCAACCCTGTCCCCAGGGCTTTTTAAATTACTCTAGGTTTCTTTAGTCCACTTCTGATAGGGTGATAGCTGGAAGGAATTGCTGGTTCCTGGCCAGCAGCATTCGCTACCTGGTGCTCTCCAGGCTGGTATTATTCTCTACCTGCTCACCACGGTTACCCCTTTCTATGGACAGTGGACAACATGGACATGTAACACAGTCCTAGGTACACCTACCTTCTCTCTTCAAATAGCATATCAGCTCTTGAACTTGCAGAGGCCTCCACTTTACACATCTTTGATTCCTCTAGTGCCTTGCCCCTAAAGTCCTGAAATGCTTACTGAATGATTAAGAAAAGTACTTACCAGTCTCTTCAGGCACGTTAACCTACTTGGCCAGGTTTCTGCACCCAGCCTAAGTTTAGACTATAAAATAAAAAAAAAATTTAAAGGTATTATCTAAAGATAGAAATATTTATAAAAATGAACTTTACAAACACCAAAACCAGATTTCCATAGAGGACAGAAAAATAATTTATTCCAAAAGATGGCAGAAATAAGAAATTCATTCTAAAAATATAGTGTGAGTCTATCATGTTGGGACAGGTCTGCCCTCTGAATGTGGTCTCCTTTCAACGTCCCCACTGGAGATGTTTCTGTCCTGAAGCTGTTGCTGGGCAGGTCTTAAAACACTTCATTGACTCTCATGTTCTGAACAGGCAGGGGCCATCTTCAAATCCACAGGTTCCAAGGTGAGGGTAACATATTTTTCTGAAGAATTGCATCTTCAACTTCAGAAGCGTGCATAAACATTTTGTGTAGTAGGCACAGGTTAGGTTAAGGAGGCAAAAAATTCATCAAAATGTAAAAAAGGTGACAGGAAAAATACTGCATTTAAGAATAAGACATTCCAAGGCGATGTGAATGTTTAAGGCAGCTGATGCCCAAACAGGCTGGTCAAAGAAGGTGGTCTGGGTTTGGAGGTGATTTTGCATCTAGAGGAATTCTCTTCGTGACCTGTAAAACAAAGCCATTCTAGTAACTGGTCCTTACACCTTCCTCAAGAGCAGAAGTTAATAGCAAAACAGTTAATCAGGGCAATAATTTAAAACACGTAGGTGTTCAACTAATAGTTGAGTGAAAAGTGGGCTCGATAAACATGCACGTTTGGGTAGGTTTTGCCAGGCTAGATCAAGAATACCAATTACCAAGGACGCTGCTCAACTGAGGATCACAAATACTGGGTTGACTGTGTTACAGATAGCAGGAAAATGGAGCTGATGGTACTGGAATCTCACAACTTGGTTTCACTTTCAAGAATCTGTATCTTTCTCTTCCCTTCTATGGCAAGAAAGTAAGGTTACCACAGGAAACTTTTCTCTAATGTCAGACTTTTTGTCTTGTCCTTGATATTCATGGTTATTCCCCCTTTGCTCCCCATTCCTTTTACTGCAAATGTAGGTGACAAGTGAGGATTTCTTTTTCTAGAAGCATAAAACTGCCAACACCATCCTTACAAAGCAAATATTTAAAATAGGCAGCCTCACACATCAAACTGTTAATGGTGGTGTTGGGGGCGGGGAGAATAAGGCTAGAGGAAGGTGAGGGAGGGAAACTCCCTTCATAAACTTCTTTACATAAAGTTTATTTTGTAAATGTCTACATAAAACACATATTCTACTTTTGAAATTTTGGGGAAAAAACAAAGAAAAGGATTAAATAAATAGTTTCTTTCAAAAAGAATTTCTATACAAGGTTTGAGTTGATTAATAAGAAAACAGAAAACAAGCTGGTTATGTCACACAATTTGCCTAAGATGTTAAGAAGGCTGATGGTTAGTGTAGGGTAGGTGGGAGGAAGAGGAGGCTAAATTTAGATGAGATATGGTTTGTGGCAGACAGGTCTGACAAGACAGAAGGCTCAATAGCCTGTAGAGAGACTTGATGGGCCCTTTAGGTTTTCAAATCAGCGGACACAACCAGGAGAATCCACAGTTGAGTGAGATAAAACGGAAGGGTTCTCAGGCCCAGGGTCTAGAGTGCCCAGAAACAGATGTCTTACTGGTCAGAAACACTAAGTCTCATCAGTGCAAATTCCACAGTGGAACTTCCTAGACTGCTAGAGACTCATTAAGGCAGATAATGCAAACAAATAAATCCTATTCAAGGTGTAATTAGAGGACCATTTTTACAATGTTCTAGGAAAATAACTGCATCAGGTCAGGGAGGAGCAATTATCAGAATCACTCCTTTCCTGTGGTCTGAAAGCCTCAAAAAACTTTTTACTCTATCATCTTCTGTACCCCTCTTTAGACGGGCAGCAAAGTCCCTCTGCACAAACCCTAGTTCCCTGGCAGGTTATAAATTTCACTTGAGAATACTAAAGTGTGAACACAGATGTTCTGTGAGTTAATCTTTTATTAAGAGGATACTGAGTAGACTTCCCATCTTGCAGGCCTTTTTCTGGACAAATGAACAACCACAAAAGGGAAAAACCACATACAAGAGGGATAATTTTCTCTCAAGCTTGATGATTCCAGTTTAAAATAAATGTGAACGAGGCATTATGTTAAATGACATGCCTTGTGCCTTGATTTTGGAGTGAATTAAGGCAGCATATATTCTAACCATGTCTGATATCAAATAGTTGTTTGGGAGTTAGGGGTGGAGATCAACCCAAGGGCTCATGTCCTCACTTTCTAAAACACGGGTATCACTAAGGTGAGAATGAAGGCAATATAAAAATATTAAGATCAAAACCAGGAAACCTGTTCAAGGAAAGCTGAGTGAATATATTTCTTAAAGGATATATAGATTAGGTTACATGTTTACCATTTGCAGTGCAATGGACCACTTTTATATGGCAGTTAAAAAAAGTTTTATTGTGATTTGGGTGGAAGTTTACAGAGCAAATTCATCTTCCATATAGCAGTTCACATACACTTTGTCTCATGACATTGACTGTAATCTCCCACAATGCAACAGCTCTCCTCCCACTTCCTTCCCATAGCCACCTACTCTTCCCTATGTCCTTCCCTCCCATGCACTCCTGTATATGGCCTTTCTTGCCATGGTCTTGTAAACTCCTACCAAATGACTGAGAGAGGACTATGCAAATGAGGTACCTGTGGTCCACCAAGGGAACTGGACAGCTTGCTAATAATGCAAATACGGTACATGGCACCCTTGTGGGGGTAGGACTATAAGGTACATGGAACCCTGATGATGGGATTGGTCATTTTTGCCATCCTGCTAGGCTTAAAATGAGCCATCCCAGAGACAGACAGGGGTGACCTCACCACCACCAAGAAAGAAGAACTAGGAGTGGAGTGCATACTTTAGACCCAGGATCCCTACACTGAGAACCTCCTAGACACAGGAGACAGACAGAGGGTGCGTGAGACAGCTGTAACATTGGAGACAGAGACAGCGAGAAGCAGCAGCACAGCCAGGAGACCAGCCGGAGACACCAAGGTATGCTTCCCAGCCCACAGAGCAAGAAAGCCGAGTGCCTGCAGGCAGGAGGCTTCTGGTGGAGTGGGGTGCCTCAGGGCACTGCTTGGTGGAGCTGAAGAACTTTGTAACATTTGCCTGAGCAGGACAGAGGGTAGGTTGGACCAAGAGGCCTGAGGGGCTGAGCGCCAGGGAGAAGCCTACCTGTGGACCTGGCTGAAAAGCTGTCCTGACTGAAGAATTATGTCCTGAGTCATTCCTGATCCTGAATTGTAACTTGTTACTTCCCTAATGAACCTCATAATCATGAATATGGTCTATAAGTTCTATGCAGCCATTCCAATAAATTATCCAACCAGCAGAGAAGTAGTGTACCGTGAGAGGGATGGCTGGTGTTAGAACTGGTAAAAAAGGTTGGAGAGAGGAGGTATGTCTGACCTCCGCTTTGTAGGAATCAGCTTTGGGCTGATGCTGATGGTGATTCTCCTGCTTGTGAAGTCAGAGAACAAGGTCAGATGTTCCTACTATGCCATTTTTACACATTTTTTCATTTCAGATAAATTTACAAAAAATTCCTTCTTTACTATGTGTAAGAACTAACTACAAGATGTCATTAAGCACACAGAACCAAAAAACCAAACCTATTGCCACTGAGTCTGACAACTGCATGTAATAGAATGAACTGCTCCACAGGGTTTTCTTGGCTGTAATCCTTGTGGAAGCAGATTGCCAGGCCTTTTTCCCACAGTGCCACCAAGTGGATGAACCATCTACCAACTTTAGGTTAGTAGACAAACACAAACTGCACCACTCAGGGAGCTCTAAGCACACACAAAAAAAACAAAACCAAAGCAAACTCACTGACTGCAAGTCGGATCTGACTCATAGCGACCCCTCCTTGGGTTTCCAAGGTGATAGCATTACAAAAGTAGATAGCCCAATCTTCCTTCTGAGGGGTATGTGTATTTAGCAATTTAAGGCAATGCACCAAAAGAATGGCAAACACTGGAAAGCTTTTTATTTTTGATTGTGCATGGGGTCGCTATGAGTCGGAACCAACCTGACAGGCAGGTAACAACAACAAATGGTTTAGAGATGAAAGAAATCACTTTGAAACAAAGTGGCCAGGAAAAGAAGTTCAAAGATTTGCAAGCTGGGCACTAAAAGAAAAAAAAAAAAAATCAGATTCAAGAGAGAATGAGTGAGTTGAGGCAAGAAAGCACAGAGAATGTTCACAGAGCAGTTCACAGTGTTTACCAATCTGCTTATTAATGAATTTATTAGGGTAATAAGAGGCAGGGGAAGCTAAGGAAAAAGATGTGATCAGCTAGGTTCTAACCCTACGGGGTAGAGAAAACTATGGCATCAGGAATCGAAACAGAAACATTATGGAGTTTAAAGTGGCATAAGATTATCCAGCCAGAGCTATGTAAAGAAAGGGCAGAGTTAAGGATACACGCTTTAACCACAAAACTCCTTGCACTGTTTAACTTTTCACATATACCTTCGATCCAGCCTGCCCTCCCAACAGACTACAAACCCTGTCAGAGCCCACAGCCTTCTTTAAAATCCTCTCAGTATCCAAAAAGAAAACAAAACAAAAAATACCCTCAGTATCATGCCCATCATGAGCACTCATATTTCTGGAATGGACAGAAGAGGAGTTCCCCCAGGGGAGAGGCCTATTTCCAATATCCTTTTATTCCTCTCCTGTTCCAGACTTTGTGGTAAAATAGCATTTCCTCTCTTTAAGACTGCTGTAAACCAGAGAGTTGTAACATATATAATAATAAAAAGCAAACCAGTGGCCATCCAACTGATTCCAACTCACAGAGCTCCAATGTGTGTCAGAGTAGAACTGTGCTCCATGGGGTTTTCATGGCTGTGATCTTTCAGAAGTAGATGGATGACGCCTTTCTTCCAAAGTGCCTCTGGGCAGATTCAAACTGCTTAAAGCTCTTGGCTGCCAACTGAGAAGGTGGCAGTTCAAATCCACCCAGAAGCACCTTGGAAGAAGGGTCTGGCAATCTGCTTCCAAAAGTTCACAGTCACTAAAAACCCTACGTGGAGTTCTGTTCTGAATCACACGGGATGGCCAAGAGTCAGAATCAACTCAACAGCAATTCTGTTTGTTTGTTTTTTGGGGTGGGGGATACCATATTACAATGATATGGTAAAATCATTAACTTATAGGACACTGGATCTGAAACCAAATCCACTCTAAGAAGATTCCACACTAGCATCACAAACCCCACCCCTACGGGCTGTAGGAAAATGAGACATGACAAAAACAGCAACCTTACTGTACCAGGTCTACATCCATCTAACTAAGTTACATTTAAGAGTCTAGGGGAAGCAGACAACGCTGGCAGGGGGCAGAAATGAAGTGAGCACTGTTCTTAGGAGTACTGGGCAAGATTACCGGCCAATAAATGTGTTACAATTTAGTCTATCATCAATAACTGTGGTTCAGTTTTTCAATACATGGTGATTACAAGTAACCAAAGATCAGCTAGGTAACAGAGTTTCCTTCAAATCAATTCAACTTCACTTGTATAAAATTATTCTAAAGTTGTCATGACCGTTTCTCATTTTTTCCTGCTGAAAGCCACATCTGGTTACACCTCCTACTTTCCATATCTGGCCTCTTATAGATACTGTGTACAAAATCAAACACCAGAAAAACTTGATGGGGTTTCTCCTTTCAAACAGCCCCATCACCCCATAAGTATCTCGAAGGGCTTCTTCCTTATCAGATGTCTAGCTTCAGCTCAATCTTTTCATTTTACCACCAAGACACCTGAGGCTCTGTCTTAAAAGAGTTCTGTCTACTCTAGTGCTAGATAAGATTAGATCTCTTGACATGATAACTCCCAAGTCCTACAGTTTAGTACAACTGTAACCACTACTTTGAATGCACAAGTATGACACAATGTTAGTAATCAGGGTTTGCCTGTTGGTGGCCTCCTGTGCCCTCCTACTTCCTGGCATTTTGGTTTTAAAGGAACAATCTTTCAAATGAAGGTTTCAAGCAGTCTGAATTTGTGCTGTGGCCCAGAGCACAAATGTTATGAACTAGTCAGCAAATCAGGTTAACACAGAATCGAGACTGAAAAGAATCGGCCAATGAAATTTCTTTAGTTTTGAGTAGCTAGTGCTGCCAAGACAGGAAATGAGGCTCAAAGAAGTTAAGTGAAATGCCATACTGGAAATAGATCCTACACTATGGTCTGAAACTGTAAGCTTTAAATCTCAATCAACATCTTTACTTAGAGTTCACTAGACTTGAAAGAAAGGGTAGAAGACAGGAGAATTTGATGAAAAAGGTAGGTAGAAAAAAATGGTGAGTCAGATAAAAACCTAGGAAAATCAAAATCCCTCTGGGTAATGACAGAACTCTACGGAGAAGGAAAGCTGACTATCTACCTATCAGACTGGTAAAAGACCGGGCTGTGGAGTAACAGGCACTTTCATATATTGCTAATGGGAATGAGAAAATGGTACAATCCCTATAGAAGGGAACGTAACAAGAGCCAGGCCTTTAATTCATAGGGCGTTTTCATGAACTGGGCAAAATAATCCGAGAAGCTGGACTATATGAAGAGCATGGCATCAGGACTGGAGGAAGATTCATTAACAACCTGCAATATGCAGATGACACAACTTTGCTCGCTGAAAGTAAGGATGACTTGAAGTACTTACTGATGAAGATTAAAGACTACAGCCTGCAGTATGGATTACACCTCAACGTAAAGAACACAAAAATCCTCACAACTGGACCAATAAGCATCATCATCATAGATAGAGAAAAGACAGAAGTTGTCAAAGATTTCATATTACTTGGTTCCACAATCAACACCAATGGAAGTGGCAGTCAAGCCATCAGATGACATATTGCACTGGGCAAATCTGCTGCAGACCTCTTTCAAGTTCTGAAGAGCAAAGATGTCTCTTTGAAGATTTAAGGTGTGCCTAACCCAAGCCATGGTATTTTCAATTGCCTCATGCATGTGAGAGCTGGGCAATGAATAAGGAAGACTGAAAAAAGAGTTGAAGCTTTTGAGTTGTGGTGTTGGCAAAGGATACTGAGAGTACCATGGACTGACAGAAAAACTAACAAATCTTTTCTGGAAGAAGTGCAGCTGGAATGCTCCTTGGAGGTGAGAATGGCCAGACTTTGTTTGGCCTACTTTGGTCATGTTAGAAGGGTCCATTCCCTGGAGAAGAGTATCATGCTCGATAAAGTGGAGGGTCAACGAAAAAGGGGAAAGCTCTCAATGAGATGGATTGACACAGTGGCTACAACGATGGGCTCAGGCATAGCAAGGATTGTGAAGCTGGTACAGCACCGGGCAATGTTTTGTTCTGTTGTACATAGGGTCACTAAGAGTTGGCGCTGACTTGATGGCACCTAACAACCACCACCACCCCCCCCCCAAAATAACATGGATAACATTTTGAAGAATGAAAATTCCAGAACAGCTAATTTTGCTCATGTGGAACCTTTATGTAGACCAAGACGCAGTTGTTCCAACAGTACAAAGGGATGCTGCATGCTTCAAAATCAGGAAAGGTGTACTCAGCCTGTATACTGAGCAAATAATGTGAGAAGCTGGACTGTATGAAGAACATGGCACCAGGATTAGAAGACTCATTAACAACCTGTAGTATGCAGACGATACAACCTTTCTTGCTGAAAGCAAAGAGGATTTGAGCCATTTACTGATGAAGATCAAGTATGGATTACACCTCAACATAAAGAAAACAAAAAATCCTCACAACTGGACCAATAAGCAACATCCTGATAAATTAAGAAAAGACTGAAGTTGTCAAGGATTTGATTTTACTTGGATCCACAATCAATGCCTATGGGAGCAGCAGTCAAGAAATCAAACAACATATTGCACTGGGCAAATCTGCTGCAAAAGACCTCTTTTTAAAGCGTTAAAAAGCAAAGATGTCACTGAAGACTAAGGTATATCTGACCCAAGCCATGGTATTTTCAATTGCCTCATATACATGCAAAAGCTGGACAATGCATAAGGAAGACCAAAGAAGAACCAATGCCTTTGAACTATGGTTCTGGCAAAGAATATTCAATATACCATAGATTGCCAGAAAAATGAACAAATCCATCTTGGAAGAAATATAGCCAGAATACTCTTTGGAAGTGAGGATGGCATGACTTTGTCTCACATATAATGGACATGTTATCAGAAGGTACCAATCCCTGGATGACATCACACTTGGTAAAGTAGAGGGTCAGTGAAAAGGAGGAAGACTCTCAATGAGATAGAATGATACAGTGGCTGCAGCAATGTGCTCAAACACAGCAACAACTGTGAGGATGGCGCAGGACCAGGCAGTGTTCTGTTCTGTTGTGCTTGGGGTTTCTATGTCTCAAAACCAACTCAACAACACCTAACAACAACAACCTGAAAGAGCACTGGCAAAAATGTAAAACATATTATGCACAGCATGGCACTGTGGCTTTATCAGTAATAGCAGAAAACTGGAAACTACCCAAAAGGACATGAATGACTTTAATAAAAAAAAAGGTGAACACAATCTCTCTACACTGATACAGATATATTGCTTAGTAAAAAAAAAGCAAGGTATAGAATAGAATACATAATATCTTTTCTGTAACAGCTGTCTGTTATAAAAGCGGATATAAAGATACACCTACTCCTCACTTATCTGTTTTGTGGGTTAACATCGTACATGTGGTAGTAACAAATACCTAAGTACAAAGCAAGAGTAATCCTGGCTGTGACGGTTATGAAGGTGATGTGTCAACTTGGTTGGTCCATGGTTCTCGTGCTTTGGCTTATGTAATGATGTTGTCATCCCCCATCCTGTGATCTGATGTGGTTATCTATTTTTGCATAAAACTAATTTTCACTTAATGACCTAGTCTTTGGAATTTAACCATGTCAGTAAGTGAAGAGGGAGTATATGTATGTAAGTGTATGTTGTGTTCGTGTATGTTATGTATGTATTTGTTTATATTTGCAGAAAAGAAACACTACAAGGACAGATTTCTCTGGATATATCTTGTTTCTAATTTTGACTTCGGAAATATGTTTTATGTATTAAAAAAACAACAGCAAGTGAAAGAAACTACTATAAGTTGGACATAAAATAAAGCAACTTAAACTGTGTATCAAGTTGGTGACATAACCACTAAAGAAAATAACTATTTGAAGTAACTTTAGAAAAAAAACAGCATTTTGTTCCTTATTTGTTCTAAGGACAAATAAAGTTGCAGAGAAATCGTAAACTGTATTTGACAAACGTATAGTTAGTAGTTGTATTGGTATTATTCTGAAACGTTTTAAACATATTATAGGATAATGAAAGTAATTAAGTTATTGTTAGGAATCAAGATTTCCAGTGTAAGTGAAAGAGGTTCATATAAAAAGGCAAGGAAGTAAAAACCCTGTAATGTTAAATCTGAATTAGACATACTAACATGAACTCAAAAGAGCTCTGGTGGTGTAGTGTTTAAGGCATCTGACTGCTAACCAGAGGTTGGCTATTCAAACCCACCAGCCACTTCACAGAAGGAAGACTGGGCAATCTACTTCTGTAAAGATTTACCACCTCGGAAACCCAAAGGGGGTTCCTATGCGTTGGAATCAACTCGATGGCAGTGAGTTTGGTTTTTAACATGGACTCATGATTTGTTTTTCTTTTGAAAAATACATAGTTCCTAGCTCTGTCCACTGAAAAGGCTTAGAAGCAACATCCCAGCAGTGATGAACACACCTGGCAATCAGAGCCTGATTTCTTAAATACCATTCCCACTGATAGGAACCAGTCAACTAGACTTGAGGACTTAAGAGTGAACCAGGTTTCCTTTCAGTGAGAAACGTAGAAAGGAGGCAGGGGAACAGAATGGCTGATTCCAAATCAGGGCAGGAAACACACAAGAGGGGGTCTGGGCCATACTGAGGTTGCCAGAAAGTAAAACAATTATCAAAGACAAAGGAAGTCTATCAAAAAGACAAAGATGCCAACCTGAACAGGCTCTCATAGGCCAAAGGTAAAACTGAGCATAAAAAAAGAGTAAATGTAACTGACTCAAAATACCGAGAGAAGAAAATGTCATTGGATACTGTGGAAGTAACCAGGACAACAATATCTTTCTCTGAAAATTAAAAGAAAAGAATTAAATGTATCCTGCTTTTCCTCTATAAACTGTACTCTGAGGTTACTCAATAATCCTAGTTGATAAGGGGAAGTTCATCTTTATATAAGCATTTCAGCTCATCTACTGTGTAAGTAAGGAGCTCTGGGGGTAGTGGGTAAGACATGTGGCTGCTAATGAGAAGGTCAGCAGTTCAAAGCCACCAGCTGCATCCTGCTGCTTCCTGGAAGGAAGATGGGGCGAGCTACTCCTGTAAGATGTACAGCCTCAAAAACCCAATGGGGGTTGCTATGAGTCAGAATCGACTCAATGGCAATGAATGTAATGTGGAAGTAATGATAAACGAAAAGCAAACCCCCTGGCATCCAGCTGATTCCGATTCATAATGACCCCAAAGAACAGTGTAGAACTTCCCCATAATACAACCCACTGCTGTTGAGTTGGAGCTGACTCATACGACCCCAACTTGGGTTTCCAAGGCGGTATCACTACAGAAGTAGATTGCCCACCTTCCCTCCGAGGAGTGGCTGGTGGGTTTGAACTGCCAGCCTTCTGGTTAGCAGTCAAATGCTGTAGGCACTACACCACCAGAGCTCCTAGAACTTCCCCATAGGGGTTCAAAAACTATAAATTTTTATGGAAGCAAACTGCTTCATCTTTCTCCCATGGAGTGGCTGGTGGGTTCAAACCACTAAACTTTTGGTTAACAGCCAAATGTCTTAACCACTTAGCCACTAGAGCTCCTTTGGAAGTAATTATAGAACTAGAAAAATCACCATTTTGTACCTTTACTGAAATGATTAATTCAGAAAGAGACCTTGGATAAGCAAAGCACTACTGAAGAAGAAAAACAAAGTAGGAGGTCTCACATTGCCACATCTCAAAACCTACTATACAGCCACAGTAGTCAAAACTGCCTGGTATTGGTTTAATGACAGATACATAGATCAATGGAATAGAACTGAGAAC
>NW_006921893.1:887666-900449 GCF_000298275.1 Orycteropus afer afer | reverse complement strand
ATAGAGCCTGGTGGAACCACTGAGACTATGGCCCCTAGTTGCCCTTCATGTCTGGAATTGAACCCACACCTGTGGTTTCCAGCCAAACAAAATACAGGCATATGAGTTAAAACATTTACCTCAAGTAGATACACTCCTTGGAGAGAACAATCATAGGAGAAGGAAGGGCTGCTTATGCACAGGGAGACAGCCCAGGGGGCAGGAGAGTATGGAGGGATGGACACTGGGAAGAGGTTAACTATGGGGAGGATGTGAGAAGGGAGCTGTTGCATTGTGGTAAACTGTGGTCAATGACATGAGACAAAGTATATGTGAACTGCTGTATGGATAGACAATTTGCTCTGTAAATCTTCACCCAAATCACAATTTAAAAAAAAAAAAGAAAGAAAGAAATGATTAATTCAGGCTATGATCATCAGTGGGTACAATCAGTGGACGAAAGGTAGAAAAGGAGCTTTGTAATTGAAGGGACCAGGCTGTCTGCTAGAACACTGATCATCTTCACAACACTAACACAGGACAGCCAGGCATCGTGTGTCCTTGATGTGAGGCAATATGAAGTGCTCAGCCTCCCTTCTGCCCCCAAGAAGGACCTTTGCCAAAAATGTTGAACCTGGATTGAATCAAGCATTTAGTGTGAACTCCCACTTACTGAAATGATGGAGACAGAGGAAAAAACTGAAAGACAGATTTCCTGACTCTCAGCCAGTGAAGAAATCTTTCCACTATACCACTTAACCATTCTGATCCTCAGAACCAAATGAAAGCCACAATTTTAAAACTAATTTTCAAAAAGAACCCGTCTCTCTCCAGCCAAAGTATTCAGAATCACTCTTCCACTTGGAGTTTGTGGATCTTACAATGCCAAGTCTCCAAAAGATAGTCACTCTTCTGATGTGTGTATGAAAGACTTCATGCAAATTAATTTTGTAAATCACACTCTATTTTAAATGGCAAAGTAACAGTAGTATTTAAAAGAATCCGATGGATAACCCTTGGCTTCATTTTCCAATTTCTTTCTTCTCTTCAGATCATGTTTGCTTTCAGCAGCCTGTCCTTACCATTTGTTAAAAATGGCTATAAAATTTTGAAGAAAAAGTTAAGGTAGGTCTTACCATTTCTCAGGAAAGACCCATCTCTACTCTTTGGAGAGGTCTATTTCTCCTATGAAAATACACTCTGCTTTCAATAATGGCTTGGATGCTTGTGTAGGAAAAAAAAAAAAAGTCAAGGTAAATTCTAGCTGACTGACTGACAAAACTGAAAGGTCAAGATTGCAGTCACCTCACTGACAGTGCTGTGAAGCATGTCTTCGTCGTCTTCTTCAGTGCCAATGATACTTGAGATACCAGATGGTTTCATTTTTCAACTGTGGTCCAAAGAGAGGGTTGAGTTGGGCCAGAATTGCAATCAGCCAACTGAAAGAATGATGAGGGAAAACAACAACAAAAAAAAAAGTGAAATAATGTTGGAACATGACTGTTTTCAATTAGGATGGAAAAGGCACATCAGTAAAATAAAGTCAAATCTATTCTATTCAAACCAAACCCTTTCAATACACTTAGTGTTCATCAAAAACATTGTGCTAACAGAAGCATGTCTTACAACAACACATTCTACAGAACATACCCGCATTCACTTTGACAGTTATCCACAAGCATCAAAATGCAGTGATGCTTCATCACAGTTCTGTCTTTTCCCTCATTACCTTCATCTCCTTCCTAAGTACTGCAGATATACTGAATGCATATGATGTCTTTACTTCAATGTGTATTTATATAATCTCCATTTATCATCATCATAACATCTGAGCTCAGGAAATGTGGCTATTAGTATAGCCATTGTCCAAATGATAAGGCCCACAATCCACCCAACACAACACAACTAACACTGGTGCAGCAAAGATTAAATTTCAGCCCATCACCTTTCCAATTAGACTATAAATCTTGAGTGCCCCTTCACTAATCACCATCACCACTAAAACACACAACATCTTTTGGGCCCCAACAGAACTGAACCAAATGGGCACTTAATGTCTTCTGCTTGCTTCAGAACCTAAGTAACTAAGTAAGTGCAACTGTATTATAGACTAATTATGCAGAAAAATAACACATTAAGTCAAGATTATAGTTAAAATTTTTGAATGTTGTTATTGTTAGTTGCTGTTGATATCGTCTCATGGCAACAGAGTAGAACTACTCCATAGACTTTTCTTGGCTATAATCATGACAGAAGCAGATCATCAGACATTTATTTCCCTCCACAGTACCAATGGGTGAGTTCAACTGCCAGCCCCTCTACCCAGAACACAAAGGAGAAGATGAAACATCACTATCTTCACCGAGCTTTCATAATATAATACCGTCAGGTAATGGAAAGTACTATGAAGGAGAACAAAGCAAGGTGAAGAAATAGAGAATGATGGTGGGAGGTGGCACTACTTGAATAGTGGTCAGGGAAGCCCTCTCCAAGGAGATAACACCTGAACAGAGACCTGAATGAAACTACCTTCAGTATGTTTACATTGATTGAAAAACCAAACCCACTGCCATGGAGTCAGATCCAACTCATAGCGACCCCTCCTTGAGTTTCGGAGGCAGTATCACTATGGAAGTAGATTGCCCAACCTGATGATTGATTAGAACTCTTCAAAATATACAAATTGATTAGAATTTGTCTCAGTTTTGAGGGGAGGGCAGGGATGCACTAAACAAGGTCAATGTCCATCTACTGATCTGGGAGAATGAATTTTAATAAATTTATCTGATACTGCTCTCCTCTCTGCATGGGATATAGAGAATTGCTTTCCAAGGAAAAGGAGATGTACTGCTATGGTACTCTCCCAAAATTGTAGGATTTTAAATTCCCCTATAAGAATTTAAAATTAGGGAATTATCCAAACCCAACCAGGCAATTACCTGGTTGGGTCTCTTATCTTCCATTTGCTATCATTTTTCTTCCAATCAAATAATCAAAAAGCTGATTCTGATCACCGATGAGCAGATTACTGGAGAAGCAGCCAGCACCACATCAGAAGCTTGTGCCTACAGAAAAAAAGCACCCGCCCATCTCGCCACCCCTCCACCCAAGGAAAAAAAAAAAGTGGTTTTGTGACAGGAAACAAGATACCTGAGGAAATGAGGCCAAAATGGATACCTCAAGCTGACTCACTTTATAAACAAAAAGTTAATTTGGATGACATTTTCTGATCTGTCCCCAGAACTAGGGTATTAAACACACATAAAAAAAATAACAAGACTTGTAGTTGAGGTTTAACATCTATCTGATTCTATAAAAAAAAGAAAGGAGGCTAGCTAAGGCAGATAAACTGAAAAGCTCTGTGACTGCAGTGAACACAAATGGTGCAGAGTGAAGAGTCATGGAAAATTCCACACAAACCCAGGATTTCCCCAACCCCAGTAGGCAATGCAAACTGACTGCAGAAATAGCCACTCGTACTTTCGTAAGGCTCAGACAGAACTGGCCAATGCTTAGAAACACTAAATAAAAAATAATATAACCTAAACTAGCTCCTGTCTCCTTTCTTCACCAAAAATATGTATCAGAATAAAAACAGCATCTCCCAGCAGTTTGCATCACGTTTTATAGCTATCGTTCTCAACCCTGGCTATATATTATAATCATCTGAGAGCTTTTAAAAAATACTGATGCTGTACTTCACATACAACTTTTTACTTTATTCTCCTATGATACTTTATTCTCCCTCAGTTAAGGAAACTGAGGCAGAGAGGGGCTCAATGATTTGCCTATGTTCTCAATACTAATTAAGGGGCAGTAGGTCCTAGACCAGAATAAGTCAGAAAGTTACCGTCTGAAATATCTTATCAGAGAACATTTCAAGAAGATTTCATTTAGCTAAATCTAAATTGTTTGAGAGCTAAACAAAGATGATTCCATTGGCTGATTACTGTTTAAGTCCATAACAAACCTTTGGTACTTAAGATAACGAATAAATATCCAGAAGAAGGAAGTCTACTTTGCTTGCTCAGGTCAGTACCCAGAAATCTTTCTGAATTTAATTATACACTATTTTTAAGATTTCAAACCAAGTAAAACATTTCACTCAAGGGAACCCCAACAAACCACTCCTGAAGAAAATCTGTTGGGAAATAATCCAGGCATGTTCATTTGCAATTTCATGAAGGAATTTTCCTCCTCTAACCAGCTGAGCTCTTGCCTGCCCTTCCTACTACTGCTTGACTTAAAATTTCCCTTTAAAGCTAATAAACACAATGGAGAACTAGAAGGAGGAAAAAAAAGATCCACAATGAATTGATGGAAGTGGGTGGAGGAAGATATCATATTCCAGTGAATCTATTACTTCATGTGTACAAGAAAAGAGAACAAAATGTACCCTTCATTATTTGCCCAAATGGTTCCACATGTCTCCATAGTCTGAACTTCAGCCTAATAATGAAACATCTGAGATTATTCAAACTACAGCTATTGCTCTGTGACACCTTTCAGAAAATCGCAAAGCTGGGATGCACCAGAGTCAAGTCGATGCTTCTCATTTTAAAGACAAGGAAGCTAAATCCTAGGGAGCTTAGTTGTCATTGCTGTGTGTTCTGACTCATGAACTGCCCCACAGGGTTTCCAAGGCTGTAATCTTAGCAAGAGCAGATCTCCAGGCCTTTTCTCCCATTGAGTGCTGCTGCTGGGTTCCAAACACCGACCTTTCAGTTAGCAGCCATGTGCTTACCCACTGTGCCACCAGGGCTCCCCAGGGAGCTTAGTAATCCACAACAAATCAGGGAGAGAGCTGGAAGAGGACCCAGAACTCCTGAGTCTCATCACCCCAGGCTGCTTATGTATGGTGTGACAGATGAAACAAATCAAGCCTCCTCAGAGGTCCTCGTTTATGCCACAATCACTTACCAGTGCCATGCTCTATGCCAGGCTCTAGGGGTACAAAGAGGGGCCTACCCTCAAGGAGCTCGTGACCTTACAGGAGACAAACCAAGGCAAGCATTTAGCGTGCTTTGGAAGTGATTTGCAATGATGCTTTCATGCTACAAACACTCCCTGGCTGCCTACCCTGAGCGCAGCTCTTGGTTATTAGAATTCTCCAACATAAAATAGGCCCTCCCCACAGAATAGGCTATAACCAGCTCTCTGAAACCTTGCTTTGTTTTTTTTCTTCCACATTCAGATATGAGAACACGGAACAAAAGCATGGGCAAAGGCATGGGCTACTTCCCATGACACACAGATCAAGGGATAACTGCTCAGCTTCCCTGTTGGAATGGGGAAGTCCAGCTAGGACTTCTCTTCTGAGCCACCATCCCTCCAGCTAAGGCCACAATGGGAGGGGCCTCTACCAGAAGGCTCCTTAGAGACAGCAGACATGCAGGTGAGTGATTTGTTCTGTCTCTACTGAGATGACCTCTGTCAAAGCCTCTTATCCCAAACCAGTGACACAAACACTTTCAAGGGCAGCAACATTATTAGAAGCTACTAGAAAATACAGGATTTGGTTTTAGACAGGGTTAAATTTTAATTCCAGCTAACTGTCTGGATTGACTTCAACCAGGTGACCTTACAACACTGAGTCTCCGTTACCTCCTTTATGAAATGGAGATTAACAATCCCAACCTCAAGGTGTTGAGAATTAAAGAGATAATATATGTAAAGTGTTCTGTGCAGCATCTGACAACTAGATGTTCAACAAATACTAGCCATTCCATTTCTTTCTCTGTAAGACAGCTAAAAATATACTCAAGCCATAGAATAAAATATATAGGAGTTTCTCTTGTAGCACTGAGTCATTCTCCCCTCCACCTTTCTCCCACCCCTGCTCATTCCTACTGTAGTAGGCAGAATTAGAAGATGCCCCCCCCAAGATTCCCATCCCAGTGTATACACTCTGATAAGCCACAGGACTGTGAACAGGATGAGGCTGTCATATGACTTTAAGCAAGAACAATCACCCTGAGGGGCCCTGAAAAATCAGGTGAGCTCTTAATAGGGACAGGCTATCCCTGAAGAAATATATTTGAACTGTACATGTCAGTTATGAATTTATTTTCTCTCAGCTTCGAATACACCCTTTAAAATGTACTCTGTGGACTATGGCCCCTAGTTGCCCTTCAGGTCTGGAATTGAACCCACTCCTGTGGCTTCCAGACAAATAAAAGACAGACAGATGAGCTGAACATTTACATTAGGTAGATATACTCCTCAAAGAGATCAATCATGGGAGAATAGAAGAGCTGTGTATGCACAGGGAGACAGCTGGGGAGGGGCAGGAGTACAAAGGAGGGAAGGACAGGGAAGAGGTAACTATAGGGAGGAAATGGGAAGGGAGCTGTCACACTATGGGAAATTATAGTCAATGTCACGAGACAAAGTGTATGTGAGCTGCTATATGGAAAGTGAATTTTCTCTGTAAACTTTCACCCAAATCACAATACAAATTAAAAAAAAAAAAAAAAAGTACTTTGTAGTAAGAATTCCTTGAACTGTTTTTCCTTTAAAGTAAGTACAATGTGATACATTCTCAGTAGAGGGCACCTGTGGGCTGGAGGCCTAAGGAGTGTGTGTGAGCACATTCAGTGGTGCCTGCCCCTCCTTGGACCTGGGATTCTACGACTCTGTGGCCTTGGCCTTGCTGCAGCCCTGTACATGCTGGAAGCAGATACCCTGTGTGCCCTGGATTCTCTGAAGGCCTCTTGGCCCTACTGGCATGAGGACCCCCACTACAGGCCCTTGCTAGTGATCACTGCTCCCCCACCTGTGCTCCACAGATAGCCTACTGCTTGCCCAGCAACTCCAGCCAAACTCTGGCCTGACCAAAACAGAACTCTGCTATCCAGTGGGCTGAACTACCTTTTTTTTCCAGTGAGGTCTGACCTTCTTCCAACTTTGTTCTTCCTTGGGGATTCTCTATCAAACTTAGGGTACTCTATGTTGCTGTTGTTAGCTGCCATTGAGTTGACTCCAGCTCACAGTGACCTTATATACAACAGAAAGAAATGCTGTCCAGTCCTGTGTTATCTTCACAACTGCCAGTATGTTCAAGCCCACTGTTGTGGCTTTTGTGTCAATCCATTTCACTGAGAGTCTTCCATGCCCTTGCTGCCCCTCTACTTCACCAAACATGATGTCCTCCTCTAGTAATTGATCTCTGCTGATAACATATCCAAAGCAAGCAAGTTGGGCAATGTTCAGAACACTATATGGCGTTTCCTTATATCTTATAGCTATTCTTTTCTCATAGGTACTAAATAATTCTTTACCTTAACCCACCCCTGTTTAACTTACTTTATGGTTTCTACCTCCTTTTGGACCCAGAGTACTACAGGATGGGAAGGATTAGACATAAAGGAAAATCTCTGTTCCTGGCTTTGAAGATGGGGGGTGGGGGGAGCACATGGCAAGGACTGTGGGCAACCTCTAGGAGCTTAGAGTAGGTCCCTGCTGACAACCAGCAAGAAAACGGAGACCTCAGTCCTACAAACACAAGGAACTGAATTCTGCCACAGTCATGTGAGCTCAGAAGAGGATAAGAGGATCCCAAGCTCCAGATAACCAACCCAAACCAAATTAACTACCATTGCATCAATTCCAATTCATAGCAATGCCCTTTGGGTTTCTGAGGTGGTAAATCTTTACAGAATTGGATTGCCCAGTCTTCCTTCCGCAGAGCGGCTGGTGGGTTTGAACCACCAACTTTCTGTCTAGCAGTCAAATGCCTTAGGCTTTATGTCACTAGAGCTCCAGATAAGAAGGCACAAATAGTTTTTCATTAACCTTATGCTAACTCTACTTCTATTGTGGCTCTTTTACTACCATAAGAACATGTCCTATTTTTGCCAGCTGTAAATTTCCAGTATCTTTCCTTTCTTCTCTTCACATTTCAATACTCACTTTCTTCACTAAGCCCTCCAGCTCAAAGTCTGTAACAATCCTCTTATTTGACAAATTTTAATGAACAAGATTACACAATCAGAGTAAGAAAAATAACAATTTCTATATAGCAGGTATACATAAGCCGGGTACTTAGATCTTCCTCCCACCATAAAAATCCAAATAGTCTGGATAAAGTGAAAACATCTTAAATATATGCATAAGCTAAAAAAATTTAAGCATTCCCAAGTTAAAAAAAAAAAAATTAAGTGGAGTCAGGAAACCAGAGAGGAAAGGAAAGGAAAGGAAGTGCAGGTCACCTTCCACACCTTGTTGTTGTTATGTGCCCTCGAGTCGGCCCCGACTCATAGCGACCCCTCCTTGGGTTTCCGAGGCAGTATCACTACGGAAGTAGGATTGCCCAACCTTCCTTCTGAGGAGTGGCTGGTGGGTTTGAACCGCCAGCCGTCTGGTTAGCAGGCAAGTGTCTTAGCCACTATGCTACCAGAGCTCCCTCAAACCAGATGGATTTGCACTTGGTTTTTAGATCTCACCAATCTGTTAATTCAGATCAGACTCATAGCAACCCCTCCTTGGGTTTCTGAAGCGGTTATCACTACAGAAGTAGACTGCCCAACCTTCCTTCCTTCTAGTTAGCAGTCAAATGCCTTAGGCACTGTGCTACCAGAACTCCCTCAGAACTCAGAGGGCACAGGAAACAGGACACCAAGCCCAGAGCCAGCAAGGTAGAGAATATAACAAAACGTCTGACAACCCCTTAAAAACATTTGGGACCCCAAAGGGACATATCTCAAGGTAAGGATAAATCAGATAAAACTTCCTCAAGGGAAACCTAGAAAAATCAACTGTCTTAAACATGCACCAAGATGAAAGAAGAAAAACATTGCCATTGAGAACTGGCCTTCATGAAAGTTCGCAACTCAAATACACACTGCCTCTCCAAACCCAACTAAACTCACTGCCATTGAGTCAATTCTGACCCACAGAGACCCTCACTGGGTTTCCATGGCTGTAAATCTTTACAGAAGCAGACTGCTTCAACTTTCTGTGGAGCGACTGGTGGGTGTAAATCATTGACATTTTAGTTAGCAGGCAAATGCCTTAACCACTACACCACCAGAGCTCCTTACACATTGCCTAGATGGTCTAAACAAACTACATACTGAAAATTTAATTAATCCCAGATTGGTGATGGTCCTAGACACCTGGAAGAAGGAATATAAATCCTTTCTGAGGAGCTCATATTTATACCAGGCCTCAAAAAAGTTATCTGTATTAGAGTACAGGGAATATGGGAAGATTATAGTAAAATATAACTAAATACATAAGGAAACAAGGCACCATGAGTGAGGGTTAGCAAACAACAGAGCGCAGACTCAGATCTGTGAGGTATGAAAACCAAAGCTCAAGTCTATCTGGTTTGATTTATACTCTCAAGGTATGGAAAGTGACCTGCATTTACTTCACTTTCCTGCTATATGATACAAACTATAGATGAACTTTCTTTTATTTGGCTGGAAGCCACAGGAGCTCTGGTGGCATAGTGCCTAAGGCATCTGACTGCTAACCAGAAGGCTGGAGGTTCAAAGCCACCTGCCACTCCTCGGAAGGAAGTCTGGGCAATCTACTTCCGTAGAGATACCACTTCGGAAACCCAAGGAGGGGTATTATGAACTATGTCTACTATGTTTTAAGAAATAAGAGAAGCTTTGAAAATGTGATTTATTTATTTTTAGTTACTTAACAATAAATAACTAGAAAATGATCAGCAAAGTTGTAAAAGAAACAATCAAAAAAAGAAATGCAAAATAATTATGAACGATTTAAGAGTATTACTGATACTCCTCTTCATGAGCTGTGCCTAAAATGATACAAACCCCACAAATTGAAAAAGACAAAAAAGAAAAAAACCCTCAGTTAAGTTAATCAAATAATAACGAAGCAAAAAGAACTTCTATATTAATAAAACCCAAATACCTGAAAATAAACAGTCAAGGCATGAAGTTCTCATAATAGCACAGTAGCTTGCACTAGATCCATTCCACAGAGTTACATAAACTCTGATTAAAATATAAAAACAACAACTTGATTGTATTAGAAAGTAACCAAAAGCAGGCAGAAACTGAAGGGTATTTGACCCTTAAAAAAAGATCATAAAACCAAAAATCTGTTGTGGTCAAGTCAATTCTGACTCACAATGACCCTCAAGGACTGTAGTGGTTATGTTTGTGTGTCAACTTGGCTGGGCCAGGTTGAGTGGCTGGGCAGCTGGTGGTAGTCATTCCCCATGATGAGACTGGCAATCAATTCCATGGTGGGATCTACCACAAGCAGCTGAGTAGCTGCTTTGGATATGTGGTCTGCTTCCCGTATATACGCAGCAGCTTTGGGCATGGTCTCTAGTCCACAGCACGCTTGGACCCTGCATGTAGCCAAGAGTCGTTGCTCAGCAGCCTGCTATGCTCTGCCGACCTTGGGACTTACAATGGACTTAAGTTAATGGCCTGCCGTGTGGTTTGGTAACATCGGGACTGTGCCTTTTTACTTGTCAGCCTTGGGGCTTCTCAGCCTCAGCAGCCAGAAGCTGTCTGAGTCAAGAAACGCCTCTAGGTCCAAAGGGCTGGGAGCAGGAGGCAGAGCTGGACCCCAAGGTTGAGGGGCTTTCACTTAGCCCCTAAAGCCTGGCACTTTGAACTTGGACTTAAAGCCTTCAAATTGTTAAGAAGAAACTCCTGTTTGTTAAGGACATCCCATTTTTGGTATATTCTTGTTAGAGTGGTACTAGGTAACCAGAACAAGGACAGAGGAGAACTGCCCTGCCTTGGACCCGGGATTCTACGACTCTGTGGCCTTGGCCTTGCTATAATCTTTATGGAAGCAAATTGCCACATCTTTCTCCCAAAGAATGGCTGATGGGTTCAAAACACTGACTTTCTGGCTAGCAGCCAAGCACTTAGCCACAGTGCTACCAGTGCCACCAGTGCTCCCTAAGAAAATCAAGCTGGTACCTTTATACAGCTTTTCCCCTGAGGGCCTGACTCAGTTCACACGTGGGGCAGAACAGCCAGAATTCAAGCAGAAAACTGCAGTCTAATTGGCTTGAAGTGTCAATGGACAAAGTTCAGAGTTTCCAGAAAAGCTGGAAATTAAGGAGGGAAATTTCAGAAAGGAGGGTGCTACAGAGGGAGAGCCCTAAAAATCTGTCTATTAATTATCCTTAATTCCTTGGCCCACCCCTGAACCACACATGCCCCAGAGAAACTTAGGGAGCCTGGTGGAAAACAACATCCAGAATGCTAAAAAAAAAAAAAAAAAAAAACTAAGCAGGATTTCAGAAGCTGCCTATCACAGGGGAAAAAGAATTTGGATTTGAAGTTAGAGGTGTTTGTTAAACACCTCAGACTTTCCAATGAAACCCCAGAAAGGCTACACCTTAACTAAGATCTCACTCTAATCTAAGGGCAAAACTGAAATACATCTGCCCCAACAAAGTAGAAAACTAACCCTTCACAAATTTAAGGTGATCAGCTAATAGTTTAACTGTTCCCAAGAAAAAAATTAAGCATTTTCAGAGAAACAACATGGAATCCAGAGTCTCTCTACCATCTACAACATCTAGTATTAAATTTTAAAAGATACATGCAAAGAAACAAAAACATGATCAACAGTAAAAAAGGAATCAACATCAACTGATTCTAGGATGACTCCAATGTTGGGAGTTAAAAGGCAGGACTTTAAAGCAGCTAATATAAATATGTTGAAAGACTTAAAATTACAAAGAAGTCATAACAAATGAGTAAATAGGGAATCTCACAAGATATATCCAGCAGACTGGACATAGCAGAAGAAACAGTCATTGAACCTGAAGACAGATCAATAGAATCTATTTAATCTGAAGAAATGAGTAAAAAATATTATTAGAAAAAAAAAATCAAGCAGTCTGGTACACATGTAATTGGAGTCTCAGAAGAAGAGAAAAAACATGGCAGGAACAGAAGAAATACAGGCTGTTATTTCCCAATTTGGTGGAAAACCACAGTCAGATAAATGCAAAGAAAATTACACCTACACACATAATAGTCAAATTGCTGAAACCAAATGCAAGGAACAAATCTTGATCACAGCCAAAGGAAAAAGAATGCAAAAGAGGAACAATCACTGAAGTAACAGCTGACCTGTCAACAGAAACAGTCAAGGCCAGGAGACAAAGGAAGAAAAAGCCCCTATCAATCCAGAATTCTACATCCAGAAAAAAGCCTTTAAAAATGAAAGTGAACCCTGATAAGGAATTCAAAAGAATTATGTTTAGGTATCTCCAATGAATCGATAGACAGATCAAGAAAAACACAAAGAAACCCTAGAACAATTTCAAAAGACAATACAAGAACAAAATGACAGAATAAGTGAAAAATTAGAAATGATACAAAATCTACACACAGAAATCCGGAGGATTAATATCAAATCTTTAGAAATAGATAAGACATTGAATGGGCAAAGGAACAGAACTGAATCAATGGAAAACAGAATTAGGGAGATTGAGGTAAATACCTGAACGCTTCTTTGGACAAGGATAAATCAGAAAAAAAGAGCAAAAGAAAACGAAGAAAGCCTAAGGTTCAGCTGGGATACCATCAAAAGGAATAGCCTACATGTAATCAGAATTCTAGAACAGGAAGATAAAAATTATTGAAGATTTGTTGGAAAAGAACTTTCCTGGTATGATGAAAGATAAGAATATATCCATTCAGGAAGTCCAACAAACCCCAAAGAGGACAGACCCCAAAAGAAAATCATCCAGACATATCATCATCAAACTTACCAAAACCAAAGACAAAGAAGGAATCATGAGAGCAGCACAGGAAAAATGAAAAGTTACCTACAAGGGGCAACCAA
>NW_006921893.1:879032-882990 GCF_000298275.1 Orycteropus afer afer | reverse complement strand
GTCAGAACATGTGGCCTCCTTGCCGTTTTAGCAGATGGTCACTGGGAAGAGGTAACTATGAGGAGGAAGTGGGAAGGGAGCTGTTGCATTGTAAACTGTGGTCAATGACATGAGACAAAGTATATGTGAACTGCTGTATGGATAGTGAATTCACTCTGTAAATCTTCACCCAAATCACAATAAATAAAATTAAATTAAAAAAAAAAAAATGACAGCAACAAATTCATATTTGCCAATAATTACATATCTGGCAAGTGACTTATTTCTAAGATTTACAGCGGAAGTGGATGGTACATACACATAATGGAATGCTATGCAACACTAAAGAATAATGTAGAGTCTGCAAAACACCGCATAATAAGGATGAACTTGGAGGACATTATGCTGAGTAAAATAAGTCAATCACAGAAGAACAAATACAGTATTAGTTCATTGTTGTGGAGGGTCAAGGAAAGGTTTAAATATGGAGGGAAACTTTCTTTGTTGGTTGCCTGGGGTGGGAGGGGAGGGAAGGGAACACTGCAAAAAAAAAAAAAAAAGCATTGACCCATGTCACTTTAAATTTGTGTATTTCACTGCACATAAATTATACTTCAATAAAATGCATTTAAAAAAAAAACAATGAAATGGGTTTCTAGATAGAGCATATGCTGGGTCATAAAATATGTCTCAACTTCAAAAGACTAAAATCTTAAAGAGTATATGTTCTGATGACAATGAATTAAATGAGAAATTAGTAACAATTTATCTAGAAAAACACCAAATATTTTTATATTAAGCATCATGCTTTTGAACAACCAAGGGATCAAAGAAACTATAAGAAATCAGAAAACAGCTCAAAGTAAAATTGCAAACATATATCAAAACTTGTGGGATACAATTAAAGTAATGCTTAAAGGAAACTGTATTGCATTAAATGCTTAAATTAGAAAAGAAAGGTTTAAAATCAATGATCTGAGTTTCCACTTTAAGAAACTAACAAAAGAACAGATTACACCCAAAGGAAGTAAGTAAGTAAGAGTAGACATGACGGAAATAGAAAAAAGGCAAAAATAGAGAAAAGTAACTAAGCTAAATATTTGATTCTTTGAAATGATGAATGAAATTGATAATGCCCTAAGAAGACTGATCAAGAAAAAAGAGAAGGAACATGTATTAACAATATCGGGCATGAAAGAGTAAATAATGTCTATAAATCCCAAAGACATAGAAGGTGTTCTAGAAAATGCTCAGCGAATGGAGCATTTGTTAAACTGATGTATAATAAACTGTGAGACAAACAACCATAAATTTAGTGTTAAAAGGTGCCACTGAGTTGATTCCGACTCACAACAACTTCATATGACAGAGGAGAACTATCCTGTAAGGTTTTCTAGGCTATAATCTTCATGGGAGCAGATTGCCAGGTCTTTCTCCTGCGGAGCTACTGGATGGATTCAAACCACGAACGTTTTGGTTGGCAGCTCAGAACTTAACCATTGCACCACCAGGGCTCTGAAAACTATAAGAGATACAATTTGAGAAAAACCCAGATGAGCCATAACAGCACATACATGGCTTCCTCTGTTATCCATGTAGGAGATCTGAGCTCAAAGGACCAAACTCCTTTCAGAACAAGTGTTCCTAACACTTTAAGAACAAATTCAATTTGAGTGGTAACTGTTTTCCCTTGCAGATGCCTCTATTTCCTTTTATTAGCAGACATCACCAAATGATGGCAGATGACAGACACAAAAAAATGAGCAATCTACATGAGACAGAAGACAGTCCACCTATACAAAATGTATTTCCTGTCCTGAAGAAGCTTCAAAGCTAGAGGTAAAGACAGACTAGCAAATAATTGTTGTTAAACCAAATAAACCGACTGCCTCGAGTCAATGCCAACAGACAGCAATCTGACAGTACAGAGCAGAAATGCCCCATACGATTTCTAAGGCTATCATCTTTAAGGAAGCAAACTGTCACATCTTTCTCAGGCAGAGTGGCTGGTGGGTTCAAACCACCTACCTTTTGATTAGCAGCTAAACGCTTAACCACTGCACAACCAGACTCTTTGTGTTGTTGTTAGGTGTTGTCAAATCAGCTGACTCAGTGACACTATACATAACAGAACAAAATGTTGTCAGGTCCCATGTCATCCTCACAATCATTGCAATATTTGAGTCCATTGTTGCAGACACTACATCAATCCATTTCATTGGGACTCTCCCTCTTTTTGGCTCTCTACTTTACCAAGCATAAAGTCTTTCTCCAGTGACTGGCAACAACTAAATGATAGAAGGACAAATAAAACATGAGCTACAGTTGTGTCAAAGGGATTCAGGTATCAAATGAAATAGGCTTCTACTAGCCAAAGATGGAACAATTTGAGTATCGACAAGGATATTAATTACATTGAATTGAAAGACATTAAATATGCTTAAATGCATGTGGACATGATCATGATACTAAAACAAAACAAAAATAACTGTCATCAATGGAGGATACTAGGGAACCGATTATTTTGAAAACTAGTAAATAAAAGGAAAACCAAGCCTTTATCCTAGTTTTTCTTTATGAACTGTTCTTCAGTTATTTGGTGAACCAAATAGTTAAGTAATTAAATATCTATTTATGGAAGTATTCTAGTTAATGAGTCAAGAAATCATAGAAATACAACATCAGCAGTGACTGCCAATAATGCATTATGTAACTCCCTGGTGGAAGTATTCAACACCACTTATGAAACAGACTTGCCAAAAAAACGAACCTGAATCTGATCTAGCCTCTAGATATGATTATACAGAAGAAAGGGGAACATGTTAAATGACACCGTGGGTATGTAGTTAACAAAGACCAGACTGTGAAAAAGAATGGAGTGAACAACCCAATTTTTTTCTATAAAAATAAACAAGGGGAGGGAGGAAAGAAAGATGGAGAATTCTGTAAAGAAAGACTGAAGAAACACCAACCAAGTGAAATGTGTGATCTTTATTTGGATCTTAATTCAAATTAACTATAAAATAAATTATGAGATAATTAGGGAAATTTAAGCATGATAGGATAGTTGATAAAACTAAGGAATTAACTTTTTTGTGTGTGATAATAGTATTGTGGTTATGCTTGAAAAAAGGAATGGTATCTTTTTAGAGATACATATTGAAATATTCACAGATGAACTCATATGTTTGGAATTTGCTTCAAAATAATCTGGGGTGGAGGGAGAAAGTATGGGGATGAAGTAAGATTGGCCATGACTTTTGAAAGTGGGTGACAGGCAAATAGAGGTTCATTATACTATTTTTCTCTACTTTTGTAGAGGAACTATAGGTTTTAAAAGCCCCAAACCAAAAGGTTAAAAAAAAAAAAAAAGCTACAGTAAAGTGTATCCCAGAACCTACCAGCTCACAGCTACTTGGTTGGAAATCAAGGTGGAGCATGCCTGCTCTGAAGAGGTGATTGTGTCCTGTGCCCAAATTAGCTCCAGAGCCATATTCCAAGAGCCAGAGATGGACTCAGTTGTGCAGCTGCTAATTCTGGGACAAGTGGTACAGGGTTCCTGTGGGCTAAGCAGGTCCTTGTATGATGGGCAGTATTAGGGCGCTGGAAGTGTGACTGAGTAGGACTCTTTTGGGGCCACAGAATAGAAGTTTGTGGGAATGAGTAGATAGGGGCAGTGGACACAGGGGGCTGAGGTGGTGACTGGGGAGCCTCTCTAGCCCTTTATTTGTTTACTGTCTGTCTCTCTTACTAAAGAGAGCAGGGGTCCATCTTGTTTTGTTCAGTCACTGCCTAAATGGACTATTCCTAAAGGTGCGCGGTAATGTACCAAATAGTATTTCTTTGCTATTCGTAAGGTTTTCCCTGGCCAATTCTTTGAGAAGTGGACAGCCTCTTCCTTCTTCCTAGTCTGTCTCAGTCTATAAGCTGGGCTGCTACCTGTGCACCAGGTGCATCTCGCTGGGTTTTAAACACCAGA
>NW_006921893.1:862897-877787 GCF_000298275.1 Orycteropus afer afer | reverse complement strand
GTCCCTTTAGTTTTGTGTATTTCACTGTACATAAATTATATTTCAATAAAATATATTGGAGAAAAAAAAGACCAGGCTTACTAGTCTGATAGAGACTGGTGGAAACCCCTAAGTATACTCTTTATACACCTTTCAAGCCTGGAACTGAACTCATCCCTGTGGTTCAACTTACAGCCAAACAATAGGCCTATAAGATGAACAATTAACACCAAGGAGGTACACACTCTTTAAAACAATAAACCACATAAGATCAAAAGGGCAGCATTCACCCAGGGAGAAAGCTCAGAAGGCAGGAAGGTATAGCAATGAAGGATGAATGGAAACTGTAAACACAAGGAGTGGGAAGAGTCCTGCTACATTGTGGGGATTGCAATCAACATTACAAAACAAAATATATATGAATTGCTGAATAGAAAACTTATTTGGTTTGTAAACTTCCACAAACAAATCCCAATAAAAAGTTTTTTAAAAATTAAAAACAAAAACAAAAAAACATCCTACAATGTAAACGGCCAAGTATTATCCAGTCTAGAAGAACCAAGGTCTCCTGACGCCCAGTCAATTATTTCTTCTATATCACTCTGCCAGTTAAGATTTACAATTAATCAAAGACTAAAGATATGGCATATTTTCCAAGCAGCAACTGTAAATTTATAATACAACACTAAATTTCTAATTTACCCTGGAGATGTGAGTTTTGTGACTCTGGGTAAGCTACAACATAATTTGGCATTACAAATTAGCCTAAAACCAAAAGAAAGTATAGAATAATAATAGGATTGTGTGCTTCAGAGACAAAAGAGATTTTGTATGTCAAAGAGGAGAAAACAGACTTAAAACACTCAGACTTTCCTCTGCTAAACTATTAACAGAAACAGCACTCTACTGGCAGAGATCCTGCTTTTTTATTCAGAGTTCAAACAAGTTCTGCCCCACAGAATCAAGCCTTATTAAACCAGAACAAACCAGAAAGAAAAATGCCACAAACAGAAGGCAATTTAAAAGTCCATGAATGTATTTCAAAACACGACTTTGTTTAGGAAACCCAAAGTCTCTTTGGGTATGCCTTATTTAAAAAGAGGTATTTTTAAGAAAGCATACTTCCTGGTGCCAAACAGTGAAGTTTTCTTTGAATTTCAAATTTAGTATAGCATCCCATCCCTTTGTGCAATAAGGTATGTAAAATATCTGGAATCTGAAGTCTACCCATACTTTTCAAGTAGATGTCTTGCTAAATAGGATATATAATCAGGTTTCAAAGAAACAAAAGAAAATAATAATTTCATAAAGTTAATACAGCCAGCTCATTTCCCCATAAAATGGCCTCCAGAAGCACTTAATGCTGGAACACTATGTACTACCTTTATTAAAATAACAATGATGGTACAGAGGCACTGTCAACAGAGCATTCAGAGGCCCTTTCCAAACCAAACTCAGATCCGACTCATAGCAACCCCTCCTTGGGTTTCTGAGGCAGTATCACTACAGAAGTAGATTGCCCAACCTTCCTTCTGAGAAGTGGCTGGTGGGTTTGAACCACCAGCCTTCTGGTTAGCTCCCAGAGGCCCTTTAGGAAAGGGAAAAACTGTCTCAAGTCTACATATGTAACAGGAGAATAAGGGCTCATGGATAGTTCTCAATTTAGTTGGTAAGACTCAAAGTGAAATAATTTCCAACTAAGTCCAATCATTCTCCATTCATTTCAAAATGAAAACAACAGGCAAATAGACTGACCAGAAGTATCATGAAAACTAACCAACTTTCAATGAAAATCGAGAACCAGAAAGTCACAAAATATTTTTGCTGTATCTTGGTTTAATTTCAAGTCACTTTTAAGATACTACTACCAACCTTACTGTTAACACTGCAGAGATCTGCAAAGCAATAAAAACAAGTCTTTAAAATCACAGGACTTCTTGGCAACCAGACTGATAAAGAGCTCCCTTGTCTGGGTCCCTGGTTGACAATTCAAATGCATCCAGGGGCGCTACAGATAAAAAGCCTGGCAATCTACTTCCGTAAAGAACACAGGCAAGAAAACCCTGCAGAGTATATACTTCTACTCAGTAACACATGAGTGGCCATGAGTCTGAAACGACTTGATGGCAACACATTTCATTTGGGTTTTGGTTTGGATTTCTATAAGATTCAATAGGATAGATCAATGCTCTATCACCTTAACTAAAATTATTAATTCTTGATGATCCATGTATCCCCTCGCATTTAGTCTTCAGGGCTGAAGGCAGCTAGTATAAGAATTCCCTCCATACACTACTTGCCAGGCTCTCCTCCGGAAGGCTGAACTATCACCTGAAAAACATCTCTATCCAAACATTTTTAACATCTCTATCCAAAATAAATAAATAAATAACAAAATTTGAAAAATCATAACATCTGAGCCTTTTTAGCAGCCAGACAACAGCATCATCATTTAGCAAAACTTTTATACCGTATTATAATTCAGCTTTAAACACCTAAAGTCACCTTAAAAAGTGACTGGATAACTGGCTAGGCAGCCAAAATTCATGGAAATAACTCTGTCAGGAGCAGATACTGATCTATACTAAGTACCAGAGTTTGGTTCATTTCCACAGACTTCTTTAAAAAAACCTTGGTGCAGACATCCCCAGACATAGGACATTTATAGATTCTGGGTTACAGAGAACTACGCATGGCCTTTCATCACAGGATTAGAACTGCTGCTTCCTACTGCATATGGGTGCTAACCAATGGTTTCACCAACACCCACGCTTTCCCTATCATTGAAGTCTCAGTAGAAAGTTCTCTTTAAGAAGTAATAATCACTGGTTCTAAACTCTAAAAAACATAAAAAAAAATCCCAAGGTTCTTTGAATACTTTGAAGTAGTTATTTTCTCCATGGATTGATTAATATTCATTTTTCTCCTCTGGGGCTAGACTTCTTTCATATTCTTTAGGGAAAGGGAGAATGTAGATAAGAATTTGAAAAGCCTTTAAATGAGTTCAACTGCAGTTCTGCCATTTTTGGTACTCATGAGAATAAAGAATAGGATTTTGAAACTTTATGATGATGAAAGGAATCATCTTACATATTCTAAAATGGTTTTCATTAAATAATTTATATAAACTATATAATCTATTCAAATAGTTGCTAATTATTGTCATACTTTGCTACAGCTAGTAACAAAATGTTAAAAAAAAATTTGTCCTTCATCTACTTGATGATGATCATTCTAGCTCAATTTGTTCACCAGATAAACAAAAGTCATAATAAAGAATGGGTTCATTGGCTTTATAATATGATATGAAAGGGAATGAGCAGGCCTAAATACTCAAAAGTAGTACAATATAAAGCAGTATAATTACAAATTCTGACTAATTATAAACTTTAAATTTGTACAAAATAAATAACATTTGTATTCTCAGCAGGACAGAGCATCTTCAGTAAATAGACTGAACATAGGAAAAGGATGCTATTTTCAATTTAGGACATTCTTTCTAGATGTTATATGGAAGGGATGGTCCAAGGAAACACAAGCATCAAGCTTCACAACAGCTCATGCTCTGCTGATTTGATTTTCAACTGTGCACAATATAAATACTAAGTTGTTGTTGTTATTAAGTGCTGTCGAGTTGGACCCGACTCATAGCAACCTCTCCTTGGGTTTCCAAGGCAGTATTACTACGGAAGTAGATTGCCCAACCTTCCTTCCGAGGAGTGGCTGGTGGGTTTGAACTGCCAACCTTCCGGTTAGCAGTCAAGTGTTTAGGCACTATGCTACCAGAGCTCCCTATAAATATTAAGAGTAACCTCTTATCAGTTTAGGAGAAAAAACAACTTGCAAGAGACATCTTACTTACAAGAGGTAGCAGCAAACTGAACAAGTCACCAACATTGTGATGATAACTCTAAAAGAAAAAAAAAAAAAGCAAAATGTTATAAGATAAACTACGCAGACAGTACAGAATGGTTTAAGTTCCCTTCCCAAGCTATCAAACTAAATGGACTGCACACCAAGAAAATGGGATCTGAATCTGTTCCAACACCTACTAGAGTACAGTACAGCCTGGGGTGCCCTTGGTAGATATTTAAGTAATAATTGAACATTTGTATTTAAAGGGATTATGTAGTGACGCCACAGCTGAGATGTCAAATCCAAACCCATCTGAAACCAAATAGAAAAGGCCACAGTAATAATTAGCTTTGCATTCAAATCTTCATTTGGTCGTATTCCCTGCAATAGAGAAACACTATATTTCTAAAAATATTACTATGTAGCCTTGACCTCTTCCAGTCTCCAGTCCTGTCTTAAAAAACAGTTAAAGTTGCATGTCTGATCAGATGAATTACAGTATTTCTAAAATTGAATTCATGATACTCTCTTCCCATGTCTCTTCCCTAAGCTCCCCTTCTACATCTCCTAATCCCCAGAAGCAGCTCTGCCACTTCCACCCATCCAACCCAAAATCAAATCTGTCATCTTTTTGTCATGCCTCCTCTGCATCCTCAAATTCAGTCACTAAATGCTGTAGATTCATCCTTTGAAGCATCTCTCCCCATTATGGAGTGAACTGTAACCACCCAAAAGTTATGCTGAAGTCATAGGCTGAAGAATCAGGTATGTCTAGGCAAGGGGGACTGTGCCCATGACCATGTACAGGGTTGGCAGACAATGTTTCTTCATGCATACTTGTATGTGCTATATGAATGTCCAGGTGTATAGTAGAGCTGACAAGGGGCAAATGTGTGATGGCTTCCTGGCCACAGCCAGCTACCCTGAGGGAGCAAGTAGCTGGAACTGTGGGCTTGTGACCATGGTTGCAGGGGGCATCAAGTTCAACTGGCATAACATACTACACAAAAACATTGTTCTACATCCTACCCTGGTGAGTAGCCACTGGGGTCTTAAAAGCTTGCAAATAAGCCATCTAGATGTAACAATGGGTCTGTCCTTGTCCAGAGCAAAGAAGAGGGAAGTAAACCAAAGACGCATGGAAACAATTAGTCCAAGGGACTAGCAGACCATGGATCCTCCGCCCATATGACCATGAGACCAGAAGAACTAGATGGTACCTGGCTACCATTGTCAACCACTCAGAGGGGGATCAGTGCAAGAGATTCTGGATAGAGTAGGAAAATGATGTGGAACAAAACTTATAATCATAAAAAAAGACCAGGTTTACTGGTCTGATGGAGCTGGTGAGACCCAAGACCCCTGAGACTATGGCTCCTAGTTACCCTTAAGGTCTGGAACTGAACTCACTCCTGTGTCTTTCAGCCAAACAACAGACAGCACATAGGGTGACCAGGTAGACATACTCCTTGGAGCATCAAATCAATGGATCAATCATGGGAGAACAGAAGGGCAGTGTTTACACAGGTAGATAGCTGGGCGGGGAGGAGGGGGAAGCATGGGAGGGAAGGACACAGGGAAGAGGTAATTATGGGGAAGAAGTTGGAAGAAAGCTGTTACATTGTGGGGAATTGCAGTCAATGTCATGAAACAAACTGTGTATGAACTGCTGTATGGAAAATTAATTTGCTTTGTAAATTTTCACTCAAACTGCAATAAAAAAATTTTTTAAAAGATATGTTGAAGTCTTAATCCTGTGAATGTGACCTTGTCAGGCAACAGGGTCTTTGAAGGTATTATCAATTAAGTTAATATAAAGTCATACTGGAGTAGGGTGGATCCAAATCCAATCAGAGTGGTGTCTTCATAAAAAAAGGAGAAGAGGCAGGCACAGAGGGAACCATGTAATCATGGATGCAGAGATGGAGTTATAAGGCAGGTATAAAGCAAAGAAGTCTGGGACTACCAAAAGCAAAGAGAGACTAGAACAGATCTTTCCCTAGAGCCTTTGCAAAGAACATGGCCCTGCCAACACGCTGAATTCAGACTTCTGGACTTCTAGCTTTCAGAACTGTGAGAATAAATTTCTGTCATTTTAAGCCACCCACTTTGTGGTACTTTGTTACAGCACCCCTAGGAATCTAAAATACTCCCCTCTGTGGGGTTTTCTCTTTTCTAATCCCACTGTTAGCACCAAAATTCATCAAGTTCACTTGACTAGCTAACTGCTAACAGATCACGAATTTCTTCCTTCCCTTTCATTCTTTCTAAAACATTCACCATAGCCTTCTAATTGCTCCCCGTCCATCCTCCATAAAAAAGCCTTCCATAGAGGGGTCTCTATACCCCAAGGACTGAGCAAGACTATCTACTAGATGTGAGAAGCAAATATCAAATCTATTTATATTCATTTTTAACTCATCCTTTAGAAGTTCTGTGTATGTGTATTATTGGCATACGCATTTACTCAACGGATTTTCAATGAGTTTCTAAGCTGTGCCAGGTTCTGGAGTTACAGCAGTGAACAAAACTAATGAAAATCCTTGCCCTGATGAAGTTCACGTAATAGTGAGGGCCACAGACAATACACAGGGTGAACAACTATATGTGTGTGTATGTGTATTTGTTGGGAGCTCTGGTAGTGTAATGCCTAAGGCTAACCCTCCTCGGAAGGAAGATGGGGCAATCTACTTCTGTAGTGATACTGCCTCAGAAACCCAAGGAGGGGTCGCTATGAGTTGAGTCCGACTCGATGGCACATAACAACAACAACAACAACATATATTTGTTATTAAAAAAAAAAAAAAAAAAAAACCCTCACTGCCTTTGAGTCGATTCCATCTCACAGCAACCCTCCCTTGGGTTTCCAAGACAGAATCACTACAGAAGTAGATTGCCCAATCTTCCTTCTGAGGAATGGCTGGTGGATTTGAACCACCAGCCTTCTGGTTAGCAGTCAAACCCCTTAGGCGCTATGCCACCAGAGCTCCTATACGTATTTGTTTAGGGGGATAAAAACATTTGAAAGTGGACAGTGATAATAGTTGTAAAACAAGGTAATTAATGTCACTGACCTGTACACTTAAAAATGGTTTAAGTGGCAAATGCTTTGTTATGTATATTTTACCACAATTATATTTTTAAAAAGGAATCCAAAAAAATATTCTAATAGCATCACTCTACTGGGCTGTAACAGACTGGAGTAAGAGGGGTAAAGGGAAAAGCAGGGAAACCAGTTAAGGTAGAACTGCAGTAATCTAAATGGATTAGGCTGTTAGCAGTGAAGGTAGTAAGAAATGGTCAGATTATGGATACATTCTGAAGGCAGACCATCAAAATACATAATTTATAGATGACATTCATAATACGCACTATATTTTTTCACATATAACACACCCACATAAATAACAAGACCATGGCATTTAAGGTGCATAGCATGCATGAGAAATTAACAAGTGAGGGAACAAAGTTTATAAAAACCATATAACCCACACATTATTTGCATAAAAATATGGTAACATGTATGGTGGCTTGTGCTAAAAATTTTTTGACAGTTGCACAATTACAGTTTGATGACCTATTTGATGACCAAGCAGCACATCTAGCTCCTCACTCTTGTAATCAATTCCCTCTACCCATCCTCCTCACTCTCCTCTACTTTTTTAAACATCAACCATTTGTTCCTGAAGGTAGGTCCTCTCACTACTTCCCAAACACATCACACGTATTATTTTCATCCAAACTTTTGCTCATCTTCCCCTACTCTCCAATCACTCCCCTTCCCTTTCTCTCCTGTCTTCTCCAAGACCAGCTAGGAACTCAAACAGCTGAGGCTCCTTTGTGTTATCTGCTTCATAGTATGATACCAAAAGCTCCTTCATTAAAATATCACTTCCTAATGTTCTTGTTCTTAGGAGTTACATACTGAAGTATATAGGGGTGATGGCTGCAACTTGCTTCCAAATGGTTCAGCAAGGAAAAAAAAAAAAGTTGTAAATGTACTATATAGAAAGAGGATGAAGGCAGAGGGAGAGACAGACACACAAACATACACCCTGGATGGCACAAACAGTTAATGTGTTTGCTGTGTCCATCCACAGGCATCTTGGAAGAAAAGTATTAACAATGTACTTCCCAAAAATCAAACAAGGAAAACTCCATGGAGCACAGTTCTACTCTCACACACAGACGGTAACCATGAACTGCAAATGACTCCACAGTAACTGTTTTTGATTTACATAGATATAAATCTATATATGTATATAGACATAGATGTATCTACCTATCAATCTAAATAAATATAGATATACATGAGAAGCCCTGGAGGCATACTGGTTACGTGCTCAGCTACGGGGCGGATTACCCAATAAGCACAGGCTTACTTGTGCTTATTTATTAATCTGGAGTAAATAATTTCACATGGGCAATACTGAAAATGCCACAGATTGCTGAAAGAACAAATCTGTTCTGAAGAAGTGCAGCCAGAATGCTCCTTGGAAGCAATGGCCAGACTTCATCTCACCTACTTTGGTCATGTTGTCAGAAGGGACCATTCCCTGAAGAAGGCTATCATGCTTGATAAAGTGGAGGCTCAGCAAAAAAGGGGAAGACCGTCAACAAGACGGGCTGACACGGTGGCAGCAACAATGAGCTCAGGTATAGTAAGGATTGTGAGTCTGGTGTAGGACCAGGTAGTGTTTTGTTCTGTTGTACATGGGGTCACTATGAGTCAGAGCTGACTCGACGGTACCTAACAACAATCCTGGTGAGAAAAACTTGGAGCTTTAGAGATTCCTGAAGAGAAAAGGGGGAAAATATGAACAGGAATGGTCAGTAAAGCTGACTCCAGGCACAGATTTGACTTTACCCCATTCTTTCACAGTTGCAGAAAAGAGTGTAAAAGACTCATTTTAGTTTATGCATAGATTCCCAAGAGTTTTTCCTTCTCTCCTTTCCTCTCCTTGCCTCAACAGGTCCTGATAACCTCCTAAGCACCTAATCTCCCGCTCTCTGTTGTGCAGAGGTCTGTAAGGGAAGAGCATGTAACAACAAAGTTCTCTTTTGCCTCCCTCTCTTCCCTTTACTTAACTCCTCAATGAAGATGTTTTGAATCCCTCAAATCAGAAGTAACCCTCTTATTAAAAATTACTTATCATTCTCTTTAAAGCAGTTAAATTCCTTCATGCACTTAAAAATTTCTGATTTGCAGTCTTTTCCGGAGGTAAAGGGGAACTAACACAATTCAGTAGTAATTATTTCATTTTACAATGAGAAAATGGGAAGATGGAAAAGCTACTCAATTGCCCAAGGTCACAGGGATCATCCACTTAGGAGCAGTGTTTCTCAAAGTGTAACACAGTAATTCCTAGCAGACACTGGGTTTCAAGACCTGTTCTATCCTGCCAAGAGCTGGAAATACAAGGATTGGGGTGGAGACTGTGAATTAGGTCTGAATAATATGACACTCTGCTAGAAACTGAGCAGGCAGGTACTAAAATGAAACAGGTGGGGTTTCATTACCCTGGATAGGCATCAGGTCCCAAGACTGGGCATGGTGAGCCCCAACGGGGGGTGAGGAGGGATTAGTCTTTAAGAAAAGAGTGATCAGTGCTACCAGCATGTAAATAAAGGCTTTCCTGTGTAGGAGTCTGAAAGGGCAGACAGTATGGTAATGAGAGAGATGAAGGTAAAGACAATAAAGCAGCACTTTGCTGCTGTCCTACTCCAGTAAGAGAAACAAATCTTGGAAATTAAATTTGGTTACACAAATTGTTTTAATAATACCAAAATCCTGGCACTCCACATCAGCTATGATCAGCAGGAGAGACAACATTATGTAATAAAATTAAAGATGGTGAAAAGGAGTGAGAAAGGGAGGACTTAATGCTTCCAAATCACAGAAATTCACCTACCATTTTTCCTTTTTTTAAAATTTATTATTTATTTTTAGGCTAGATAGAAGTTAAAGGCCTAAAGCAAGGTTATTCCAGAGAGCAAAAGGGGTCAGGTCACAAAATATTAAGGGAGTAGTAACATTTTCTTTTCTTTATTAAAGGTTAACAGAACTATCCATGCAACAGATTTTTATTGCTTGCCTTGAAACCACAAAATAACGTCAAAGAATAAAAGCAAGAGATGGTGTTTCTGACAAAACGTGACCAGTCTAAGTTTCACCCCACATGATCTTGAGCTGAGAAAAAAATGACTAAACAGCAAAAGAGGAACCAGAAAAAGGGTGTACCAAGGATCCTTTGAAAATTAGGCTCTATTTTGTTGTACAACAATAAAAAAATTTACTTGCCAAAAAAACAAAGCTCTATTTAACAAAGAAGTCTGGAAAAAAAAAAACACGTTTCTTTACCAATCATTCCAAGAACTTATTACCGTCATACAAGCCCACGGGCGCCCTTCAAAAGGTGTGACGCAGGGGTTTCTAAACAATACCTCTTGCTCTTTGGTAATTAATGTTGCTTTAGATCAGGCCCAGCTACCTCCGAGTGCCCACTAGACGCAAGGCCTGAGCTCAAGCCTTGTTGAACAAGCTTGTCCCGTAAGCAACTGCGACAGTAAGTGATGCAGAGAGGACGATTTTTATTTTCCCTATGTGATCCTTTTCTTCAAAGTTTAGGCAAACGAAGACACGTTTGGATGGAGAGCAGGGTCAAAGGGGCGAAAGTCGACTAGAGACGAACCTAAACTACTCTTTGAGTCAGTATAAACCCATTTCCGACTGCACACTTCTCACACTAGCTCGTGATGAGAAAAAAGCGGCCCTAAAACTAGCTTCCAAGAAGGGACCCTCGAGGTCACTCTCCTCATGCTAAGGTCTAAGAGACAAAGAAGTTGCTGCCACCGATAAGGAAGTCTGGTGGGCTCTGTGGGGGTCAGCCCTGACGCTAGAGAAGGGGGAACCTCTCGAAAGGTTCTCCAGCAGGTACTGTGCTCGTCCCCTCCCCCGCCCGGGCCGGATCCGTCCTCACCGCGCGTCCCTCCCAAGGCAGGCCTCGCGCACTTACCCTCGGTTAGGACCCTTAGGGATGAACCAGGGCACTAAGAAGCCCACAAAGCCCCAGAACACGCTCATCACGATGAGAGGCACCGTGAGGCCGTTGTACGCCATGATTATCACCGGAACTTCCAGCCCCTGCCCCACCGCCTCACTTTGGTCCCACCCGGAAGTGTCAACACCGAGCCGCGTGACCAGCGCACGCAAAGACCCGCCCCTACGCCTCACGTGACCGGGCGCCAGAATTTCGCCCCTCCCGGCTGTCCCAGCCTCGCTCTCAACTGATCCTATCTCAGTTTGGAGATCCTTTGAGAAACGTCACTCACAGTAGAGCAAATGGTCACATTACCAGGAGCGCAGCAAAATTTTGTAGTAAGAATCCACCCTTTAAGGAAAGGGCTGTAGTTATTTGTTATTGCTGTTGGGTCCTGTTGAATAGGACACGCAACTGAGTAAAGCTGTGATCTTTATGGGAGCAGAATGACAGGTCTTTCTCCTGTAGAGCCACTGGCTGGATTTGAACCACCAGCTTTTTGTTATGGCTAAGCTCTGGTAGCATAGTGGCTAAGGCACTTGACTGCTAACCAGAAGGCTGGCGGTTCAAACCCACCAGCCACTCCTCGGAAGGAAGGTTGGGCAATCCTACTTCCGTAGTGATACTGCCTCGGAAACCCAAGGAGGGGCCCCTATGAGTCAGGGCTGACTCGACGGCACATAACAACAACAACAACAAGCTCTTAACCAGTGTGCCTGAGGGTTCCTTTTTACACCTTTGTTGTTGTTACTAGGTTCCGTTGAGTCTGCTCCTACTCATAGCGACCTTATTTATGTACAACAGAAAGAAACACTGCCCAGTCCTGTGCCAGACTCACAATCCTTGCTATACCTGAGCCCATCATTGAAGCCAGTATCAGTCTATCTTGTTGACTGCTTTCCCCTTTAATGGTGACCCTTCACTTTACCAAGTATGACATCCTTCTCCAGGGAATGGTCCCTTCTGACAACGTGACCAAAGTAGGTGAGACCAAGTCTGGCCATTTTGGCTTCCAGCTGCACTTCTTCCAGGATAGATTTGTTCATTCTTCTGGCAGTCCATGGCACTTTCAGTATTCTTTGCCAACACCACAACTCAGAAGCATCAACTCTTCTTTGGTCTTCTTTATTCATTTTCCAGCTTTCACATGCATATGAGGCGATTGAGAACACCATGGCTTGGGTTGGGCGCACCTTAGTCTTCAAAGAGACATCTTGGCTCTTCAGCACTTTAAAGAGGTCTTTTGCAGTAGATTTGCCCAGTGCAATATGCCGTCTGATTTCTTGATTGCTACTTCCATTGGTATTGATTGTGGCACCAAGTAATATGAAATCTTTGACAACTTCAATTTTTTTCCATTTATCCTGATGCTGCTTATTGGTCCAGTTATGAGGATTTTCTTTTTCTTTATGTTGAGAGGTAATCCACACTGCAGACTGTAGTATTTAATCTTCATCAGTAAGTGCTTCAAGTCCTCATCACTTTCAGCAAGCAAGGTTGTGTCATCTGCAGAATGCAGGTTGTTAATGACTCATCCTCCAATCCTGATGTCATGCTCTTCGGATTATTTGCTCAGCGTACAGATTGAATAAGTATGGTGAAAAGATACAACCCTGATGCTCTCCCTTCCTGATTTTTAACCATGCAGTATCCCTTGTTATCTTTGAATGACACTCTCCTGGTCTATGTACAGGTTCCTTGTGAGCACAATTAAGTGTTCTGGAATTCCCATTCTTCTCAATGTTATCCTTAATTTGCTATGTCGAATGCCTTTGCACAGTCAATAAAACACAGGTAAACATCTTTCTGGTATTCTTTGCTTTCAGCCAAGATCCATCTGATGTCAACAATGATATCCCTCATTCTACATCCTCTTCTGAATCCGGCTTGCATTTCTGGAAGTTCCCTGTCAATACAGTGCTGCAACCATTTTTGAATTATCTTCAGCAAAATTTTACTTGCTTGTGATATTAATATGTTGTTTGATAATTTCCACATTCTGTGGGATCACCTTTCTTTGGAACGGGTACAAATGTGGACCTCTTCCAGTCAGTTGGCCAGGTAGCTGTCTTCCAAATTTTGGGATATAGACAAGTAAGTACCACCAGTGCAGCATCTGTTTGTTGAAACATCTCAGTGGGTATTCTGTCAACTCCTGGAACCTTGTTCTTTGCCAGCTCCTTCAGTGCAGCTTCAACTTCTTCCTTCAATACCATTGGTTCTTGATCATATACCACCTCCTGAAATGGATGAACATTGACCAATTCTTTTTGGTACAGTGACTCTGTGTAGTCCTTCCATCTTCTTTTGATGTTTACAACTTTAGCTACCCCTTTTATGCAGCAGAGATATACAGAGAACTTAACATAGTAAGTTACTACTCAGAATTTTCCTGTGTGCCAGGTACTGAGCTATGAGCTCTAAAAAGGCTAGGAGCTCTTTTGAACTCCTCACTACAGCCTAGAAGGTTTATTTCTACTTTGCAATTTTGAACAAATAGGCCTAGGGAGGAGTTAAGGATCTTACGCAAAGCCACATAGCTAGGGTTTAGAGTAAATTGTGTCCCCCTAAAATATATGTTGGGAGCTCTGGTAGCATAGTGGCTAAGACACTTGCCTGCTAACCAGACGGCTGGCGGTTCAAACCCACCAGCCACTCCTCGGAAGGAAGGTTGGGCAATCCTACTTCCGTAGTGATACTGCCTTGGAAACCCAAGGAGGGGTTGCTATGAGTCGGGTTTGACTCGACGGCACATAACAACAACAACAAAATATATGTTGAATTCCTGTGGATGAAATTCTCTTTGGTTTTTCTTTGGCTAGGTTAATGAAGTCATACCAGTGTAGGATGGATCCAAAACCTAATGACTTTTGAGTTATAAAAAGATCCGAATAGATACAGAGACACAGGGGAAGACAGATGCCATGTGAGGATTGTCAATAAGCCAAGGAACCAAAGAATGCCTGGAACTACCAACAAGGAAGGAATTGACATGGGCAAGATCCCAACTTGGACTTTCAGCCTCCAGAACTGTGAAAAAACAAGTGTCTGTTCTTTAAAGCCATCCAACATTGTCATGTTTGGTATTTGTCTTACAGCAACTAGGAAACTGAGATAGTTAGTATGAGGCAGAGCCAGGATTCATCCTTTGATGGTCTACTTTTCAAGGCCAGTGCCTATAATTACTGTACTACTGTCTGTCCTATGCACTGTGCTGGGTTCTAGGGTTACAGAGATCAAACAGACCCACTCATGGAGTGGTGGGGAGATAGACTTGCAAACAGGTCTCTCAGTGCAACATGAAGGTAGAGTGAGTGATAGTGCACAGCCTTTTATACCAGCCAGTCCTGAGCCAAGTCTTGAAAGAGGAGTAGGGATTAGAATAGTGAGGAGAAGGTAAGCATGAGCTTCTAATGTTTGCTAAGGATTTACACATCTGTTTATTACAATATGCAACAACCTTGGGGCAGAGGAGGAAACCAGTTCTCAGAGAGGCTAAAGAACTTGATAAAACTCACAGGAGTTAACAACAGAAGCAAGATGGGAAGCAGATCTATAAATTAAATCCAGTGTGCTTTACTGAAGGAGCTCTGGTGGGGTAGTGGATAAGGCATTTGGTTGCTAACCAGAAGGTCAGAGGTTCAAACCTACCAGGTGCTCTGTGGAAAGAATACGAGGCAATCTACTTCCATAAAGATTTACAGCCTCAAAAACCCACTGGAGGTTGCTATGAGTTAGAATTGACTTGATGGCAGTGAGCTTGATTTTGGTTTTGGTGCTTTACTGTGCATCACAGTGTCCCTGCAATAGCCACATTTCATTACCTCCTGAGTTCATTCTTCATCAGTTAGAGTGGATTCCTGGATTAAATGGGAAATTGAACTGATAATTTCTAACATCTGTGTCAACTCTTTAATCGCGATTCTAAGGAGCTCTGGTAGCATAGTGGCTAAGGCACTTGACTGCTAACCAGAAGGCTGGCGGTTCAAACCCACCAGCCACTCCTCGGAAGGAAG
>NW_006921893.1:859322-861337 GCF_000298275.1 Orycteropus afer afer | reverse complement strand
AAAAAAAAAAAAAAAAAAAGGCTCAGCCAGAATGAATTAGAGAAAGAACTTCACTCCTGTTTTCTTTTCCATTTCCTAAATAAATGCAAATATTTTTTCTTAAGTTGAACCTTTTAGGTAGAGTGTCAAACCTTTGCAGACCTTCTAGCAGCCTCTTTGAGAAGCAGATGTTGGGAGTGCAGGAATGTGGTTCCTCAGACACCCAAGCCAAAAAAAACAAATTCATTGCTGTCAAGTTGATTGCAACTCATAGTAACCCTGTAGGATAGAGTAGAACTGTCCCACAGGGTTTCCAAGGCTGTAAATCTTTTTAGAAGCAGACTGCCACATCTTTCTTCTGCAGATCAGCTGGTGCATTCGAACCACCAATCTTTCTGTTAGCAGCTGAGCACTTAACCTCAGATACCAGTTCTGTCCAAATCTGTCAGTGTCATCCTCCCTCAAATGAGAAGAGTCCTTAAACTTGGTATTATATTTGTGGGCTAGTATTGGCCAATAGCTCCCTCTATCAGTCAATCTGTCAAAAACATTTCATCACAAATACCGAATGAAGATTATGGGAATGACCAGGAACTAGAATTCAGAGGGTGACCAACTGAAAGAAAAATATAATTTGGAGGGTGACCAACTGAAAGAAAAACATTCTCTGCCCTCAAGGCACTTACAGCTATTTCAAGAAATAAATCAAAGAGCAGTGGCTCTCAAAATGTGGCCTGAGACCTCTAGAGAGGCCCCCAGGGACTCTACCAGCAGGTCTTTGAGGTCCTGTCTTACCTAACTATGAATCTATGAACTCTTGCCGAAATTTCGTCATATACTTCACCCAAAATACATAATTGCAAATTGAGTGCTGAAGCCTTATAAGAATCCAAGAGCTGTTGCATTGTGATAATTTGTAGTCAATGTCATGAGACAAAGTGTATGTGAACTGCTGTATGGAAAGTGAATTTGCTCTGTAAACTTTCACCCAATTCACAATTAAAAAAAAAAAAAAAAAAGAATCCAAGTGCCTAAGGCATTTGACCGTTAACCAGAAGGTTCGCGGTTTAAACCCACCAGTCACTCCACAGAAGGAAGATTGGGTAATCTACTTCCATAAAGTTTACAGCCCTGCCAGCTACCCAGAGGGACCGAGTAGTTGAACCAGTAGGCTCAGGACCATAGTTGCAGGGGACATTAAGCTCAATTGGCATAACATACTACGCAAAACATTGTTCCACCTCCTACTTTGGCAAGTAGCGACTGGGATTTTACAAGCTTGCAAGCAGCCATCTAGATGCAACGATGGGTCTCTTCTCATCCAGAGCAAAGAAGAATGAAGAAAACCAAAGATTCGTGGAAATAATTAGTCCTAGCAACTGGTACACCATGCAATCCTCAGCCTATACAACTATGAGACCAGAAGAACTAGATGGTGCCTGGCTACCACTGTCAACCATTCGGAAGGAGATCTATGTAGGAGATCCTGGATAGAGAGGGAGAACAATGTGAAACAAAACTCAAAATAATTTGGAGAAAAAAAGGGAGACCAGGTTTGCTGGTGTGATAGAGCCTGGTGGAACCACTGAGACTATGGTCCCTAGCTGCCTTCAGGTCTGGAATTGAACCCACACCTGTGGCTTCCAGCCAAAAAAAGATAGGCATATGAGGTGAACATTTACCTGAGATAGATATACTCCTTGGAGAGAAAAATCATGGGAAAAAGAAGGGCTGTTTATGCACAGGGCGATAGCTTGGGGTGGGGAGAAGAAATGCATGGAGGGATGGACACAGAGAAGAGGTGAGTGTTGGGAGGAAGTGGGAGGGGAGCTGTTGCATTTTGGTAAATTGTGGTCGATGTCATGAGACAAAAGTGTATGTGAACTGCTGTATGGAAAGTGAATGTGCTCTGTAAATTTTCACCCAAATCACAATTTAAAAAAAATTACTGCCTTGGCTCAAACTTAAGGGCCCTAATATTTGGTATAAATAGACTACCAAGCATAATTCAAAATGCACCAACAGCAGAAGAGAAG
>NW_006921893.1:795797-857897 GCF_000298275.1 Orycteropus afer afer | reverse complement strand
TTTTTTTTTTTTTTGGCAAGCCAGACATTAAAGAATTTTGCAAAAAATGTATAACGACATAACTCTTCTTACTACTGAGTCTCTGGGTGGTACAAACAGTTAATGCACCACAGGAACTTTGGAAGAAAGGCCTGATGATCTACTTCCAAAAAAAATGAACCATTGAAAACACTATGGTGCACAGTTCTTGTCTGACACATAACCGGGTCACCATGAGTGAGAGATGATGCAATGGCACGAACTTCTCAATACATTTTTAAAATATATGATTATTTTCCACACACAAAATATTTGTTAGCATGTAGTAGTTTTATGATTATTTTTAAATGAATTTAAAACAAACGTAAAATATTCTGTTTTAATTTCTAATACAGTAAATATAAATAGATATAGTCCACATATATGATTTGAATATTCAATCATTTTTAAATTTGTAAACAGGTCTTGAGACCAAGATGTCCAAGATGCATTACTAGAGGAGAAGTCTCACAAGCAACCTCAAAGCTAGTTGACAGTATAAATTATAGATGATCTAGCTGAAATACCATTGTGCAAACAGCTGAGCCCAGTTCTGTAAATATAAGCTGGCCGTCAGAGTCCCAAAGTCACAAAGCCGTGGGTCACAAAGCTCCTTTCCCACCTGATCTAGAAGCTTGGAAGTTATGGGGGAAGCTGAAACCTTCTAGCATGATTCACCACTCATTTATTCTGCTCGCATGTATGGAATATTCACTGTGGGCAGCCATCCCTGAAAACAGCAGCTACCATTTCTTGAGTGACTGCCTTGTGTCAGACATTAGACTGTTGCTGACTGCCACTGAATTGGCTCCTAACTCTTGGCAGCCCTGTGCACTGTGACCCATTCACAACAGGATCAGACCATTGTGATCCATAAGGTCTTCATTGGCTGATTTTCAGAAGTAGATTACCAGGCCTTTCTTCCTAGTTCATCTCAATCTGGAAGCTCCACTGAAACCTGTTCAGCATCGTAGCAACATGAAAGCCTCCAGTGACAGATGGGTGGTGACCGTGCATGAAGTGTATTAGCCAGGAATCAAACCTGGGCTTCCTGTATGGGGGGAATAATTTTCCAACCACTGGATCTTTTTAATTGCTGGTCACATTTAATGCTTGCAACGCTCAAAACCAAACCAAACCAAACTCACTGCCATCAAGTAGATTTGGACTCATAGTGACCCTATAGGACAGAGTAGAACTTCCTCATAGGGTTTCCAAGACTGTAAATCTTTTTTTTAAAATAGTTTATTGAAGTATAATTGACATACAATAAACTGAAGTATATCATTTTGATAAGTTTTGGTATATGTACACACACATAAAAACATCGCAACAGTCAACATAACGAACATATCCACCTATTCTACAAAAGTTTATTATGACAAAAAATAAAGTCAGTAAAACCCAAAGTATTAGGGAAGATAATAAATATTGTAAAATTTACAAATATACATATATTTAGGGTTTTTTTTTTAATTTTTATTGCAATTTGGGTAAAATTTTACAAAGCAGATTGCTTTTACATTCAACAGTTCATGTATACACTTTGTTTTGTGATATTGGTTACATTTCCCCACAACGTAACATCTTACCTTCCACTTCCTCCCTGTAGCTACCCTTTCCCCGTGTCCTTCCTACCTATGCATTCCTGCCTCCCTACATTTCTCCATGTGCAAATACTGCCCCTCTGATCTCCCATGGTTGATTGTTCTAAGGAGTGCATCTCTCTGGTGCAGGTGTTCAGATAGTAGCCCTGTCTATTGTTTGGTTGAGGGCTAAGCTATAGGATTGAGATCAATTCCAGGCCCGAAGGGTGACTCAGGGCCATAGTCTCAGGGGTTTCATCAGTCTCTATCAGAGCAGTAAGCCTGGTCTTTTTTATGATTTTGAGTTTTGTTCCACATTTTTCTCCTGTTCTATATAGGATTTCCAATTTTGATACCTTTCTGAGTTGTTGGCATTGGGGGTGGGGCACCATCTAGTTATTCTGATCTCTGGATCATATAGTTTGAGGTTCTCATGGTCCATTGGTCCCTTTGGACTAAATGTTTCCATGCATTTAAACAATTTTTTTTTAATTTTCATTTGGGTAAGAGCAAATTCATTTTCCATACAGCAGTTCATAGTTTATTTCATGACATTTAGTGCAATTCCCCACAATGTAAGAGCTCTCTTCCCGCTTTCTCCCTGTAGTTACCTCTTCTCTATGTCATTCTCTCCCATGCTTCCCTGCCTTCTGAGCTGTCTCCCTGTGCAAACCCTGCCCTTCTGTTCTCCCACGACTGATTGCTCTAAGGAGTGTATTTACCTGATGGTAAACGTTCACCCTATGCCTGTCTATTATTTGGCTGGAAGTCATGGGAGTGTATTCAGTTCCAAACCTGAAGGGTAACTAGAGGCCATGGTCTCAGTGGTCTCAGCAGGCTCTATCAGACCAGGAAACCTGTTTGTTTGTTTTTTAATGATTTTGAGTTTTGCTCCACATTGTTCTCCCACTCTATCCAGAATCTTCTGCATTGAGGCCTTTCCAAGTGGTTGAGAGTGGTAGCCTGGCACCATCTAGTTCTTCTGGTCTCATGGTCATAAAGGCTGAGGATCACATAGTCTATTAATGCCTTGGACTAAATTTTTCCATGCGTCTTTGGTTTTCTTCATTCTTCTTTGCTCTGGATGAGGAGAGACCCATTGTTGCATCTAGATGGATGCTTGCAAGACCCCAGAATAGATCACTACAGTAGGATGTGGAATGATGTTTTTGTGTAGTATTTATGCCAATTTTGCTTGATGTCCCCTGCAACCATGGTCCCGAGCCCACAGGTCCAGCTACTTGCTCCCTCAAGGTGGTGGGCTGTGGCCAAGAAGTTCTCATAACTTTGCCCCTTGTTAGCTCTATTATACTTTAGGACATTCTTACAGCACATACAAATGCATATGCAGAAATATCGCCTATCAACTTTATATGTGGTTCCAGGTATATTATTTTTTGCCCAGATATGCCTGATCATCCAGCCTGTCTATCCATCTACTTCTCCGTAGATTAATGTTTATCACTGACAATGCAGTATTGTATATGTAAAAGGGTTTATCTTTGTTGTCTGTACTTCTTGTGCACCTGTGTCTTTGTTTTCCTTAGTGTTATTGTGTTGGTCACTCACTTTTGCTATATTGCCTTTCCTTTCACCCAAATCAGTTTTGTCTCTTACCTACCTAGTCCATGTGTCTTCAAGGCTGTAAATCTATACGGAAACTGACTGCCTCATCTTTCTCCTTCAGAGAAACCTGGGGGGTTTGAACTGCCCACCTTTTGGTCAGTAGCCAAATGCTTTAATCATCATGCCACCAGAGCTCCTTACATTCAATACAAGTATTATTAAATCTGCTTTGTGAATGAGGAAACTCAGATATGTAACTACCTTAAAGTCTAGCTTTTTTAAGTGATGGACCTGAGATCTGAACTATCTGAGCTATGAAGACTCCTGTTCTTCCTTTCAAGCCATGCTGCCTCTCCTCTTTCAAATAATATTCAGCATAACCAAAATAAAATCTAAATTATACACATCTTTACAAGATAAAGACATCTACTGTGTAAGACAAGATTTTTGAAAGCTTGTTCTAAAAATAGTTCTAAGGATAGGCTAGGATGTGGTTGATTTAGTCATTTCTGATGAGCAAATAATATTTTCTTTAATATTTGTACTTATTTATATAATTATGGTATTCAGGCAATAAATCAACAGTATGTAGCTATTTAGACAAGCCATTTTCTCGTGAAAATTTCTTCATAGTTCAAACTTGTACTAAATGCTCAATCATATGTGTATAGAATTTTTCTGGAAGAACACAAAAGAAAACTGGAGACAGGGACTGCCCCTGGGGAGAATTGGGTGAGTGTGGGCTAGGGTGGCAAGAAGCTTACCTTTACTATATGCATACATTTTGTACATTCTATGCTGTACTATATATAAGTTTTATTATTTTAAAACCAGAATCCTGAAAGTACCAAGAACTGCCAGAAGAACAAACAAATCTGTCCTAGAAGTGCAGTCAGAATGATCCTTGGAAGCGAGAATGGCCAGACTTCGTCTTACCTACTTTGGCATGTTGTCAGAAGGGGCCATTCCCTGGAGAAGACTATGATGCTTGATAAGATGGAGAGTCAATGAAAAAGGGAAGGCCCTCAACAAGGGGGATTGGCACAGTGGCTACAACGACGGGCTCAGGTATAGCAGGGATTGTGAACTGGCACAGGACCAGACGGTGTTTTGTTCTCCTGTACACAGGATCGCTATGAGTCAGAGATGACATAACAACAATTTAAAAGAACAATGAACAAAGACCCCAGTCAACATCAAGTGGGAATTGCTCAAAGTCTGTAGCATCTGCAGAGTACAGTTAGTAGAGTTCTGCTTGGTTCCTGATGATTTAATTACTTACTTACTCAACTCACCTGGAGAGCTGTGTAGCTGAACATTTCATGCCTGATTGCAATATGAAAGCAGACATTCAGACAGTGATGTCACTAGGGTTGGTGTCACTGCCCCTCCCCCCAGTGCCTCCTTCAGTATTGGACTATACAGAATCCTTAGTAAAGTTTTTTGTACTGTTACTCATAAATTGTAAATACCCTATAGCACTGAATGCAGTAGCAATAGCAGTGACATAAACAATTAGCAAAATTAAAATTACACCTTTAAATTACAATAGCACCTGCAAACCATGCAATTTGAAGGATCATTGAATTGGGTAATAATGACAGCTCTGTTGGGCAAATATGCTGCAAAACAACTGTAGAATGTTAAAAGGTAAATATGTCACTTTGAGGACTAAAGTGTACCTAATCCAAGTCATGTTATTTTCAATTGCCTCATATGCACATGAAAGGTGGACATTGAATAAAGAAGACCAAAGAATTGATACCTTTGAATCAAGGTGTTGGCAATGAATATTGCGTATACCATGGGCTACCAGAAAGAGCTTTGATGGTACTGCATTTAAAGCATTGGGTTGCTAACCAAAAGGTTGGTGATTAGAACCCACTAGCCACTCTGTGGCGGAAAGATGAGAGTTTGCTTCCATAAAGATTTATAGCCTTGGAAACCCTATAGGGCAGTTCTACTCTGTCCCATAGGGTCACTGAGTTGGAATCAACTTGATGGCAGTGGGTTTGGTTTTTAGGTTTTACCAGAAGGACAAACAGATCTGTCTTGGAGGAAATACAATCACAATGCTCTTTAGAAGCAAGGATGGCAAGACTTTGTCTCCTGGTCTGGGCATATTATCAGGAGCGACCAGTTCCTGGAGAAGGACACCATGTTTGGTAGAGGGTCAGCAAAAAAGAGAAACACTTTAAATGAGATGGGCTGACACAATGGCTGTAACAACGGGCTCAAACGTAACAATTGTGAACATGTTCAAGTACATGAGACAGTCTCACCATCCTCCCTTCTAATGAGCATTCCGGCTGTACTTCTTCTTCAAATCAGATTTGTTCGCTCTTCTGGCAGCCCATGGCATACATATTTAATATTCTTTGCCAACACAACTCAAAACATCAACTCTTCTTTGGTCTTCCTTATTCATTTTCTAGTTTTTGCATGCATGTGAGGTGATTGAAAATACCATAGTTTGGGCCAGGCACACCTGAGTCCTCAAAGTAACATCTTTGCTAAGAGGTCTTTTGCAGCAGATTTGCTCATTGCAGTATGTTATTCAGTTTTCTTGAGTACTGCTTCCGTCAGCATTAATTGTGGATCCAAGTAAAATGAAACCCTTGACAACTTTAATATTTTCTTCATTTATCATGATGTTGCTTTTGGTCCATGTTCTGGTTACCTAGTGCCACTCTGACAGGAATATACCACAAATGGGATGGCCTTAACAAACAGTAGTTTATTCTTACAATTTGGAGGTTTTAAGTTCAAGTTCAAAGTGCCAGGCTCTAGAGGCTGGGTGAAAGCCCCTCAACCCTGGGGTCCAGCTTTGCTTCCTACTCCTGGCCCACTGGAGCTAGAGGCTCTTCTTCACTCAGACAGCTGCTGGCTGCTGAGGCTGACAAACCCAAGGTTGACAAGTAAAAAGGCACAGTCCCGATATTACCAAATCACATGGCAGGCCACTAATTGAAGCACCTTGTAAGTCCCAAGGTCGGCAGAGCATGGCAGGCTGCTGGACAATGACACACCTACACGCAGGGTTCAAGGTGCCATAAGCTAGAGACCATTCCCAAAGCTTCTCCTTATGTACAGGAAGCAGACCACATCCCAAAGGCAGCTACTCAGCTGCTTATGGTAGATTCCACCATGGAGTTGACTGCCAGTCTCATCATGGGGTGTAACTACCACCAGCTGCCCAACCACTCAACCAGGCCCAGCCAAGCTGACACAGAAACATAACTACCATAGTCCAGTTGTGAGGATTTTTATATTCAGGTGTAATCCATACTCAGGGCTGTAGTGGTAATACATTTATATAAATTTATAAATTATATGACTTTCAAAGTGTACTTAGAATTATCAACTATTGCATTTGATCCTGGCATTTTATTTCTGCATTTTTCCATGAGACAAGACAGGCAGTACAGGTATCATCAGGTTTCACTATGAAGAAAATGAAAGCATAACAGCTAATGACACTGCTTTTCCCATTCAGCAGCACTATAGCTGTAAAGACATAGTTCTTCTCTCTTCCACAGCCAGTGTCCAGTACAGTGATGGACCAGACAGGTGATTACAGTTGGAAATGAATGGCCTGATGCAGTCAGAGCTGGGTTCAAATTCAGACTCCATCTCTTACTCTGACTCAGATTTACCTAAGCTCATTTTCTTTATCAGTCAATATGGGAAATAACTGATTCTATCAACATTCATTAAGGAATTCCAATGTGTCAGGAAGCCCTGTTACTGGAGAACCTGAAAGGACCAGTTTATTTTAATCAAGAGATTTTCACAGGGACAGGGAAAGAATTTAGATGTGACTCTAGAGCTAAATCTTAAAAAATGAGTTAGACCTGGGATGTTAAAACTCAGATGCCAGTGGAGGACAACGAAGCAGAGCACATGGAGGGAGCGGGCTGGATAGGGAGAAGAGGCCTCGGCTGCACATGACTCAATCTCTGCAGGACAGGGCCCTGTTCAGCCAAATGAAACACAAGGTTCAGATCTCTCCATTTTTCAATGTTGGAAAGTGATATAATTTTTATTTTTTTAAATAGTGTAAGAGCCAAATAAAATTTGTGAGCCACACCTTACTCACAGGCTGCCAATTTTCTTAGTTCCAGAAGAGAGGGGGGTACTTTAGTCACAAGAAAATGGGACCTACAGTCAAGACCTTGAGAAAGGTAGGCTGGATCGGGGTACTGCGTGTAGTTGTTTGGTTGGAGCATGAGGCAGAGGAAACTGGGAAAGAGGAAAAGGCCAGAGAGTAATGTCAGACTTGAAAGATGTGTGGAGTACAGGGTAGCATGAGATCCAGCCTTGAGTAGGCCAGTTCACTTCATGAACTGCTCTGGAGTGTGGTGAACCTCTGCACCAGGGGACCAGAGAGCCCTGTCCTTTCTACAACAGCATGAGGGTCCAGGAAGGAGCAATAAATGCTACCAGTTATTTTGCTTAACAGATTAAATATATAAAAATCTGAAAAGGGAAGTTGGTTACAAGATGGATTTTATTTACAAGACAATGCTAACACCATTTGCCATTAGGAAACAATTCCAAGGTTTATTCATAAAATTATTAATCAAAATTGCAAGGTAGATTTACAGAGCCACTTAACAGTAACAAAACAAGAGGGAAATGAAATGTTTCAGAGACATCTTAAACAATTCCCAAGAACACACACCAGGCTAGAAATCTACGGTTAAACTGTGGTTCCACAACAGGTTATATTCATTCCTGCATTTTCTCAATAAGTTCTTCCTTGTATTTGCCTTTCTCTTTTCCAACTTGGCGAGATTTGGCTTTGCGTTCCAGAATTTTTTTCCGATCTTTGTCCAATTTTAGCCTGGTGATAACTACCTGTTAGGAGTGAGAAAACAAGCTGATCTTTAATTTTTATTTTTTAAGTGGAAAGGATTTATAACCACAATGATCTTTTATAGCAGAGCTTCCTTCAACAACAGTGGTTTGGGTCCTTCTGCTATCTGGTCCCCCACCCTCTAATTCCTGAGGATCTCAGGAGAGTAGTTAGGTAGTTTAGTGATAGGAATTATCATTTGTGTTGGGCAAAGATTAGACTGCCAATGTGTTTCTGCTTTATTCCTTCAGCTAATAAAAATACACTGCTTTAAAAATATTTGCATCCCAACTAGCTACTGGACAATACAGACTAAGGAAGTAAGACCCTAACCATTCTTCTTTTAAGGATTTGAAATTCTGGAAGGAGAGAACGATTATTACATATTGCATAAAATGAGAGTGCCAAGGAGAGACAGCACATTCTACTAGGTTGAAGTGAAGGCCATAGGATTAGGTGTCCCCACTTCTCTCTTTGGACATTATCTAGTGGAGAAGTAAGGCTGGAATGCCTAGAGCCCTCTTGCCACCAGCCTGAAGATGGAGTCAACACCAAGGAAGATAAAACAGGTAAGAAAAGAATCTAGATCCTTGATGATATCACTAAGCCAATCAATCAAGCCAGCCTGACCCACCTCTGAAAGGCCCTACCACAGCCACCTGGGAGGTGGTACATAGTGCCACCACTTCAATAACTCTGACAGCAGTGTTACCCTACGCTGCTGTTGCTACTATTCAGAATAGGACCATACCTTGCTCGGGTGAATGCCCACATGAACAGTGGTACCATTAGCCTTCTCACGCTGCACCCTCTCGATGTAGATGACATACTTCTTTCTGTACACCTGGACTACCTTGCCAATTTGCTGACCTTTGTAGTGTCCTCGAACCACCTAAGAGAAAATACAACAGAGAATTTCCCCCTCATTTCTAATGCATGAATGTTATAATGAGGAAGCTAATTATCAGGAACATGCAGGCTGGAAACACAACCTTTTGTACAAAAGCAGATTAATCCTAGCATGCAAAAGTCACATGATTTTTTAAATCTAAATCTGTTTTGTGTTATTTTAAGTCAGATGGAAATTCTTCACCTGAATTATTTTCTTCTCTTATCTGAAGAACAAAAAATTTCCTTGGACTAGGATGGACATAACAGAACTAATTGCAAGAATTTTAAAATAACTGTAAAGATCCAAATATAGAAGATGGCTAAAGAAATGATACTAAGAGAGACTGCCACGCAATCATTTAAACATCTAGGAAAATGCTCACAATATGAACTTTAGTGAAAAAAATCAGTACAAAGACACACACACACACACTGTGAAACTTTTATTTTCACCATAATAAAAAACATATATGTATATATGGCATAGAAAACAACAGAGTAGAAAAATATCCAAGTGTTGACAAGACTTTTCTCTTGAAAATAGTATTATATAATTATTTTATTCTATTTTTTCAAATTTTCTACAATACACAAATACTTTAAATTAGAAAGAGTAAAAATATTAAGATCGTGTAGGCTGTTTTTCCATACGAAAAAAATCTGCCCAAGCATTAACTTCATTTATCTGGTAAGGGGTTCAACTAGATTATAATTTTCTTGAAGGTAAGAGACTACTGAAGAACAGGCAAATATACATGATGTTGATTAATTAGTATAGAGGAAGTATCACAAGAACTCTCTCAGTGAGAATCCTGAAATGTCTACGTAGAGTGTTCCAACTTACTTTCCAAGGCAAGTTGAAAAGAAAACAATCATGCCTCATTCAAAATCTACTCTATTTATATGACCAGAGATTCTCAGAGCAAACTTGAAAGGAGTCTGTAGAAAAAAATCACTGTTAACTATCAAGACAAAAGAACAGATGTTAGTAAAACAAGCTCAAGGAACAGCGGGTATAAAGAAAAGTGGCCAGACACTAGACCTAGTAAAGAGGGAAATGAGTTAAGACTAAACCAACTGGGCCAGAAGGGGAGGGAGATGAGGCAAGGACAATACCCAGAATGTGGCTTGAGCAACTGGATGAACAGATGTGCCTTTCCCAGAGAAACAGAATATAGAAGAAATCTTAGAAACAGTTTCGTTTGAAGCATGATGAATTTGAGGCATCTGGGGGACACTATAGTAGAAAATTCCATGCACAGTTGGAAGACCAACTGGGCCACCAACAGAGAGTTGGGAGTTATCCACAGAGATAGCAATTCAAAGTCTGACTTTGCTCAGGGAGTTCTGAGGAGAAAATACAGAAATTGGAGAAAAGCCAATACTATGGAAGAACTTGCTAGAGAGACTGAAGTAGCCAGAGAGAACAGGAAACCATGGGAGTATGGTGTTATAGTAGCCAAGAGAAGAAAGTCAAATGGTGTTGGATGGTCAAGTACAAAGATAAGTATAAAACATATTTGACAGGATGATCATTGGTGACTGTGGCAAAAGCACTTTCAGTGGAGTGGTGGGTTGGACGCTATTTAAAGAAGGCAATAAGTGCACCAAAGGTAAGACAGTCAGCCAAATTAGAAAAGACAAGCCTAAAGGGCTTGGCTGGAAAGAGGACATGTAGTTAAGGGAAAATTTTTTATTTTTAAAGAAAACCATGAATGTATTTAAATGCTGATGAGAAGCTAAAGAGAAAACAAGATGACAAATGGAAGGATTTCTGAAAGAAGAGAAGACCGAAGCAACAGTAGCAGAAGGTTAGCTTTAGATTCAACAAGGATTCACTTTTTATTATAAGTTGGTGAGTATGGAGCCAGGAGTTCAAAGAGTTCTTGGCTGATAGCTTCAATTTCCTCTGTAAAGTAGGAAAACAGTCACTTACTCAGAAAGAGGTAGGTAAGATTCAGAAGACTCTAAGTATTCTCCTGGTAAAGGGGATCAGGGGGGAGCCCTGGTAGCTAAGCCTAAGGCACTTCACTGCTAACCAAAAGGCTAGCAGTTCAAACCCACCAGCCACTCCTCGGAAGGAAGGTTGGGCAATCTACTTCTGTAGTGATATCGCCTTGGAAACCCAAGGAGGGGTCACTATGAGTTGGTCCGACTTGACGGCACATAACAACAACAACAAAGGGGATCAGAGTGTGGTCTTTGGCTTCAGCAAGTATATTCCTGGCTTTGACACTCATTTTCCATATTATTTAACCTTTCTGAGTTTCAGTTTCTTTATATCTAAAAAGGAAAGGCCACTCCTTCTGCTCTATTCATCTCCTTCTTTACCTTACTCTCTATATGTGTCAGTCAATACTTTTTTCCATTCATTTAAGAAATATTGACTGACCCCAGCTATGTACTAGGCTCTGCACTGAAGCAGGGCAACAAAACAGACAAGTCCTCTGGCCTCATGGAGCTTAATCTTATGGGTTTGTTTGTTAACAGTTAACCAACAAATATCCAGGATAGGATCATTGAGTGCAAGAGGCACACGGAAACTTCCTGGGATGACAAAAATGATGTATATATCATTAGGGTGGTAGCTACACAGTTTTACATCAGTCAAAACTCATCCATGGGTATACTTTATTGTATGTGAATTAAGCCTCAATTAAAAAACAAAGATCTCAAGTTATGTCCATTATCATGAAGGAAAAATAAAAGAGACTATTCTATGATTTTGATTCAAAGCTTCTCAGAGGAACTGATTAAAAATGAGCAGGAGTTAGCCAGGTGAAGGGGAAAAGGAAGGATACTCCAGGCAGAGGGAACATTCTGGGCAAAGACTCTGGGAGAAAAGATCAAGCTTACCTGAGGACATGAAAGGGGCAGTGTGGCTGAAGTGTAGAATATGAGGAGGAAAGACTGGGATGAGATGAAGTTAGAGAGGTAGACCAGGGCTGGATCACACAGGGTCTTGTAGTCAACAATTTCAGATTTTACAGTAACACATCAAGCACCATGGATGGTTTAAGGAGGGTCTGATTTGTAAATAGTATCACTCTGTGGCAAATGAACAGTGGGCTAAGAGTGGAAGCTGGAAGAATTTAAGAGGCCATTATAATAATCCAGGAGAGATGGTGATGCCTTGAATTAAGGGCATAGTAAATTGGGAAATAGTCAGATTGAAGGTTTATTTTGGAGGAGTATCAGATTTCTGAGGAGCCCTTGGAAAGGCAGGTGGTTCAAACACACCCGCTACTCTGTAGGAGGAAGATGTGGCAATCTGCTTCCATCAAGATTATGGGGCAGTTCTACTCTGTCCTATAGAGTCATTATGAGTCAGAAGCAACTCAATGGCAATGAGTTTGGTTATTTTTAAAATTAGATTTTGGAGGCAGTAGGGGTGTTAGGATCATTAGTACTCTCGGATAAGAAGCTTTGAGATGCCCATGAGATACTTAAATAGAGATGGTCAGCAGCAGGCAGTTAGTTATATCGTCAGGTCTGTACACCAAAAAGTGGTTTGGACTAGACATAAAAGGGAGTTCTTAGCACAATGGAGACATTTAAAGCTCTGGGAGTAGATATCATCACCAAGGTAGAGTATACACAGTAAGAAGAGACTATAGCCCAAGCTCAAGCTCAAGCTCTCATGAACTCCTGCATTTAGGGATCACAGAGAGAACAAACAGTAGCAAAGGAATCTGAAAAGTCAGAAGTATGAACCTAAAGCATCACAGAAGCCAAAAAAATAAACAATTTCAAGAAGTAAAGTGGTGCCATCTATGCCAAATGCTGCTGAAAAAGTCAAGTATAATGAGATCAAGTGTGTGCACTGGATTCTGATTAAGAGGTTATTTGTGAGCTCAGCTAAAATCAATTTCCGGAAAGCAGGGGGACAGAGGTCTGGCTGGTGTGTGTCTAAAAGTGAATGGGACATGAGGAGGTGTAGGCAACTCTTTTGAGGAGCTAGGCTATGAATGAGGAACAGAGTAGTAACTGGGAGAAAGTATGAGGCTGGAGAAGAAAATCCAAATTTTCTAGTTCTGTCTCTTCTGATTCCAATCTCTTCCTCCTAAACATATCCCTTAATCCTTCAAAGAGTCCCAATGGCTCAGAAGATATACCAAAGCCCTTACCCCTCATTTCATTCTCTAAAACAATGGTTGCTAACTGGGGTGGGGTGAGTTCGGCCTTCCTCCTCCCAGGGAGATCTTGGCAATGTCTGTAAACATTTTTAGTTGTCAGGACTTGGAGAGGGATGCTACTGGCATCTAATGGGGAGAGACCAGGATGCTGCTAAACATCCTACAATGTACAGGACAGACCATCATAACAAAGAATTATGGGTTCCAAGATGTCAATAGTGCTGAGGTTGGGAAATCCTGCTCCAAGATGTAAGCTCCATGAGGGAAGGGGCTATGTGTCCTGTTCACTACTAGTGTCTAGAGGACTGGTAACTGCTCAATAAATATTCATTCAAGGGATGAATCTAGCCCCTGCCTACCTACCCATCCCCTCCCAATCACTTCCACTGCCATTCAGTTGATTCCTATTCACAGCAACTCTGTAAGACATAGTGGAACTTTGCCATAAAGTTTCCAAGGCTGTAAGTCTTTACAGAAGCAGACTGCCTCATCTTTTCCCGGTAGGTTTGAATCACCCACCTCTAGTTAGAGAATAGAGGACTTATACTAGCACACCTCTGCTTTATCAGACTGCGCAGATATAGTGCTGCTGTTTTGTTTTTTTTCTCCCACAAATTGAAGGTCTGTAGCAACCGTACATCAATCAAGTTTACTGGTGCCATTTTCCCAATAGCATGTACTCACTCGTATCTCTGTGTCACATTTTGGTAACTCTCATGACATTTCAAACTTTTTCTGAATGCTACCATACACTTAATTGACTACAGTATAGTACAAACTTTTATATGCACTGGGAATCCAAAAAACTCACATGCCTTGCTTTATTATGGTGATCTGGAACTGAACCCGCAATATCTGAGGCACAGGGGCTGCACTCTTAATCTCACCCCTCTAACTTGTTGCCCCTTCTGTGTTTTCATCACCAAATCCAATACCATCACATGCCTAACCTACACAAACCCATCTCAGTAAACTCAATGATTCCAAAACACTACTCTCGCTACAGCACCATCCCCTGCCAAGCCTGATTCAAAGAGCCTTCCTGAGCAATACCGGGCAAACTAGCAGGCAGATTTTTATGTGGCTAGCATACCACTTTTTTTTTTTTCTTTTTTAAGATAACTATTAAACGGTTTAATTTTAAATATTTTCATGATCTTAAGTAGGGCAGGCACTCTTTGGTGGCCCTGGGCCCCACCTCTGGTCTACCCCATCTGCAGGGTCACACATTTGTTTCATGTCAGGGTCCTGAAGACCTGTGAATCTGTTGACTCCTAAATAAGAGATGGCCTTAAAATCAAGTGCGCACAACGTGCTCAAAGGTAGTGCCCGAGGGCCACGCAGATGGGTAACAGGGCCGAGAGAGACACACCTGGACCTCGTCGTCCTTGCGGATGGGCATGGAGCGGACATTATACTTCTGCCGCAGCTCCTTGGAGAGCGGGGACGACATGATCTTCCTGCGCACGTGCGAGGGCGCATTGAAGTGGCGTTTGCGGTTCTTGCTGCGGTCCGAGGTCACGAAGGGGTTGAACTTCATGGTGACTGTCTGCAAAGAGGGGTGATAGAGGGAAGTAAGGGGCCCATGGGAGTGTGTGTGTGGGGTACAAAGGCCTGTATCCCATCCCTTCCTATCCCCGCATCGGTGCTTCAGGGGGGAAGTTGGCCTTGAGAGAAGGCGCTTGAAGAAGAAGAATGGGGGATGTAAGTAATCAGGCGGTTACACGGAGCGAGGTGGGGAGGGGGAGGGATGCGTGCCTGACTAGAGCAACCGTGGGGAAGAGGGCCGAAATGAAGCCTTCGAGGCTGACGTAGGGGAGAAATGCTCAGGCTGGGGAAGAATAGCTGAGGATCACTAGGAGTCACGCAGAGAGATTTCTGGAGGAGCGTGTTTAGAGAGGCACGCGGTAAAGGTCCTGTAGGGCGAAGGGCTTCAGAATCTGAGAAATGACCGACCTCTACTCTCCCGGCGTCAGACGGCTTTAGCTCCTCCACGCGCAGGGCCGGAAATGAGTCTGCCTTGGCGCGTAAGGCCTTGCCTTGCCGCCGCCCAATTTCCGTCGGAGCGAGACAGAGTGGCACCCCCCCGAGACTCGGAGTGGAATTGCAGCTCCTCATTCCTCACGGCTGAAGGTGCGCGATGCCTCGTTCAGATGGCTCCGCTAGCGAGAAGGAGCGTACTTTTGTAGGGTTTGCAATAACCAAAACCAAACCAAACTCACTGCTGTCGTGGCGACCCCTCCGTGGGTTTCCCAGGCAGTATCACTACGGAAGTAGATTGCCCGATCTTCCTTCCGAGGAGTGGCTGGTGGGTTTGAACTGGCCGACTTCTGGTTAGCAGTCAGATGTCTTAGAAACCACGCTACCAGAGCTCCCAGGGTTTACAATAAAGGTTCTTTTAAAAAAATAAAATAATAAAATAAATAAATATATACACATACAAACACACACATACATAGACTACAGGGGAGCTCTGGTGGCATAGTGCCTAAAGCATTTTGACTGCTAACCAGAAGGCTGGCGGTTCAAATCCCAGCAGCCACTCCCCGGAAGAAAGACTAGGCAATCTACTTCCGTAGTGATACTGCCTCGGAAACCCAAGGAGGGATCGCTGTGAGCCGGATCTGACTTGATGGCAGTGAGTTGAGTATATACACACATATGTGTGTGTGTGTGTCTATAGTTGAGAATATACACAGTAGAACATACACAAATTCAATTTCTACATGTACAGTTCGGTTACATTCTTCAATTGTGCGATCATCCTCACCCTCTTTTTCTGAGTTCTTTTCGATTAACATAAACTCACTGCCCCTAAATTTCCTATCTCATCTTTCAACTTGCTGTTGTCAATTTTATCCTATATAGGTAGTTCTTAAAAGAGCATAATGCTCAAAGCAGAAATTCTTTACTAGACAGTTGCTTGGTTTTAAGAAGAGACTTCTGGGGATGTTTAAGGTTTAAAGATTATCTCAGGGCACTAGCTTCAGGGGTTTTAAGGAGCTCTGATGGTACAATGGTTAAAGCATTTATTTGGCTGCTAACCAAAATGTTGACCATTCAAACCAGCAGCTGCTCTTGCAGGAAGGAGAGAGATGAAGTTGTTTGCTTCCATAAAGATTTATAGCCTTGGAAGCCCTATGGGGCAGTTTTACTCTGTCCTATAGAATCACTATGAGTTGGAATTGACTTGATAGCATAGGTTTGGTTTTGTTTTTACCCTCCTTTTTTCTGCCCTTTGTTATTGTTAGTGCCATCAAGTTGGCTTCGACTTGTAATGGCCCTGTGTTCAACAGAACAAAACACTGCCTGTCCAGTGCCATCCTCATAATCCTTGCTATGCTTGAGCCCATTGTTGTAACCACTGTGTCAATCCATCTCATTAAGGCCTTCCCCTTTTTTGTTGACCACTTTATCCACTTTACCAAGCATGATATCCTTCTCCAGCGACTGGTCCATGTTCTGACAACATGACCAAAGTAGGTGAGACAAAGTCTGGCCATTCACCTGCCCCTTGTAACACTCATGAACTTTGGTGTCTATATTTTGCCTATTCTTGTCTTTTTATATAAATAACATCATACAATAGTTTTCCTTTTGTGACTGACTTCAGCATAATGTCTTCAAGCTCCATCCATGCTCATCTCTTTTTCTGGCTGAGTAGTATTCCATTGTATGTATATACCACATTTTGTTTATCCATTCCTCCATTGCTAGGCAATAGAGGATTACTGATGTTCTTCTGATGGTACAGCACCAACGATCTCTCTTCAGCTCCACAGTCCTTCTTTGCCCACTACCGTCCACAAAGAAGACTGCAGAGGTCATCTAGGCATGGTGGAGTGCTTTAATTAAACATCATGTTGCTCCAAATGCTAGCTGCAGCAGGCTTAACAATCACCAAAAATCCTGTTCAAAATGCAGATTTTTTAGGCTCCACCAGTCCTACAGAACCAGGTGAAAGATTGAGACCAGGGAATCTGAATTCTAAGCAAGGACCTTCTTCCCCACCCCCAGAGACTTTGAGGCACACCACTGTTTGAGGATTTCGATGAACCAACCACCTGATTTTGCAATGCTCCCACCCTCTCCAGTTTTTGTAACCCTGTTGGAAGCACTGGGGTCATAGCATCAGACCTGGAATCCAGTGCCGCTTAGAGGTGTATCTAGGGTATGGCAGGTATGGCACATGCCCTGGGCACTGCTTGAAGGGGGTGCCACTGAGCAGTTTCTTTCTTTTTTTTAAATGCATTTTATTGAAATATAATTTATGTACAGTGAAATATACAAAACTAAAGTGACAGGGGTCAATGCATTTTTTTTTTTTTTTTGCAGTGTTCCCTCCCCACCCCTCCCCTCCCACCTCTGGCCACCAAGAAAGAAAGTTTCCCTCCATATAGAAACCTTTCCTTGGCCCTCCACAACAATGAACTAATACTGTATTTGCCCTTCTGTGATTGACTTATTTCACTCAGCATAATGTCTTCCAAGTTCATCCATATTATGCAGTGTTTTGCAGACTCTACATTTTTATTCTTTAGTGCTGCATAGCATTCTATTATGTGTATGTACCACAGTTTGGTCATCCACTCTTCCGCTGATGGGTACATAGGTTGTTGCCATCTTTTTGCTATTGTAAATAGTGCTGCAATAAACATGAGTGTGCATGTATCTGTTCCTGTCCTGGCTCTCACTTCTTTAGGAGATATACCTAGTAATGGGATTGCTGGGTCAAATGGTATCTCCAATTCCAGCTTTCTGAGGAATCACCATACCGCTTTCCACAGTGGTTGTATCCCTTCACAGTCCCACCAGCAGTGTATGAGAGTCCCAATCTCTCCACATCCCTGACAACATTTGTTATTTTCTGTCTCATTGAACTTTGCCATCAGTGCTGGGGTGAGACGGTATCTCATTTTTGTTTTGATTTGCATCTCTCTGATGGCCAATGATTGTGAGCATCTCTTCATGTATTTGCTGGCCACCTGAATATCCTCCTTGGTGAAGTGTCTATTCATGTCTTCTGCCCATTTTTCAATTGGACTGTTAATTCCTTTGGTGTTGAGGCATTAGAGTTTTCTATAAATCTTAGAGATAAGTCTCTTGCCAGATATGTAATTATCAGAAAATATATATTTGTTGCTGTCATTTTTGTTATGTGCTTTTTTGTGGTGTCGATTTCTTTGTTCCATATAATTTTCTATGCTAAGCTCATTTTGTTTATGAATTGTGTTATCACTTCCTTCATTGCTATTGTTTTAGTATTTGCTGAATATTTATGCTGGTCCTCTTTTTTGATGTGAAGGTTTATCATTTTTCTTTGAGGTTACCATGTGATTTATAGTTTTCTTCCCAAGTTTAGAACAGTCCGTTCTATCTTGTAGTTGTTTTGACATCCCTACCATCTAGAAGTTCTGTAACAACAGTTTTTTCCCCTTTTTTGGTTTGTAATTGTCCTCATTTGTCAATTGATGTCTCTGCTTCCCTGTTTACAATCTTATAGGCTTATTTACTTTGGATACTTCCATAGCTGGGTTGGTTTCTGGGTAATGTCATCATGTGCATTAATGGTCAGTTGTTGGCAGTTGTTGCTTCTCTGTCCAAAAGACTCCTGTTCATATCTCTTGTAAGGTTGGTCTGGTTTTAACAAATTCCCTTAATTTCTGCTTATCTGGAAATGTCTTAATTTCACCATCATATTTGAGGGACAGTTTTGCTGGGTACATAATTCTTGGTTGGAAATTATTCTCTTTCAGGGTTTTATATATTCCATCCAATTGTCTTCTCACCTGAATGGTTTCTGTCAAGAATCTGAGCTTAGTCTTATTGGTTGCCCCTTGTAGGTAACTTTTTGTTTTTCCTGTGCTGCTTTCATGATACTTTGTCTTTGGTTTTGGCGAGTTTGATGATGATATGTCTTGGTGATTTTCTTTTGGAGTCTATCTTGTTGGGCGTTCATTCAACTTCCTGAATGGATGTATTATCTTTTATCATATCAGGGAAGTTCTCCAACAAATCTTGGACAATTTTCTCAGTGGTTTTATTTTTTCTCTTCCTGTTCTGGAATTCCAATTACACGTAGTTTATTCCTTTTGATGGTATCCCAGATGATCCTTAGGCTTTCTTCATTTTGTTTTGATCTTTTTTCTGATTGATTCATTTCCAAAGAATTCAGGTATTTGTCTTCAATCTCATTAATTCTGTCTTCTGTTGCATCAATTCTACTCCTTTGCCCTTTCACTATGTTATCTATTTCTGACAATTTAGTATTAATCTTCTGGATTTCTATCTGTAGATTTAGAATCATTTCTAATTTTTCATTTATTTTTGAGCAGTTTCTTTTTACCATCAGTTTTCACTGCCAGCTGTGAGAGATCATTCAGTAAGTTAAAACTAGTATTTTCATATTTGAGAGTCTCCACGGGTCAAGGCAGACTGTGTGATCTTGCTCTTCTGAGTGTAGAAAGAAAATAAACTAAAAAAAAGGACTCTCAGCACATCATGGACCAATTTTCATCAGTAAAAGCGAGGAAGGTGCAATTGTCATTTTCATCTAGTGCCCTAACGTGTTAAGTAAAAGATTTATGAGCTTGATGTGTATTTTTGAGCTGATATTATGGTAAAGTTGTCTAAAAGATGGGTGTCAGATGTTTGCACAGGGGCACAATTTCAGTGTTTGCCTTAGGCACTATTTTCCATAGTTATGCTCTGGTGCCACTTTATATTGCTCGACCTTGGGTGACTGAGCCCACATTTCTGAACCTCAGTTTCCTCATCTGTACAATGGGATGATCTTAGTAGCCACCTCTGAGGGTTGATATGAGGATTACGTGAGTCAATCTGTTTTGTGTTTAGTTAATCTATAGAAGGCTTAGAACACTGCTTGGCACATAGTACTCAAATTGAGCCGGCCATTATTCCAAATAGAAACAGAGGCCTAGGTGTGGGGCTTGCTCCAGGAGAGCCCTAAGGTTGGGCCTCATGTTCACAAGGGTCCTCACATTCAGAGTTTTGCCATGACGTAAACTGTAACCTTTCTGTTTGATGTAAACACGTGCTATACACCAGGCTGGCTCTCATTCCCCTTGTGCTTTTTTTTTTTTTTAATTCTGCAAGAGACTTTCAGAAGCCCTGACTATACCCAGACCCGCCAGGCCCCTCAGCCTCCACCATGTCAATCCTTGGCTCTCTTCACCCCCAGTACCAGAACTCCTCTTCCCATCTCAGGGACAGTGGAGGGTCTGGTGCTGCCTGACCACTACTCTGGCTGAGATGTGCCCCCTGGGTCAGAAAAGTCTCTAGTCCTGGCTCCACTGTGTGGGAGACACCTGTGATGTGGGGAGGTCTCTCACTGGGCACTTTAGCAACAGGAAGGGGTTGAAAGGGGAGGCTCTGAGCCTTCACTGTGTCAAGTTAGGGACTCCGGGGGTTTACTCTATGTGAGGTACATTTATTATCTCTACCACTCCCATCCACCCACCCACTCATTTATCCATTCTATTCATATCTATTGAGTGCCTCCTACGCACCAGATCCAGGATAGAAGACTCTGTGATGTTGGTTAACAGATGGGGACTGGACATACAGAGAGAATGGTGTTTGCCTAATATCTAATATCCAGATTCAGGCAGGTCCTGTGCTCCTCACCAGTTCTCAGTGTTTTCTGATATGTGGCAGTGAAATTATTAAACACCAGTACAGCTACTTCTCACTGATTATCTCATTATCCAACACTTCACATTTATAATAGTAAAAAATCTATTTCTCATATTACCGACAAATGTCTGGCAGTAACAAACACCGAGCTGCCAGGCAAGAGTAACATTGGCTGACATGGTTAAGGGCATGTGTCAACTTAGCTGGGCCATGATTCTCAGTGGTTTGGCAGTTATGTAATGATGTAGTTATCCTACATTTTTGCATAACCACCTGGTTTTTAGAACCTAACCAGGTCACTAAGTGATGAGTGGGTGTATACTTACTGATAGGTCTTTTTCCCACAGAGCCAGATGAGTTGGAACCACCAACCTTTGGGTTAGCAGCTGAGAGTTTAACCATTGCACCACTAGGGCACCTCAGCACAGTGGTTAAAGCAGTCAGCTGCTAATGAAAAGGTTGGTGCTTTGAACCCACCAGCCACTCTGTGCGAGAAAGATGTGGTAGTCTGCTTCTGTAAAGATTTACAGCCTTAGAAACCATATAGGACAGTCCTACTCTGTCCTGTAGGGTTGCTGAGTCAGAATTGACTTGATGGCAGGAAGTTTTTTTGTTACTTACTGATACTCATGATTGACTAGGGATCTTTGTCCCATTGAAGGGTCCTAATTTAGGTTTCATTCCAGACTCCTGCAGACAGGGTTGATGACCTCTCTGGATTCAGACTCAGCCACAGTGGCCAGAACTCTTTTCCCATCTGTGAGTTCAAGGTGCTGAGGCAATAGCAACTGAAAAGCCACTCATCGTGTGTGTGCACAGGCTCTGAGAGTAAGAAAGTCAAAGAGGAAGAGGAAGAAAGTTTGGAAGTCACTTCACATCAGCAACACGGGCAGGCAGTTCCCTGCAGGAGCAGACGCTGTCATAGCTGGGTGCACAGACATTGGAAGAGCCCATCACTTCAAGGTAGTGTTTAAATGTTCATCAGCCTCATGCCTGCCCCCAGTAAGTTCAGTCATTACTCACTCACTGATTCCTTCTCACTCATTTATCCAGACATTCCTTTATTAAGTCATTCACCTACTCGTTTACTCACACATTCACTCATTTGCTCATAGACTTAAAAAAGAAAAAACTAAAGCCATTGCAGTCGAGTCAATTCCAGCTTATGGGGACCACATGTGTTACAGAGTAGAACTGCTCCACAGGGTTTTCGTGGCTGTAATCTTTATGGAAGCAGATCACCAGGCCTTTCTTCTGTGGAGCTTCAGGATAGGTTTGAACTGCCAACCTTTAGGTTGGCACTAAGCAGTAGATGCAAACTGTGCCACCCAGGGACTTTTGCTTATTAATGTACTCATTATTTATTTGGCACTTGCGTAGAGCCAATCTTCACAATAGTTGGTATGTTCAAGTCCCTTGTTGCCACCACTTCGTATTTTGAAGATGGTGCAGAACCAGGCAATGTTTCATTCTGTTGCACAGGAGGTAGGCATGTATTGGAGCCGACTCCAGGACAGCTAACAACATAGCACTTAGAGGCAGGTTCTGAGCTACATGAAAGAGCTCTGGGGAGTGAGGGGTACTGAAGATCTGGTCCCTGCTCCCAAGGAGCACAGAGCCTCCTTAGTGAAGGGAAATCATGTGGGGACAGTTATTACAACCCAAGACAGTCAAAGTACATCCACAGAGTTTCAGAGGCGGTATCACTACAGAAGTAGATTGCCTAACCTTCCTTCCGAGGAGTGGCTGGTGGATTTGAACCTCCAATGTTCTGGAGGTTCTTGGAGGGAGCCAAACTCACTGCTGTTGAGTTGATTCCAACTCAAAGCAACCCCTCCTTGGGTTTCTGAGGCAGGATCTCTATGGAAGTAGATTACCCAATCTTCCTTCTGAGGAGTGGCTGGTGGGTTTGAACTGCCAGCTTTCTGGTTAGCAGTCAAATGCTTCTAGGCACCAGAGCTTCTAGGAATAATGATAGTAGTCCTTAGTTTGGACATCAGTTTGGTGTCTGGATTAAACGAACCCTCAGCTCAGTGTCTGGCAGAGTAAGCAGTTAATCAAAACCAAACTTACTGCCAACGAGTTGGATCTGACTCATAGCAACCCCTGCTCCCTCCTTGGGTTTCCGAGGTGGTATCGCTATGGAAGTAGATCGCCCAATCTTCCTTCAGAGGAGTGGCTGGTGGGTTTGAACTGCCAGCCTTCTGGTTAGCAGTCAAGTGCCTTAGGCACTACGCTACCAGAGCTCCCTAATAAATGTTACAAAATTATTATTATATTGATTCTTTTATTACCAGGAAGGATGTTGATGGTTCAGTGGTAGAATTCTTGGCTTCCATGCAGGAGACCCAGGTTTGACTTCTTGCCAATATACCTTGTGGGCAGTTACCACCCATCGGTCAGTGGAGGTTTGCATGTTATGATGTTGAACAGCTTTTAGCAGAGCTTCCAGACTAAGATGGACCAGGAAGACAGGTCTGGCGATCTACTTTCAAAAGTAAATCCCATGGGTCATGATGGTCCAATCTGCGACTGATCATGGGGACGATGCAGGACAGCATTTCCTCCTGTTGTGCGTGGGGTTGTCACGAGTCAGGGGCCAACTCCACAGCAGCTGACAACCTTATTAGGCTTAGCATTTACCATGTGTCAGTCATTGTGCTAACGATGGCTTTATGAACATTATTTCATTTAATCTGTTCAAAATCCTTCTGACAGTTGAGAAAACCGAGATAGTGTGAGATGGGAGCAGATGATGCACATGGGCTACTGGCAGATGATCAGTATTGTTATTAGCTATCATCTTTCAGTCAATAAAAATAACAATCCATATTCATTACATAGGAAGATGTCTATTAAGTGAGGAAAAGGTAAACTATAGTATCAACATTAATATTTTCATTTTTGTTTCTGGAAGGATATCACTAAAATGTTAACAATGGTTATCTCTGATTACTGGGATTACAGGTGATTTAAATTTTCCCTTTTTTGCTTTTCAGTTTCTGATTTTCCTCCAATGGTCCTATTATTTGTGTAGTTAAAATAACATTTTAAGGATTTTGAAAGATTTTTGTTTAACAAGGCCCCAATGTTTAAAAAGAAACAAACAAAAGTACCCTCTGCCCCAATTTCCCATTTCCAGTCTTCCCTTTTGACACAGTTAAGATGATCTTGGGGACTGAGGAAGAACTGTACAATTCTTTATAATCCTGGAATCAGGTGGACCTGGGTTTGAATTCCAATTCTACCATTCACTAGCAAGTTTCTGAAGAAGCTCTGGTGGTATAGTGGGTAAGGCATCCAGAAAGTTGGTCGTTCAAATCCATCAGCTGCTCCGCAGGAGGAAGGTAAGACAATCTACTTCTGTAAAGATTTACTGCCTTGGAAGCCCAATGGGGATTGCTATGAGTTGGAATTGACTCGACAGCAGTGGGTTTGGTTTTTTTGGTTTAGCAAATTACTGAGTCTCTCTGAGTGTTTCCCCCTTCCCTAAAAAAAAAAAAAAAAAAAAAGATAACACCCACCTCATAGGATTGTTGGAAGGATTAAGAAAGAGAAGGCCTGAAGAGTAATCACTTAGTGCTGGCAGGTGGAGAATGGTCAAACATTGGTAGCTATCATTACAAGAGGTAAGATAAAAATAATTGATTTTGTTCAGGATAAAGTATATGATCTCATAGCTGACAGGAGACAACTGGTGAGGAGGGAAGGGTCTTCCATGAATATTCTGTACTGCACATGCCCCTCCCACATTCCTAGGCCATTGCATTGATCTACTGCAGCAGTAATGAACTTTCAAAATTAAGAACCAGTTTGCCAAAAAGGGAGACCCTGGGAGTGAAAATGGTGACAATCATCACTGTTAACCGAAAGGCTGGTGGTTTGTGTCTACCCAGAGAAAGGCCTGGGGATCTGCCTGAAAACTCTCGAGCAGTTCTGCTCTGCACACATGGGTTTGTCATGAGTCAGAATTGACACACAACAATCTCCTCCCCTCTGCCAAAAAAAAAAAGTGGCGCTCTGGTGGTGCGGTGGTTAAGGCATGAGGCTACTAACCAAAAGGCCAGAGGTTTGAACCCACCAGCCACTCTGCAGGAGAAAGACAAGGCAGTCTGCTCCCGTAAAAGACTTACAGTCTTGTGATCTTGGAAACTCTAAAGAGCAGTTCTACTCTGTCCTACAAGGTCAGACCTGGAATTGACTCATGGCAATTGATGATGGCAGTGGATTTGGGTTCTTTTGGTTAAGAAGGAAGGGATTATGATCATCACCAGTGACCTGCCACACTGAGAACATGTATATCTTTGTTTTGGGGAAGAAATAAAAATTAATTTGTGACCTACATTAATAAAAACCCCAGGTGCCATTTATGTGTCCTACTGCCACACCTCTTTTCTCCCCAGCTTCACCCCCTCTGGGGTACCTGGCCACCCCAGGCGGCTGTGGGCTGCAGCACTTCTCTCTCTTCACTGAAGCACCTCTCCAATTCCACCTCGTCGGCAGCGCCTGCCCAGGAGAGGCATCTCTATCTGAATAACCACAGCCCCCGACCCATGGGCTCTCTGTAATCCCTGGTTCAGATGCTCTTACAAGAGGAGACCATTGCAAACTTTATCTGATCAGATGACTGAAAAAGTTGGTTTAGGGGTGAATTCCTGAAAATGACATAACCAAACCAAACCAGTTGTCCTCACATCCATTCTGACATGGTGCCCCCATGTGTGTCAGAGAAAACTGTGTTCCATAGGGTTTTCAAGGCTGTGACCTTTCGGAAGCAGATCACCAGGCCTGTCTTCTGAGGCACCTCTGGGTAGGTTTGAAACGCCAACCTTTTGGATGATAGCAGAGTGCTTAAAAATGACAATATAAACCCATTCCTATTGTCATGGAGTCAATTCCAATGCATGATGACCCCATGTGTTACAGAGTAGAACTGCCTCATAGGGTTTTCTTGGCTGTGATCTCTACGGAAGCAGATCACCAGGTTTTCTTTCCACACTGCTGGGTGGGTCAGAATTGCCAACCTTCAGATTAGCAGTTGAGTGCAATGTGTTAATGTCCATTTAAAATAAAACACAGTCACCAATGTTCTGACCCTGAGGCAAGGCTTTTTCATTGACAAACTTCTACTGGAGTTGTACTTCATTTTCCTTATATTAGCATGTTGTTGTTGTTGTTATGTGCCACCTGACTCATAGCGACCCCTCCTTGGGTTTCCGAGGCAGTAAAGTAGATTGCCCCATCTTCCTTCCGAGGAGTGGCTGGTGGGTTCGAACCACCAGCCTTCTGGTTAGCAGTCAAGTGCTTTAGGCACTATGCTAGCCTTACATAAACCAACCTAAGAGTTCCACTTTTTGGTTTCTTTAAAGTGGAGTGAGAACTTAGACACTTTGAATGGAAATGTAGACTCCTCGAGAATCCCTTCCAAGTCCTTTACAGCAATCTAGTTCTCATCTAGGAGCTCTGGTGGCATAGTGCCTAAGGCATTAGACTGCTAACCAGAAGGCTGGTGGGTTCCTCCAAAGGAAGGTTGGGCAATCTACTTCTGTAGCGGTATCGCCTCAGAAATCCAAGGAAGGGTCGCTATGAGTCAGATCTGTGTGTGTGTGTGTGTGTGTGTGTTCACATCTAACTCTGTGGCATTTTGAGGAGGAGGTCGCAACTCACCTCCTATCAGTTCTTTCCAAAGCATTCAACTTAGTTTTCAGAGACTCATTTTACAATCGTATTTCATTGGCTTAAGGAATAGTTAATTAAATGGCATCATTACAATATAAATATACAATATAAACTGGGAAGTGCTTCATTCTGTCGCTATGAGTTGGAGTTGACTCGACGTCACCTAATAACATAAAGCACATTGGCATAAACAGGTTTTGGGACACATGTAACTGACTGCTAGTCAAGAAGCAGTAAATACTATAAGGAGCCCTGGTGGCACAATGGTTATGTATTTGGCTGCTAACCAAAAGGCTGGCAGTTCAATCCCACCAGCCACTCTGTGGGACAGAGATGTGACCGTCTGCTTCCATGAAGATTTACAGTCTTGGAAACCCTATGGGTCAGTTCTGCCCTACAGGGTCAACTGCGAGACGGAACTGACTCAACAGGAGTGGGTTTAGGCATACTACTCTTGCCCACTAGTTTTTGGGTGTCACAATGTATTGGACAAGATGTTCAAAAGAAAGAATGTTGTTGCCAGTTGCCCTTGACTTGTTTCTGCCTGATGGTGATCCCATGTATGCAGAACAGAACTGCTTCTTAGGGTGTTCAAGGCTGTGAGTTTTCAGAAGCAGATCATCAGGCCTTTCTTCCAAGGCACCTCTGTGTGCATTCAAACCACGAACCCTTGAGTTAGTAGTCAGGCTAGTGCTTAACCATGGTGGAGTGTTCTTGCAGACGGATTCCCTCCCACATTCACCTCTGATGTGTTTATCCTTGTTAGCGCTATCCTGACTGCTGTGAAGGACCAGACCGCAAGACTGGAAATATCCATGAGTCCATTTCTCATAGCTGATGATGATGTTCTCCCTTTGCTGAGCTTAAGCCTTGTTATGGATTGAGTTGTGTCTTCCCAAAGTATGTATCCGAATCCTAACCCCTATACCTGTGGATGTAATACTATTTGGAAGAAGGTTTCTCTGTTATGTTAACAAGGCACTGTCAGTGGGTATGTCTTAAACCTACTGACTTCTGAGACATAAAAAGAACAGATGAGAAGAAAGCATACACAAACAGGGTAAAATTAGACATCATGTGGAGACTTCCAAGGAACCAAGGACTGCCAGAGCCACAGCAGCTAATACAAGGCTCTTCCCCCAGAGTTGACAGAACCTTCTTCTAGAGCTGGTGTCCTGAACTTGAACTTCTAACTTCCTGAACTGTTAAATTTGTTTTTTTAAAGCCACCCACTTGTGGTATTTTTATTACAGTAGCACCAAGAAACTAACACAAAGTTGAGCAATGAATGCCAGGTCATTTGAAATCAAGAATTTATGAAACACCTTTCATTTACAGAGGCCTTGGCTCAAAGCTGTCGAAAAATGTTCTCGAGGACATTATACTCTATTTGAAAATACTTACATGTAACAACTACCACGTACCAAGATTTACCACGTACCAAGAATAACAGACATTTCAGTACATACATCCTTTCATTCTGATCTACTATCATTTACTTACTACACATATTACACTGTTTACTTTCCACAACAGCCTTGTGAGGTAGTTTATTACTATCTCCATTTTCAGCTCAGGAAATTGAGGCACTGAGCGGTTAGGAGGCTAGACTTGTGCTACACAGCTAGAAAATACTAGCACCTGGAACATTCTGTAGGGATTCAATTCAACCCATTGTTGTTGATTCCAAGTCATGGCAACCCCATATGTTACAGAGTAGAACCGCTCCATAGAGTTTTCTTGGCTGTAATCTTTATGGAAGCAGATCACCAGGCCTTTCTTCTGTGGCACTGCTGGGTGATTTTGGACCCCCAATCTTTAGATTAGTGTTGTTGTTGTTGTTATGTGCCGTCAAGTCGTAGCCACCCCTCCTTGGGTTTCCGAGGCAGTATCACTACGGAAGTAGATGGCCCCATCTTCCTTCCGAGGAGTGGTCAGTGGGTTTGAACCACCAGCCTTCTGGTTAGCAGTCAAGTGCCTTAGGCACTATGCTACCAGAGCTCCTTTAGGTTAGTAGACTAGTGCAAATTGTACTACCAAGAAAGAGCTTAATCCAGAGGATCTTGACTCTCTGATTATCCTCACAGATCTTTTCCTTAACATTTCCCAACTTCTCTCTTTCAGAAATAAACTCCATTCTGACTGATTCCAGCCTTTAGGTGACCCAGCCACAAATCAAGGTAGGAAGAAATATACAATCAAATTTCTGAAAATCAGCCTTTTAATCTATTTGAACTCAATGAGCGTGGGGAAAGTACTAAGACATTTTTTCCCTTGAGACTTTTTTAATAAGAGTAACAGATCAGAGGTGTCTCTTCCATAGGAAACTGACATCCCCTATGTCCTCAGAGTTTTTTTTTAAAAAAAACCAAAACACGTAGAAATGGAATCTCAACTCATGTGCATGCCACGCATTCCCCCACTCCACCCCTCCCGCCCCACCCTTTGCAGGCGCACATACTCACACACAAAATGTAGGACTCTCTTCAGTAACAGGGGAACAGAATGTAAAAAAAAAAAAAAAAAAATCAACTCAAGTGGCTACAGACACCAGAAATAACTGAATGCAATTAATACTCACAACATCAATCAACTCCTATGTAAAAGAGGAAGCTTTCTAATTGGAATCCAGGGCCAAACATTACAAATGTCAGGGACTTGAGCTACCCATATAGATCATTAAAAAATCCTTCCACTGGACAGCCCCCCTGAATTACAAAAGTATGCAAACCATTTCAATATAAATGGAAAACGGGTGGGCAGCTCCCGCCCTAGGATGGGAGGGCAGAGCTACAATTCCCAGGGTGGGATTCCTGCCTGGAGCACTGCCTCCAGAACTAAACTGGAAGGATGAAAGGGAGCAGCAGGGTGGGGACCTACCTCAGGGGCAAGTGGGAGGCTCTGGGGCTGCTCTGGGGCTGCCCTGGGCCTGGGAACACATCGATGCATGACCAGCAGGGATGCAGGGGCAAGTGGGCCATACCTGGGCTGCAGAGAGGTCCGAGTGCTAGTCCACAGATGGGACAGGGACGTCTGCTCTGCTTCCCCCACCTAAGGCCTTGGGACCATTGGCATCTGTCTGTCTGGGAGAGGCTGAAACATGATTATTTTAGGGTCACAGAGAAAGAGGCTTCCTGTCTGGATGTAAGTACACACAAAACGACTGTGTCTAATTCTCAAAGTGACTTCCAAGTCTCACAACCCCTACCTCCACCAGTGCAGATCCCAACAGAGAGGTGGGGTGGACCTGGCAGTGGGAACCAGTCCCTCTGCTAAGAGATGCTGTTGCCACACAGCAATGGGCTGAGGCACATTGGTGGGGGACTTGGGGGAACAACAGGGACAACGGGAACTTATGACCTGCCCAGTGACTGACTGCTGGGCAGATCTGAATCTCCATTGCTGCTGCCAGACAACTGGATGTCTGTTTCTTGGAAGGAAAGGAGACAGGCAGGGATGAGGGACTTGAGGCCTGGGATCTGGGCTGGGCAGGAAGGGACAGAGCAGAAGAGAAAGTTCCATCTACAGTGCCAGCTCCCAGGGCATTGCCTGGGGAGTACCATCCTCTATTGAAGGCACCAGGTAGGCAGTACCTGTGGGCAGCCTGGTCCAAAGCTCAGAGTCTGGTGCCTCTGGGGCCAGTTGGCTGCCCAGGGGAGAAACCAAATGATTAGTATATCCAAAGGGTGGGGGCTACAAGACTGTCAAAGCCTGGCTGAGAGCTGATCGAGAGGGTTCTAAGCTGTTGCCACAAGAGGAAAGGGAATGCAGTCTTCCCAGGGGTGGTCCCCAATATCCCTGAGCCCCCTCTTGCCTGACTCTGGTCTTGGGGCTCCCCAGGAAAGGAGCACCACAACTTTAGGCAGTAGAATTTTTCTCAAATCAAATATGGGGAAAAGAGGTAGCTCAAAACCTCCACCCCTCACACCTCCCACCACCTTGGGATACAGCCAAATTTGGGGCCCAACAGAGCAGGTGGCACAGGGTGCTTGATACTGGGCTGGGGGCCTCTTTGCGTCCTTGTCCACCAGGCCAGGTGGGCATCAGTGCATCTTGCCCAGCTGGATCTTCTTCCAGGCCTCGGAGGCTGTGAAGATGCACGAGTCCAGGATGCCGGCGACAGTGAAGGTCCCACCGATGATGGCACAGATCTGCAAGGGGTGTGTGTGTCAGAGGTTAGTGCTGGGGAAGGTACCAGGCCAGGCCCCTCCCAAATCCCCGAGGTGGTGAGTTTTGCAAGTGCAGGAACCATTCTGCTTACCACATGCTAACCAACAGGGTCTGGGCATACTTAGGGCTCAAAAAAATTCTTGAGATGGCTCAAGAATTCACCACCGGATGATGAATCTAATGGCAGTAAAAGTAACCATCCCTGGTGATGCAATTGTTAAGTGGTCAGCTGCTAACTGAGAGAGTGATGGTTCAAACTCACCAACTGCTCTGCAGGAAAAAGATGAGACAGTCTGCTTCTATAAATTTATAGCCTTGGAAGCTCTACGGGGGCAGTTCTACTCTGTCCTATAGGACTGCAATGAGTTGGAATCAATTTGATGGCAATGGGTTTCATTTTATTTCCAGAAAAGTAACCATCTTGCGCCAGAAGAAGTCCTTTAATAGGTTTTTTCCTTTTTTGAATGTAGTTGTTGATTTGTTATTTATATTAGGTGAGCCAAGATTATATAACTTTTGATGACCTATTGTATTTTTAAATGATGTGTGCTTTTTTACTTAGAGAAATATGTCTCTTTTTGCACTAAAATTGGGTGTTATACAATAAATTAGTGAATACAAAAAAAGAGAATCCGTCATTAACCTCAGCTCATTTAATTCCCATATTAACCTTGTGAATGAGGAAGGGGGTTATCAGACCCATTTCACAGGTGAGGAAACTGAGGCTTAGTCAGGTAACTTACATAGTACGTAGCAGAGCTGCAACTTGAACTCAGGTGTATCTTGGTCTGAAGCCTCTCATGTTAACCACTATTTTAAATTGATCAGATATTTACAGCCCCATTTGCAGATGAAGGAATGGGGGTGCTGAAAGGTGGTGCCACTGGTCCAACACCATACAGCCTGGAAGTGGTGATGCTAACGCTTGAACCTGGGACTAACAGATCCAGACCCAGAGTTGCCTGTGAGCAAGATGTGGGGTGGGTTGAACAGAAGGCATTGCCCTGGACAGACTACAGCTAGAAAGAAATCTTATTTCACTCTTAGAAGCTTGGAGTAAATCAGTGGGATGGTTTAGGAAGGACCAGAAGAAAGTCAAAGGGAAAATGCACTTGTGTGTTTGGGGAGAGGAGGTATGAGAGGGGGCCAACAAACATTCTTGGAACATACTACAAGTACCAGACCTTGAGCTAGGTCCAGGACCTACAAAGTAAATACACATACACACATGCACACACACACCATGAGCCTGCTCATGGAACTCGTGAGTCAGGCCAGGCAGACAGGTAATAATCAAATAATCATAACAAAAAATTACAACCAAGGCAAGTGCTACAAAGGAGAGAGAGGTCTAAGGTGCTATGACAGAGCCTATATTAGGGCAGGTTTCTCATGGCACTATTGACATTTGAGGCCAGATAATCCTCTCTTGTTGGGGGCTGTCCTGTGCAATGTAGGGTGTTTAGTAACATCCCCAGCTTCTTCCCATGAGAAGCCAGTAGAACACCCTTCCGTATTGTGACAACCAACAGTGTCCATAGACTCTATCAATTGTCCTCTGGACGTCAAAATCGTCCCCATTTGAGAACTGCTATACATCTGTATGTCTGTACTTCTTAACTTTCAACTTTATCATAACGTAATAATAACCACAACAAAATAAACAATGCTTACACAGCACCCTCTCTGTCCCAGGCATGGTTTGAAGTGTTTTATGCATGCTAACTCTCTGAACCTTCACGTCAACCCTAACCAGTTGCCAGAGTTGCCTCTAAATCATAGGGACCCTCTGTGTCAGAGTAGAACTAGGCTCCATACAGTTTTCATTTTTTAAAAAATTATTTATTTATTTATTTATTTATGTTGAGAATATACATAGCAAAATATATACCAATTCAACAGTTCTACAAGTACAAGCCATTGACATAGATTGCATCCTTTAAGTTGTGCAACCATTCTCACTTTTCTTTTCTGAGTTGTTTCTCCTCTATTAACATAAACTCACTGCCCCCTAAAGTGCCTATCTAATCTTTCGAGTTGCTGTTGCCAATTTGATCCCATAACATAGCTCTTAAAAGAGCATACTGCTCAAGGTAGATATTTTTTTACTAGTTAAGCTAACCCATTGTTTGGTTTTAAGAAGACTTCAGAGGTAATTTTGGTTTAAGGTTTAAAGGTGATCTCAGGGCAATCGTTTTGGGTTCCATAGGGTTCTGAACACCTAATTCCTCAGAAGTGGATCACTAGGTCCTTTTTTGAAACTCTATGAAGCACAGTTCTACTCTGACACGCATGGGGTCACCGTGAGTGGGAGTCAACAGGATGACAACTTGTGTTCTAGAGTCCCCGGGGTGGTGCAAACAGCAACATGCATCGCTGCTAACAGAAAGGTTAGAGGCAACTCTCTCAATGACAACAAGGACTAGACGAAGCCACACTTAGGCAGCTCAGAGGGTCCGTGAGGTGCTGCCAGCCCCGAAAGCACCAGGTATCTCTGAGTGCACAGCTAGTCATTGACTCACAAATGCTGAGGACTCTGGGAGATGAAGCCCTGCCATGGGCACTCTGCTGCCAAATGGTGGGAGGCCAGGAGACACCGTGAAGGCGGGAGGGAAGTGTGAATCGAGCCGGCATTTATTTTTAAAATGGTATTTCCAAGAGATGAGCTAAGCAGAGGTCTGTGAGGCCCAAGACAGACAGAGCAGGTCTGTATGGCGGGGTTTTAAGTGGAGCAGCTGGTGTTCCAGTAACAACAGCCCAAGAAACCGGAGCAGCCCTCCAGGGAGTGAAGAGGATGGGGGGCGCTGGAGGGATTATTATTAAGTGTTTTAAGAGGGCAAGGCCTCTCCCTGCTAGCCTCAGAGTATGACGCAGGGGCACTTTTCAGGGACGATGACGGCAGGGGAGCTGGTTTTATTTCGGTAGAGTGGATCAGATGATGGGAGATTTTATACCGCAGAATGCTTTTAGACCTTGCATCAGAGGGTAGGAAAATGTGACTTAAGTGCAGCAGAGCAAAAAATAAAAACCAACCCCCCCCCAACATCTGTATTCATCTACACACGCTTTGGAACCCGAGAGCCTATGACTCACATACACCTGGCACCCGGTTTGAAGCCTCCTTTCATGGGGTTGCCTCACAGCAGAGGGAGACAACACGTGCATTGAGGTGCAGAAGAAAACACATAGCCTGGGGGGAAACCAAGGTCTTCAGAGCACGGAAGCTGCTAAGCTACTGACCCAAAGTTGCAGAGTGGGTTTCTGTCATTCTTCAGGCTGAGGGGGAGCCCTGCGGTTAGCTCCAATGTGTCAAGTACCTATTGATGTTTCCTGAATCTCCCCCTATTATCGTGCATCTACTGAGGGCTGGACATTGGTCAACTGAGGTGTATGTGTGAAATTCTAGAACATTCCAGGGAATTCTTCAAAACCTGAGAAAAATGCTGCCATGATTCCCATATTTTCACTATTTTAATCTTTTAACCTGTGAAGGCTTCCCTGACATGCTCATATCAGAGGGTGGTGACAGATACGAGGTAAGGCAGGGGTGAGTAGAGAAGGCTACTGGGGCCTCTTGGCCTGTGGAGCTCCCTGGATTTTGACATACCACCAGCACCACGGGTTTACTACACCCTGCTCATCCAGAGAAGCCGTCATCGGTCATAGTGTCCCTCACTGTGAGGTGGCTATGGTTCCTGTGTCTGAAACCTGGGAAAGTGTTGCCACAAGGCTTCACCAGATGGCATTCTGGTCTTTGGATTCAGAACCAACATTGGTGGTGGAGAGTTAAGAGGCTTCGTGACATTTATTATTTCTTCTTTGAATTAAACAATCAGACTTTACAAAGCTGAGAGAAATGCTGAGTGGGTCTCAAGGACAGACTGGAGAAAAGGAATGAAAATAAAGCAAACTACAACCCATGGCACTGAATTTCCATAGCTTATTGCTCTTCACAGGAGTCCCTGGAGTGTACAAATGGGTAACACACTTGGTTAGTAACCAAAAGGATTGAGGTTTGATTCTATGCAGAGATGCTTCAGAAGAAAGGCGGGAGATTTACTTCTGAAAAATCGGTCACTGAAATCTCTATCAATCACAGTTCCACTCTGACATACATGGTCACCATGAGTTGAAATCAACAGTGCCTGGGTTTTGGCCTAAGGCATCTGGTTCAAAACCACCAGCCACTCCTCAAAAGGAAGATTGGGCAGTCTACTTCCATACAGATACTGCCTCGGAGACCCAAGGAGGGGTTGCTGTGAGTTGGGATCAACTCAAAGGCCACTGTTTTTTTTTTTTTTTTCCCCACACATAAGAGTTGGGAGGGCTATGTGGTGCAGAAGGAGAGGAAGGGAGGTGTGTCCTTCCTTGCTGTATATGGTCAAGGTAGACACTAACACAGGGTGTGGGCAAGGTGAGGACTGTGGAGTCTACTGGGGCCTTCCCTGCTGAGGCAGCAGATAGAGCTCTGTGTTTGGAGGTTGGCAGGCAGGCCTGAGTCTGAGTTGTGGCTGTCACTTACTAACTCTGGCCTTGGGAGTGCTCCATAACCTTTCTAGGCCTCAGTTTCCTCATTTACAAAAAGGGAAAAATCACCTTTACTGTGCTGGATTACTGCACTTAGCTGTTAGCAGGTGCTCAGTAAATGATACCTGGTCTCATCTTTTGACTGACCTTAATGCTCCAACCTAAGAGCTGGAATTTCCTTCATCTCTCTGAGACCCACTGCGGTGTAGTAAATTACTTAGTGTGGCTTTTCTACCCATAAGTCTTTGTAAACTCCAAGGTGGGATTTTCTATGAGCAACTGAGGAGCTCCTGATTGCTGAAGTTGTCCACCTGGAGTATTTCTGTTGGAAGTGGCACAAAACAATGTTCTGGGAGGTGGCCACTTTCTCTCAGGTGCTTAGAGTTCTGATGCTATGATTGGCTAATTTGACCACCCTGCTGGGCTCAAAAGGAGGTCTCCTAGAGGCAGAACTCTCTCTGACTGCTGGTTGAGGAAGACGTGCTGCTGAAAAGGAGACACAAGAGGCACGCATTGCTGAGTGAGACACCGAGAGACCAGTACTGCTGGGAAAGAGACTGTGAGAGACTGTTGGCCGAGGGACGGTGGGCTGGGAGAGAGATTGAGCATTTTTCTTGAACTCGAATTGTAGCCTGGTGCTTCCCTAATAAACCTCATAATCTGTGAGTTCTGTGTGGCCACTGCAGTGAATTATTGAACCCAGGAGAGAGGTGGTGGGTGCTTTGGGAGGAACGGTTGGTGAAGGGGCTGGAGGGAGGCAGCATGTCTAGCCTTGCAGTAATAGGCCTTGGTTTACTGCTGTTAATCTTGCCTTCCCCTTGTAGGGTTAGAGGAGGTCAGAACATGTGGCCTCCATGCCGTTTTTGCACCCACCCTCACCAGAAACGTGGCTAAAATATCACTTATTCCCCAGAGCTGGCCTTTGGGTCCATTGTTTACTTGCCACACTAAGCAGAGCACAAACGAATCTGTGGAAGGACATACTTTCTGCACAGCACGGGTATTCCTGGCACCACAGCCTGAGGCAGGCAGATTCTTCGCAGCTGCACAGGGCTAAAGTACTCCGAGGGCCCCTTAAAGCCATCCAGCTACCCATTCTACAGATGGACTAGCTGAGGCCTAAAGAGGATATTGCCTTAGGTGAGTAACAAGATGTGTCTAAGATGAAAAACACTCCTCTGGCTAGAGGTTGTTTCTATTCTTTGGCTAGTCAGGAAGCTTTTGGTATCTCCCCAAGGCCCTATCTCAATGCTATTTCTTTCTTTCTTTTTTAAATTGTGATTTGGGTGAAAGTTTACAGAGCAAATTCACTTTCTATACAGCAGTTCATATATACTGTGTCTCATGACATTGACAATTTACCACAATGCAACAGCTTCCCTCCCACTTCCTCTCGATAGTTACCTCTTCCCTGTGTCCATCCCTCCATGCACTCCTGCCCCCAGGTACGTCCCTGTGCATAAATAGCCCTTCTATTCTCCCATGATTGTTCTCTCTAAGGAGTGTATCTACCTAGTGTAAATGTTCACCTCATATGCCTGTCTTTTGTTTGGCTGAAAGCCACAGGTGTGGGTTCAATTCCAGACCTGGTGGGCAGCTAGGGGCCGTAGTCTCAGTGGTTCCACCAGGCTCTATCAGACCAGCAAACCTGGTCTCCCCCCACCCCCCAAATGATTTTGAGTTTTGTTCCACATTGTTCTCTCACTCTATCCAGGATTTCCTATATAGATCCCCCTCCGAGTGGTTCACAGTGGTAGCCAGGCACCATCTAGTTCTTTTGGTCTCATAGTCTCAACACTATTTCTTAAATACTCTTTTTCCTGGATGTTCAGGTTAGTGATAGCAGAAATAACTGAAACATAGTCTGACTGAATGACTAGACTAGGGAAAGGAGAATTCTACACCTAAGGCAGGGTGCGAAGGTGACTCAGGAGTGTCAGCCAGGAGCTGGGGAAAGGCAGTGCTGATGAAAAGGCTGGGCATGGAGTAGAAGACTCAGGATGGGGCAGGCAGGAGGCATCCTCCCCTCACTTGATTTCGGACATCCTGGGTACTCCGAGTCTGGGAATCCAGCCCGGGGCTGGGAGGCACCACAGTGCTGTGGAGGGAGTATGGGCTTCGGAGTCTGGCAGGACTCCCTGGTCTGATGAGCTAGCTGCATCACTCTAGTTCCCTGTGCTTCAGTTTCCTTACCTTTAAACAAGGAAAATCAATCTTCACCCCTCAAGGCTGTTGTGGGGACTGAAGGAGAGTGTCTGTGTCACATATATACCCTCAAATGCCTGTTTCCTTGGTCTCTCACCACTGCCATGCTCCTGTGTCTCCTGACCAGGTCCCAAGACAGTCAGTGGGACAACCTGGATGGGGAGGGGTGGAAACCTCCCAGAGAGGGATGAGGGAGCAGGGCCACTGAGCCAGGAAGGGCCACCAGAGCAGCACAGGCAGCCTGCTCTGGTCAGCAGCCACAGCTCCAGAAATAAAAAGAGGGACAATTCAATATCCAGGCCCCAGTGAGTCTGAGAAGCACATTAATTTGTTTTAATCAGAAAGCATCAATAATGTCCCTTTGTTCTTAAGAAGTGACTTCCCCCCCGAGGTTCTACCAGCTTCTCCACCTTCTACTGTGGCTGAAATGAGATCAGCTTGTCTACTTTTTAAAAAGATGTGTGTATGTTTCCCTTTGCATTTTAATTACTTCTCTTAATTCTTCATGATATAGAAAAGACATGAGTTGAATTCCTCATAAACTGTTTTTCTATCAGCACTTAATACTTTCCCAATCCATCTGTGCCCTATTTACTTTTCCACAGTATGCAATGAAGAAGCACAACACGTACACCAATGGGGAAGGAAGAACATGGCTCTGGGCTAGACAGTCCAGGGGTCTAATCCCAGGTCTGTGACTGGCCAGGAAGCCAGGTTACCTCTCCAAGCCTCAGCTTCTCTCATCTGTAAAATGGGGCCCACTGTGGGGACTGAGATGACCACTATCTGACTGCTTATTGTACTCTAAGTGCCCAGGAACTGTTAATTTCCTTTCCTCGTCCAGTCAGCACAGCTTTAAAAGCTTGTGGAAAAGGCTTGGTATGAAGAAATAAATAATGAATTGGAGTCCCATCAGAGGCTGCGGCAGACAGACTGGAGCTGGGGATGAGAACACTGCGGTGCCACTGTGGGGGTAAAGGCGGGACCATCTTGGAAGGGAAGCAGATGACTGGGCCCGGGGAAGGGCTGTGGGGTCGAGGGAGAGGGTGGTGTGGTGGTTTCCATCCAGGGTGTCCCATCTGTCACAATCTCCATCCCTTAGTTCAGGGGCCTTGGTAAGAGCACCGTCCTCTCCATGCCATTTTTACAGTGGCTACGAGTGGCAAAATTCCCATCCTCCCTTCTGGGAAAAAAAAAAAACAAACCACCTTGGTTGGGTACCTATTAAGTGCCAGATCTGAGATGGCACTGTCTTCTGACTTCCCATTCAATCCTTGCAACTACTGAGGGGTGGGAAGAGATAGTACATGTGGTGACTCCCATTTCACATACAGGGAAACAGGCTCAGAGAGGGAATGATGTGATGAAAATTATATGGATACCAAATCAGTCAGGGTGCCTAGAGTTCAGGTCTGTGTGGCTCTTTTAAAGGCCACACTTTTCCTGAAGTTCCTGGGTGGTGTAACTGCTAACATGCTTGCTTGCAGGTTGGTGGTGAGTCCACCCAGAGGTGCCTCACAGGAAAGGCCTAGTGATCTTCTGAAAAATCAGCCATGTGTACACATGAGGAACCTGTACACAGATCAAGAGGCAGTCGTTCAAACTAAACAAGGGGCTGTTGCATGGTTTAAAACCAGGAAAGGTGTTTGGCAAGGTTGCATCCTTTCATCATACTTATTCAATCTGTACACTGAGCAGATAATCAGAGAAGCCAGATTACATGAAGAAGAATGTGGCATCATGATTGGAGGAAGACTTATTAACAACCTCCAATATGCAGATGACACAACCTTGCTTGCTGAAAGTGAAGAAGACTTGCAACACTTATTCCTGAAGATCAAAGACTATAGCAGTATGGATTACACCTCAACACAAAGAAAACAAAAATCCTCACAACTGGACCAATATGCAGTATCATGATGAATGGAGAAAATATTGAAGTTGTCAAAGATTTCATTTTACTTGGATTCATAATCAATGCCCACGGAAGCAGCAGTCAAGAAATCAAATGACGTATTGCATTGGGTAAATCTGCTGCAAAAGACCTTTATAAAGTGTTGAAGAGCAAAGATATCACTTTGAAGACAAAGGTGTGCCTGACCCAAGCCATGGAATTTTCAATACCTTCATATGCTTTGAGAATAGAACAATGAATGAGGAAGACCAAAGAATTGATGCATTTGAATAGTGGGATTGGGGAAGAAAACTGAATGTACCATGGATTGCTACAAAAACAAACAAATCTGTCTTAGAGGAAGTACAGCCAGAATTTCTTTATAAGTGAGAATGGCCAGATTTCATCTCTCGTACTTTGGTCATGTTGTTGGAAGGGACCAGTCCCTGGAGAAGGATACCATGCTGGGTAAAGTAGGGTCAGTGAAAAAGGGGAAGACCCTCAAGGAGATGGATTGACACAGTGGCTGCAATGATGGGCTCAAGCATGGCAAGGATTGTGAGGATGGTGCAGGACCAAGCAGTGTTTTGTTCTGTTGTACACAAGGTCCCTAAGAGTCAGAAGTGACTCGATGGCATCTAGCAACAATAACATGGAACACAGGTCTAACTCTGACACACAAGGTGTTGTCATGAGTTGGAATCAAAAACTCGATGGCAACTGGTTGTTGTTTTCTATTAGGCCACCTCACTCCAAACCTGAAGATTCCCCTCAGTCTCTATCTTCATGGACAGATTTTATTTTCATGTCTATTTTCTCATTCAGTTTCACCTACCAAATATCCTGAAGTGTGCAGCTACCACACTTGTCTGTCAGTAGAGGCTTGCATGTCACTATGATGCTGAGTAGGTTTCAGTGGAGCTTCTAGACTAAGATGGACTAGGAAGAAAGAGCTGGCAACCTACTTCTAAAAATCAGCCAATGAAAGCCCTATGGATCCAAATGGTCTGATCCTCAAACAATCATGGGGATGGTGCAAGACCAGACAGTGTTCATTCTGTGGTATGTGGGGTTACCATCAGTTGGGGGCTGACTCAATGGTAGCTAACAACTTTCTCAACTAACACACCCTTAGTGGGTGAAACTGTCTCAGTTTTAAGTTTGTCAATGTTTTTTAACCATCCTCCACCTTGGCACTTGCTACCTTTTGTCTGTGGCAAATGTTTGCAGATGTTCAAACAGATGAGCTAAAATGTAATCAGATATTGGTAGGAAAACTTGCAAACCATTAGCCAATCAGCCTTAAATGGACATTTTTTTAGAAAAAATTTTTATTGTGATTTGGGTGAAAGTTTACAGAACAAATTCACTTTTCATACAGCAGCTCACACACACTTTGTCTCAGGACACTGACTACAATTTCCCATGGTGCAACAGCTCCCCTCCCATTGTGTCCTTCCCTCCATGCACTCCTGCTGTCTCCCTGTGCATACACAGCCCTTCTATTCTCCCATGATTGATCTCTCCAAGGAGTGTATCTACTTAATTTAAATGTTCAGCTCATATGCCTGCCTGTCTTTTGTTTGGCTGGAAGTCACAGGTTGCTGTTGTTATGTGCTGTCGAGTTGGACCCGACTCATAGTGACCCCTCCTGGGTTTCCAAAGCAGTATCACTATGGAAGTAGATTGCCCAACCTTCCTTCCGAGGAGCGGTTTGTGGGTTTGAACCGCCAGCCTTCTGGTTAGCAGTCAAGCGCCTTAGGCATTACGCTACCAGAGCTCCCGGAAGCCACAGGAGTGGGTTCAATTCCAGACCTGAAGGGTAGCTAGGGGCCATAGTCTCAGTGGTTCCATAAAGGCTCTATCAGACCAGCAAACCTGGTCCTTTTTTTTTTTTTTTAAATGATTTTGAGTTTTGTTCCACATTGTTCTCCTACTCTATCCACTGGACAGTTTTTTTAAAAAAATGTTATGTGTATGTGTGTGGTTGTGATTTTATAAGGCATGCTTACATCCTGCTATGTATCTTCTTGATTCAACAGAAGCCTTACATCAAATGATCCTGGTGTCTTATTGTCATGGGTTGAACCATGATGATTCTCAGTGGTTTGTCAGTTATGTAATGATGTAATCATCCCCAGGATGTGATCTGATATGATCAACCAATCAGTTTTAAGGGCATTAGGGTGGGATGCACCATCCTTACTCAGGTCACAACCCTAATTCAATGTAAGAGGAGTTTTCCTGGGGTGTGGCCTGCATCACCTTTTATCTTACAAGAAATAAAAGGAAAAAGGAGTGAGCAGAGAAGGAAAGACCTCAGTATCACCAAGAAAAAAGAGCCAGGAGCTATGCACATCCTTTGGATCAAGGGTCCCTGCACTGACTGTCTCCTAGACCAGGGGAAGCATGATGCCTAGACACATGGAGATCTCCAAGAGATGCCAGGCCCACAGATACTGAAAGGAGACAAGAACCTTCCCCTAGAGCTGACAGACAGAGAAAGCCTTCCCCTAGAGTTGGTGCCCTGAGTTTAGACTTCTAGCCTCCTAAACTGTGAGAGAATAAATTTGTTTGTTAAAGTCATCCACTTGTGGTGTTTCTGTTATAGAAGCACTGATGACTAAGACACTGACTAAGGGCTCCATGACTTCTGGGGGCTCTGTTGCTAGAACACCCTTGAGAATCCTTCCTTTGGGAGATGGAGGCTCCTAAGCTGGGAGTGAGATGGTGGCAGCAGAGGTTGGGGTTAAATTCCAGCCTTGCCATTTACTAGCTGTGTGATCTTGGATGGGCTACTTCACCTCTCTGAGCCTCACTTAATTCATATATAAAACAGGACTGACATTAATTACCTTGGAGGTTGCTGGGATGGGTAAAGGAGATAACTATAAAATTAGCTAGCACATAGTAGTACTTAATAAGAATAGCTATTATTGTCAGTTCTTCAATCAGCTGTCTCTTGTACATTTCTGAGCACCTGTGTCCAAGCCAGGCCCTATGCTGGATGCTGAGGACAACGAGGTGAATCAGATCTGGGAGCTCATGCTCAGGTAATCTAGAGTCTAAGGATAATCTCACTAGTAAGGAGAGGGGTGAGGCATCAGCAGTAGTTCAGGGGCAGAATTCTCACCTTCCATGAGGGAGATCCGAGTTCAATTCCCAGCCAGTGTACCTCATGCATGGCCACCATCCATCTATATTGGATACTTGTGTGTTGCTATGATGCTGCACAGGTTTCAGTGGCACTTCCGGACTAAGACAGACTAGGAAGAAAGGCCTGGCAATGTACTTCTGAAAAGCAGCCAAGAGAAACCCTATGGATCACAACAGTACCAGGCAGCTTTTTGTTCTGTGTGCACAGGGTCACCATGAGTTAGAGGCAGACTTGACAGCAGCTAACAACAAAAGAAAGTGGGAGTGGGGGCAGTGGTAGAGAGGAAGGTCTATTGGTAAGTCTTACTGCAGCAATCCCTCTCATTCCTAGGTTGAGCCTTGACCAAGGGTCCTGAACACCACTTAAGTTAACATGAACTGCACAGCTTAAGGAAGGGAGCATGCCATTCCCATCTGGTAACTTCTGGAGGTGGTTGAAAGCTGTCACAGGCATATTGGCCCAATTTGGCACTTTGTGACTTCTGGCTGTTCCCCTAAAATAAATCACACAAGGAAGGTGATTTGACACCTCCAAAGCCATCCAATCTGTCACCACTGCCCACTAGAAGGCAATCTCAAAAAAGGAGTTGCAGCAAGTGGCGGGACAGGGGACAAATGGATGTGTGGGAGGGGGGCACTTGGAAGGGGCTAACTTGCACATTGTTGAATACGATCTGTTTATTCCTGTATTACCATACAGAGGTGATGGAATTTTCGAGTGAAGCGTAAAGCAAAGGTCCGAGAGAGGTGCCCTGGGTGCCAGGGAGAAGAACTCTGGCAGCCTGAGGAGGAGTATTCAGGCTGTGGATAAACAAGTTCTTTCTAGACAATAAGACCCTTGGGGGGAACAACCCAGAATAAGCTAGGTACTTGAGGCTCTGAATGTGGCTGAGAGGCCCCATCTGCCTCTCCCCTCCACAGCCTTGCCCACTCAGCTACACCCACTCCTCATTCCAGGCCCACCCTCAGCTGCCTCCACAGCCCCACAGCCGCCACATGACGACATCCTGGCCTAAGTCCTCTCTTCAGCAGTCCCTCTAGGGAGCTATTTGCAGAGGCCTCCATTTGGGGGTCGGGCCTTTGCACACAAGTGTTTAAAAAGAGGAAGAGAAGCCACAGCAGGTGCCTCTACTTCCATCCTGTCCCTATCTCGCCCTCTGAGGGCTCCTGGGGGTCTTTGTGCTGTATATGTCTGTGTATGCGAGCGTCATCCCCACATCTGCTGCCTTGTGACAAAGGCCTTTGAAGCTCCACAATGACGCCATCTGCCAGGGACAGCCGGCTGGCACACTTGGAGCTGACCCCTCAGTTGCTGTGGCAACCAAGACGATGGCGTGAGGCCTTCAGAAAAACCACCAGGCAACCATGTAGGGGGAGTCTCTGTACTGTGCAAATGGTTAACATGCTTGGCTGCTAACCGAAAGGTTAGAGGTTTGAGTCCATCCAGAGATGCCTTGGCAAAGCCTGGTGATCTACTGAAAAATCAGTCACTGAAAATTCTACAGAGCACAGTTCTATTCTGATACACATAAGATCACCATCAGAGCTGACTGGACAACAACTGGTTTTCACCATGTAGAGAAGGTCTCCTGCAGCATGGCCCACACACTAAGGGTTTCACTGGCTCACATTCTGGGTCTGGCAGAGATGGAGGAAATGTTGGTGGTCAAAAGAAGAGAAGAAAGAAAAGTGATGAAGGCATTTGGCCTCTGGGTAATGAAGGACAGGTCCTTTCCCTGTGACTTCCTAGAACTCCAGCTCTAGGAAGGTCAACGGCTCACCTTGACCTGATGGGGGAAATCAATGCCCCATTGAGAGACCATGTGGCCTTCACCAGACGTGCCATGTTGAGCATCTTTGCACATACTTGCAGGTTCCCTTTGCTTGGAACCTCTTCCCTTCATTTATCAGTCTAGGAAAGGTCTACTCGTCCTTTAAGACTCATCCCAGGGTTTCCTTCTCCGAACTTTCCAAATAGAGAGGAGTATCTCCTCCTCTTTGGGCTGCAGTACTCTGGATATTCATCCCGCCCTGCCCCCCACCAGACTTGTACTCCTCCTTGGCAACAGCTATCCCAGGGGTCTAGCACAGGGCTGGACACATGGTAATTCTAGCAAATGTTAAATAAACTAAGTCCCTTCATTTCTCAGCTATGTGGCAAGGGATTTCAACACCCAGAGCTTTAGTTCCTTACCATAGAGAGCAAATGGGAAGGGGGACATGGAAGAACCTTCTCAACCCTACAGTATGCTGTGGGTGTGGGTATTTCTCTGCCACTGTCAATGCCCAGACCCCGGGGTCTCTGAAGAGCAGGCTACAACCACTTGGAGGCAGGATACTCCTACCTGTATCTTGTAATTGTTGACGATAGATGTTGTTAAGTCTGCCCCTGACTCATGGCAACCCCATGTACATCAGAGCAAACTACAAGATTCACAGGGTTTTCACTGGTTGATTTTTCGAAGTAGACAGCCAGGCCTCTCTTCCTAGTCTGACTTAGTCTGGAAGCTCCACTGAGGCCTGCTCAGCATGATAACAATGTGCAAGCTGCCACTGACAGATGGGTGGTAGCTACGCATGAGCCGCATTGGTTAGGAATTGAACTCGGGTCTCCCACCCAGGAGACTAGAGAATTCTATCACTGAATCACCAATGACTCATGCACTGTGTCTTAGTTTCTGTCTTATTCTGGGTATGCTGCAGGAAAAACACTGGAGTAAGGTTTAGCACTGAGACCTACCAGTGTGCTATTCTTAGAGGGCCTTGGGTAAAATTGCCCGCTCACAGATTCCCTGATTTTGGGGTCCAAGGGTCTGCACATCTCCCTCCAAAGTGGCTGTAACAATTTACCTGTGTACTAGTAGTTTTTCTGAGTGCCCGCTGCCCTGCATCCCCTCAGGTTTCTCATTTCTGTCAGTCTGAGAGGACTGAAGTGGTGTCTTGTTGTTTCAAATCTCATTTCTCTAATTTCTAGTGACCTTGAGCATCTTTACACTACCAATGAGGTCTCTTCCTTGGCCAATGGTCAGTCTTCAGCCCTGGCCCATTTTTTCTTTTTTTAATTGCTTAACTTTTTCTTACTGATTTTTAAGAGTGCTTCATATATAAACTCTGAAGATTATTCCTTTCTTATCTGTATGGCAAATATCTCTGTTCCCAATTAGTGCCTAATATTTTAACTTTATGTTAGGTGTCCTTTATCAAACTATAGTTTTGAATTTTTATGCAGTCTGAACAGCAAAAGGCTGTCTGAGGCTCTTATAAACAGCATACTTGTGACACCCTTTTTATATCTGCAAAGAACTTCCCCTTCCATGATCTCCTGTGAGCCCCTCAAAGCCCTGTGAGGTAGGAAGAGTAGAGATTATTATTCCTTCTTCAAAGATTAGAAACAGACCTTGCCATGGACATCTGATCTTTTTGCCTGCTGGCACCTTTTCCTGGTAACACCCCATAACTTTTCTCTGGAGGGACCTCATCCCTTACAATCTTTGTCCTTGTGGTCTGGGTAGGGTTGGCTCTAGAGGGGGCACAAGACTTAGGCCTGGCTACCTGGAACACTCCATTCCCTGAGCTGAGCTAAGCCAATGAGAGTGCATCCCAGGACTTGGGCTGGAATTATCGAGAAAGAGGTGTTTCTCCTGGTGAATTGTATCTGACAATAAAGCCAGTATCAAAGAAAGCAGATCAAAAGATAGACACCTATTCCCAACAACATTTGCACCTGGATCCAGCCATGCCTGAGGCCTATTGTGTGCCTTTGAGTGGATTCCAACTCATAGTGATCCTACAGGACAGAGCAAAATTGCCCCATAGGGTTTCCTGGGTTATAATTTTTATGGGAGCAGATTGCTAGCTCTTTTCTCCCACAGAGCCTTTGGTGAGTTCAAAGTGCTGACCTTTCAATTAGCAGCCGAGCACTTAACCATTGTGCCACCAGGGCTTCTCATCCAAGGCCTGCCTTCCCCTTAAGCCAGCTCGAGGTGAAGTTCTTCTGTCCATCTAGTCACAGCAGAAAATGAAAGAACTAGGACTGGATGGATCCCTGGTCTTGAATCATTATTAAAAGTATCAAGAGGTATAGAAGCGTAATGGCCCTTTGATGTTATATTCCGTAGGCAGGCCTCAGTTTGCAGGCCTGTGAGGTAACAAAAACCACCCTGACTCTTCCATCCCAGCTGGCTCTGACTCACCTAACATGTCCCAGGTCGATCTGCTGAAGCTGGGCACTCTGACCCCCCTGTTCTGGCCCCAAGGACATTCTGAATGGGAGGCTAGGAAATAGTAGACTTGATAGAAATTAATTAGCACAGAAAAAAATTGCCATCAGCTGAAGCTGCCCAGAGAAAACTGGACTCAGTAGAGACAATGGCAAAAAAGAAAAAGGAAAGGAAAAAGAAAACAAAGAAGAGAACAGGCAGGCAGGAAGGAATTCTATCAGTATCAGCAGCTATAATTGGAAATTAGATATAGAAAAAATGAGTTAAATTTTCACTGTAATGTTTACACAAGAAAGGATAAAACCTGCTAAGAATATTTTCTCTCTCTCTCGCTCTCTAAAATAAACCTGGAGAAAAATCATAAACATCTAATTGAGTCACTTGCTTAAAGGATTAAATTGATTATATGGCATTAACTCTAGAAAATATTTTTTTGATGCTAAGTTATCATCAGGAATGTGATTCTGATAATGTTTCTAAGCATCCTTGGGCTGGACCTCCAGTATTCAGCCTGAGCCCCAGCCCAGGAGCGGCGCTTTGGGCCGGACTCGCCCACTCACCGTGGTGATGAACCTGTACAGAGGCTGCCGTCTCTCCGTGTACTTGACTGTGATAGGGCTGAGGTCATAGCGGAACCAGATGGCGGGGATGATGCGACCCGTGTGGCTGTAGGCCACGTACTCCTGGGGAGAAGGAAGAAAAAGGGAGGAGCGTGAGAAGCAGAGGCACATGTTGTCTCACAGTGTAGGGGGTGGGGGTGGGGGTGGATTCAGGAGGGTCCCACAGCAACCCTCAAGAATGGGCTTTCTTCCCTCTCTGCAGCACAGGGAGCAGATTCCACCCACAATGTCCCCATCCCCCCAGGTTCTAGGCCTCTCTGCCCTCTGGTTTCTGAATGGGCAACATCTATCTGGTGGTGCATTTTTGCCCCTTTGCTACTTGGAAATGGACCCCTACGAACTGTAAGCAGCCCAAGATTCAAAATGTAAGTCTGAGAGCAGAGACAGAAAAGGAGAAAGTGTGATTTTGGATCAGTCTGAGTAAAGGCCTATTTTCTTCTTTTTATACCTGTCAGTTCCTGGGCCACCCAAAATCTAATAATTGAATTCAGCAACTGATTACTGACTGCCTCTTCTGTGCTGGCCCTGTGGTGCCTACTGGGGACCCTCAGGAGAAAAACCCTGCCCTTCCCCCAGAGGGGGTTGCTGTGTGAAGGAGACAAACATAAGAATACCCTTAACGTGGCAACAGTATACATATGGTGATAGTGGTGATAGAAGGATGCAGAAAGCTGAGGGAGCCTGAACGAAAGCCCAACTCTCCTCAGGGGCAGGTAGAAGACTTACCAATGAGGGGCCATTCTGAGCTACATGTGAGGGATACGCAGGAGTCCTGCAAGGTGTGTGTGAGTACATATGCGTACATGTGTGCATGCGTGCCAGATGGGTATAAAGGCCATGGTGGGAAGTGAACTTCCTTAAAAAAAAAAAAAATCCCCCAAAACCAAACTGGGGAGCCAGAAGACACAGCTCTCCCACAGTCCTTCCCTGGGACACACACAGCAGGTACTTAAAGGATGCTGAGGAGCTGACTTTACAGTGTGCTTTGGGCCAGTCTCTCTGCACCTAAGTGTACAGGGGTCTGGGATGATGACCCATGGAACCTCTCTGGTTTGGACACTTCAGAGTACTGAAAACCCCCAGGCTGTCCTCACTAATCTGCAACAGTGTGGACCATGCCAAACCACTGGGGCACCCTCAGCCCCCAGTGCTAGGACCTGTGCTCAGATAGATGACAAGGTGACTTGACCGCCCAGCTGGACTGCCACCAGCTTGACGTGTGCAGTGTTGTTTCTAGTGTAGGCTGGAGCCACAGAAAAAGCTGAGCAAGCTGTTCTGGCCTCTGGGCCCTTGGCAAAGCCTTGGGGAAGGAAAGATCAGCTTTCTCCAGGGAAAGCTGATAGAGCAGGGAGACTGTCTGGGTCATGGTATGGAGCTGAGGGAGAGACAAAAGAAGGAAAAATAGAAGTAGGTACCAGGAGGTTTGAAAACATTGCCTCATTTGATGACTACAGGCTTATGAGGTGGGTAATATTCCCATTTACAAATAAAGTAAGTAAACTGAGGCACAGAGAGGTTATGTGACTTGGGACAAGTCACACAGCTAGTGAAAGACTGAGTTGAGGCCTAAACCCAGGTTGTGTGGTCCAGAACTCATGTTCTTTCTGCTCACCCTGCAATCATGTTCTCTCAACTATTGTACGTTATCAGCCCTCAAGGTTCCAAAAAAACAGTGAATAAAAGAGAGGACTGCCCTAGGAGAGTTACATTAGACCATCAACCCAGGTGGATCACAGCAAACAGACAAAAAGTCACCAAGAAAGAGTGGTTCCCAGGCTGGCAGACTCAATGGGCTCTTGCTAGGAATGAGTAGATGATGTTGTGATCAAGAGTCCAGGCTCTGAAGCCCAAAAAGAACCTGCTTCCAATCTTTACTAGGCTACTTTATAGCTCTACAATCACCTCCCTCTGCCTCAGTGGCCAAATCTGTAAAATGGGGACAATAGTAGCTTCCATTTCAGAGCTGTCATGATGATTCAAAAAGAATCATAGGGAGTTTAGCATGATGCCTAACCTAGAATAAGTACTCAATAAATGATAGCTCCTCCTCTTGCTGTTATTATTATTATAATTAATTGAGCTAAGTAATATATGACTTAAAGTCTTAAAATAGAAGACAAGGAGACTTCTGGTGGTAAAAGTGGGCAATGACATCTGCCAGGGGCTAGTGAAGACACCTCTACCAATGGACTTTGGGCATTCATGTCCCATTGGCAGTGTCTTCTCTGGGGAAGCTTGGTTTGAAGCCACAATTATTGGGTCCTCCCATTCCACTGGCTCTGACCATGTTCTGCTTTCCATGGAGGCCTGCCTGCTCCTCCAGGATGCTGTGTGTTGGTTCTTGGGACTGTCAACAGCCAAATATGATCAATGGCCATCCCAGTGAGATTCCCTTGTCTTGTGATTTTAGGTGAAGTGCTTGTGCCTGAGAGCTTGAGAAACTCTCTGGTAATGAGCAATCAGGTTCTGAATGTGAAGGATCAGGCCAGGTGCAGGCTGTGGAGATGCTTGCAACCCCTGGAACATTTCGGGGAGGCCACCTGCCTGCTCTTCCTCAAATAGATCACACCTATGTCCTATGTCCTGGTTAGATTTTTTTTTTTTTTTTTAATTTCCTTGACTCGGAGACTACCTTGAGGGCAGGGGCTGGGTCTTCCATCTCTATCCAGAAACAGAGGCTGGCTGTACACAGCAGCCATGAAATGCCTCCTGAAGAGGACCAGAGGAAATGGAACCAGCCACTTGTCACCTTTGCTCTCCACCAGCAGAGGGCACGATTGCACACAGCTAGGCCCACCTAGGGCTCTACGCACCTTGTTGGCCACCGTGTATTGGTAAGAGTACCACTGCTTGCCATTCTTGTCCTCATAAACCGTGGGCACGATCTTCAGGATGTAGTCATGCGAGGCAAGGGCTGCAGGAAAGAACATGCAAAATGAAGGTGGGATATGAGCAGCTCTTTCCATGTCATTTATCACCAGGGGAATTATTCCCCACATTTTCACATATTCTCCCCTTGGATACTGGGAACAGAAAGATTCTACCTGTCAGGATCTTCACTCCTGAATTGCTTATAATATTAACATTCTGGAAACATCCCAAATTTCCATCAATCCATCAATCTCCAAGAGGCATTGTTAAGTGAAAAGAACTCAGTTACAGAATAGGATGGATAACAGTTTTCCATGTACTGGGGGCAGGGGGAGATTCTTCCTACATATATGTATGAACATATATGAGACTTTTCTGGAAAGATACCCAAGAAATTATTAGTAGTGTTAATACTTCATCTGGGGATGAAGACAGAATCTGAGAAAGATTACTTTTAATTATGCATCCTCTGGATTTTTTTTTTAACTTTTCAAACAAACCGAGTTTAAATTTTCACCAGAAAGAGTCTACCTACTAGAAAAACTGGATCTACAAAGAACTGATTAATTTCTTTCTCCATTTTCCATTCATGAAAAATAAATTCTCCTTCCACTGTCCATTAACCATTGCTGCTGAGTCAACTTTGACTTATAGCTCTCTCACAGGACAGAGTAGAACTGCCCCATAGGGTTTTCAAGGCTGTAAATCTTTACGGAAGCAGACTGCTACATCTTTCTCCCATGGGGAGGCTGGTGGGTTCGAACTGCTGACCTTTCAGTTAGCAGCTGAGCACTTCCCTCCAGTGTAGTCCTGTCATATTTCACTGTAACTCTCTTATCTCCCACCTCACTGGACCGGGGAGGCTGCTGAGGGCAGAAACTGAGTCTTACTCATCTCTATGTCCCCAGAGCCCTACACAGAGCCTGGTACAGAGTGCACAGTGGCAGATGCCTATTGAATGAATGGATGGATGAAAGGATGAGTGGACGGGGCATGAATGGAGAGGAGATGAATCAGCTTCTGATAAGCATGAGGTCACTGGAATCAAACACTAGGCTGATAGAATGCTGGCTCAAAGCTGCCAATATCACTCAGGAAAGCGTGAATTCTCTTGGGGCTTCTGCAGTGCTAACAGAAGCTCATGGACCCTTCCATTACTGCTTTCTAGAATCTTAGTTTGGAGACGACGGAGCTAAAAGCAATACAGAAACTGAGGCCTGTGGGTTCTAACCTGAGTCTCACAGCCATATCAGTGCACGGTCCTTGGGCTTACCTTCTGTGAAAGGGCAGGGAATATACAGAACATTCATGGTCCCTGGCTTGCTCCTTCCCCCTCTTGTCCTGCCTATGCTGTGCTTTACAGAGGACAGGGCAGGGCTTTGTGAACCATTTTGAAACCTGACTCTCTGGAAACCTGGGAAAAACCCTGTAGCTGAGGTAAGTCCTTGAAGACTCAGATACTCTACTGTTCAACCCTGCGATGATCCTCAGAGGTCAGAAGCACGAAAATCTCAGTGTTGAACAGGCAACTCCTGGACTTCACCTCCGAGATTCCCACTCAGTGGGTCTGGGGTATGGCTCACAACCCATACTTTAAACCAGGAGCCCTAAGAGCACACTTAAAATCTGGTGCCCTGAATGTCTATGGGCCCAGGTTAAAAACTTGAAGGAATGGAAGAGTGAATGCCTTACGAATAGCATTTTTCCCTACCTGTAATATCTTTGTTAAAATACATATAAAACAGAGGTGATCATCAAGATAAAAACATTAATACTAGCAATAAACCCTCCAGCTATATAGAAAACTGTGGTTAGCATTCTCTTGTAGAAGCTGCCAGATTTTGTATATATTTATACATATAGTTATGTTTTGTTAACACAGGATCAAAAAGGAAGAGGAACAGCATAGCCTTCATTGTCAGACAGAATGTTTCAACATCTATCCTGAAGTACAGTGTTATCAGTGATAGTATAATATCCATATGCCCACAAGGAAGACCAATAAGTACTACTATTATTACACACCAACCACAAAAGCCAAAGATGAAGAAGTTGAAGATTTCTACTAACTTCTGCAGTTTGAAATTGACCAAACATGCAATCAAGATGTATTGATGATTACTGGTGACTGAAAGGTCAAAGGTGGAAACAAAGAAGAATCATCAGTGGCTGGAAAATATGTACGGTCTTGGTGATAGACATGATGCCAGAGTTGGTATGACAGAATTGTGCAAGATCAATTACTTTTTCATTGCAAATACCTTTTTTCAACAATACAAACTGTGGCTATCCAAATGGACCATGCCAGATGGAATACACAGGAATCAGATCAATGACATCTGTGGAAAGAGGTGATGGATAAGCTCAATATCATCAGTCAAACAAGGCCAGGAGCTGATTGTGGAACAGACCATCAATTGCTCATATGCAAGTTCAAGCTGAAACTGAAGAAAATTAAAACAAATCCATGACAGCCAAAAAACAATTTTGATTATATCCCACCAGAATTTAGAGATAATCTGAAGAACAGATTTGATGCACTGAACACCAATGACTGAAAGCTAGATGAGTTGTGAGATGGTATCAAGAACATCATATATGAAGAATGCACATGGTCATTAAAAAGACAGGAAAGGAAGAAAAGACCAAAATGGATGTCAAAGAGACTCTGAAACTTGTTATTGAAAGGACAGTGGCTAAAGGAAATGGAAGAAATGATGAAATAAAAGAGATGAACACAAGATTTCAAAGGGCAGCTTGAGAAGACAAAGTCAATTATTATAATAAATGTGCAAAGACCTGGAGTTAGAAAACCAAAAAAGGAAGAACACGCCCAGCATTTCTCAAGCTGAAATAATTAAAGAAAAATTTTAATCCTCAAGTTGCAATATTGAAGGATTCTATGGGCAAAATACTGAACAATGCAGGAATCATCAGAAGAAGATGGAAGGAATACACAAAGTCACTGTATCCAAAAGCATCGGTCAACATTCAATCATTTCAGGAAGTAGCATATGATCAAAAACCAAAGCTACTGAAGGAAGAAGTCCAATCTGCACTGAAGTAACTGACAAAAAACAAAGTTCCAGGAATTGACAGAGGACCTACTGAGATGTTTCAACTGGAGGCGCTTACTTGTTTACACCAAGAAATTTGGAAGACAGTTACCTGATCAACTAACTGGAAGAGATCCATATTTATGCCCATTCCAAAGAAAGGTGATCCAACAGAATGTGGCATTTCTTAAACAATATCATTAATATCACACACAAGTTAAATCCTACTGAAGATAATTCAAAAACAGTTGCAGCAATATATTGACAGGGAACTTCCAGAAATTCAAGCCAGATTCAGAAGAGGATGTGGAACAAGGGATGTCACTGCTGATGTCAGATGGATATTGGCTGAAAGCAAAGAATACCAGAGAGATGTTTACCTGTGTTTTATTGACAATGCAAAGGCATTTGACTGTGTGGAACATAATAAATTATAGATAACATTGTGAATACTGAGAACTCTAGAACATTAATTGTACTTATGAGGAACCTGTACATAAACCAAGAGGCTGACATTCAAGCAGAACAAGGGGATACTGCATGGTTTAAAATCAGGAAGGGTGTGTGTCAGGGTTGTATCCTTTCATCATACTTATTCAAACTGTATGCTGAGCACAAAATGTGAGAAGCTGGACCATATGAAGAAGAATGAAGCATCAGGAGTGGAGGAAGAACCATTAACAACCTGTAATATGCAGATGACACAACTTTGCTTGCTGAAAGTGAAGATGATTTGAAGCTCTTACTGATGAAGATCAAAGACTACAATCTTCAGTATGGATTACACTTCCATATAAAGAAAACAAAAATCCTCACAACTAAACCAATGAGCAACATCATGATAAATGGAGAAAAGACTGAAGTTGTCAGGGATTTCATTTTACTTGGATCCACAATCAACACCCATGGAAGTAGCAGTCAAGCAATCTGATGTCATACTGCACTAGGCAAATCTGCTGCAAAAGACCTCTTAAAAATGTTAAGGAGCAAAGATGTCACTTTGAAGACTAAGGTGTACCAACCCAAGCCATGGTATTTTCAATCACCTCATATGCATGTGAATGCTTGACACATGAAGAGTTGATGCCTTTGAAATGTGGTGTTGGTGAAGAATACCAAGAGTACCATGAACTGCTAGAAGGAACAAACAGATTTGTCCTGGAAGAAGTGCAGCCAAAATGATCCTTAGAAATGAGAATGGCCAGACTTTGTATCACCTACTTTGGTCATGTGGTCAGACGGGAACATTCTCTGGAGAAGGAAATCATGCTTGATAAAGTAGAGGGTCAGTGAAAAAGGGGAAGGCCCTCAACGAGATGGATGGACACAGTGGCTACAATGATGGGTTCAAGTATAGCAAGGATTGTGAGGATGGCGCAGGACCAGGTTGTGTTTTATTCTGCTGTACACAGGGTCGTCATGAGTTGGAGCTGACTTGACACAACAACACAGGATCATTCTGTACTTTCTTCTAAGAACTGAACATGATGAACATCTTTTGGGTCAAAGAGGATGTGAGCTCCACAGAGAGTGTTTGTTGTAGTCCCTCCATATCCCCAGGGCCCTACATATTGCCTGGCACACAGTAGGTGTTCAATCAATGTTTGCTGCCTGAATGCTAGCAAGGTTCAGACACATGATATTACAGAGTGGGCACCGACAAGGTGCTCACCCAACTCTGGACTCTGACACCGTCTCTCATTTTTACTCACGTCAACAACAACTTAGTGAACATGATTTTCCTAAACTTCCGCACACTCTTAATTATTTTCTTAGGTTACTCTTTCCTAAGAGTAGAATTAATGACTCAGAGAATGATTTTTTTTTTCTTTTAATTGTGATTTCATCCAGAAAGTTTAGAGAATGATCATTTTTAAGGCCTTTGATCAACTGTGAAACAATTTGCCAGTGCCCTCTAAAAACCCATGTATTTACCCCTATATGTAGGTTCCCTGTTAGCTGACCTAATGGCTCCTGGCTTCAACTTGATCCAAGCAGGCTGAGAGACCCCTCACACTCCCTTCCTCCCTTCAAACACTGTATCATGGAGATTTTAAAATGTGTGAAAAATAGAGAATTACATAACAAATTCCTGTGTCCACAATGCTCCAGCTTCAACAATGACCAACACAGGGCCTATCTGGTTTCATCTCTTCCTTACCACTCCTCCCCACTGTACTTTGAAGCAAATCTCAGACATCTCATTGATTCATCCATAAATATTTCAGTATGTCGCCCTAAAAGAACTCTTAAATGAAAAAACACTGTCATCATCATAGCTAAAAAAAAAATTAACATCATTCCTTAGTCACTTCAAGTATTGAGACAAGGTTCAAACTTCTACTTAACCGTATAATGTCACATATATGGATATATGTATGTAATATATACACATGCACACATCCACAGAGATACATGTTGTCACTACTGTCAGTTGCTTTCAAGCTGATTCTGACTCACAGTGACCCCACATATGCAGAGTAGAACTGCACTCCATAGGGTTTTCAACGCTGTGACCTTTCAGTAGCTTATAGCCAGGCTTTACTTCTGAGTTGCCTCTGGGTGGATTTACTCCGTCAACCTTTTGCTTAGTAGCCCAGTGCTTAGCCATATATACCACCCAGGAACTCCTTATATATACACATATTAAAAAAATAAAATGCATTGCTGTCTCGAGTCAATTCCAACTGATGGAGAACCCATATGTTACAAAGTAGACCTGCTTCATAGGGTTTTCTTGGCTGGGATCTTTATAGAAGCAGATTGCCAGGCCTTTCTTCCCCAGTGCTGCTGGGTGGGTTCGAACTATCAATCTTTAAGTTGAGCACAAACCATATGTGCCATCTAGGGGCCCTTACATATGAATTGTTGTTGTTGTTATTATGTGCCATCAAGTTAGATGCAACTCATAGCAACCCCTCCTTGGGTTTCCAAGGCAGTATCACTATGGAAGTAGATTGCCCAACCTTCCTTCCGAGGAGTGGCTGGTGGGTTTGAACTGCCAGTCTTCTGGTTAGCAGTCAAGTGCCTTAGGCACTATGCTACCAGAGCTCCCTACACATGAATACTAGTTACTGTTGACTTAATTTCAACTCATGGTGACTGCAAACCATGAAAATCCATACGGTTTCAATGGCTAATTTTTCAGAAATAGATTACTAGGGCTTTCTCCCAATGTGCCTCTGGGTGAACTTGAACCTCCAATCTTTTGGTTAGCAGCTGAATGTGTTAATAGTTTATAACACCCAGGAACTCCTATATATACATACGTATGTCTATATATGCATATACAAGGAGCTCTGGTAGCATCCTGCCTAAGACATTTGACTGCTAACCAGAAGGTTGGCAGGTCAAACTACCAGCTACTCTGCGGAAGGAAGACTGGGCAATCTGCTTTTGTAAAGACTTACTGCCTTGGAAACTCAAAGGGCGTTGCTATGAGTCAGAATCAACTCGATGGCAGTGAGTTTATTTATTTTTTTAAAATACATATACATATTCCAAGTTTGTTTTGATACCAGTCACTATAAGATACATTCCACGTTAGAAGAACTCACCTAAGCTTCTATGGTAAGGAATCTGATTTCTGACATAGCTCAAGATGACAGCGAAGATGAGAATGGCTAACAAATATTGAGCACTCGCTGTGTCCTAGGCTGTGCACTAAAGCTTTTACATGCTCTAATTAATCCTCACAGCAAGGCTGTACAGTCTCCCCACTTCACAGATGCAGAGACTGATGCTTAGAGGCATTTAATGACTTCCCCAAGATCACAGTAGAGAGGGGATTCTTCATCATCACACTATACCACCACCTGACACAGGCTCCTCCACAATGGCTTCCACATTTGGACTGATTAGCACTTCTTACCATCAACTAGGGAGCTCTGGTAGCATAGTGGCTAAGACACTTGCCTGCTAACCAGACGGCTGGTGGTTCAAACCCACCAGCCACTCCCCGGAAGGAAGGTTGGGCAATCCTACTTCCGTAGTGATACTGCCTCGGAAACCCAAGGAGGGGTCGCTATGAGTCGGGTTTGACTCGACGGCACATAACAACAACAACAACCACCATCAACTAGAGGTGCTCTAGTGGGGCAGTGGTTAAGGGATTCGGCTGCTGACTAAAAGGTCAGTGATTCAAACCCACCAGCCACTCTGTAAGAGAAAGATAAGGTAGTCTGCTTCCACAAAGCCTTGGAAACCCTATGGGGCAGTTCTCCTCTGTCCTTTAGGGTTGCTATGAGTCAGAATCGACTCAATGGCAGTGGGACCATCAATTATATACTTATTATACAAGGACAGAGGAGCTCTGATGGTGTAGTGGTTAATGCATTTGGTAACCAAAAGGTCAGTGATTCAAACTCAATAGCCCCTGCACAGAAGAAAGATGAGGCAGTCTGCTTCAGTGAAGATTAATAGTCTTAGAAACTCAATGGGTGTATTTAGGGGTCAGAATCGACTCAATGACACTAAGTTTGGTTTCAGTTTACACAAGGACAGAGTAGTGGACAAGACAGGGAGATTCCCCAAGTTCATCAAGCTTATGTTCTAGTTGAAGAGATAGCCACAAAAAAGATAATGAGGGAACCAGAGAGCAGCGGTATGTGCTAGGGAAGAAACAGATTTGTTAGTAGGAATAAGGGTTACTTTAGGTAGGGGAGCAGGAAGGGCCTCCCTGACTTGGTGACATCTAAGCAGAGACCTGTATGACTAGCAGCAGCCAGCATGGGAAGACCTGGGGCTGAGAGGACTGCAAACGCAAAGGCCTGGGAAGGTACAGAGCTTGGGAGCCGAAGACATGAGACCAGCCCTCTCCTGGCTTTCTGTTGCCTGATTCTGTACATTATTGTTTCTGATTAAGGCAGCTTGTGATGGCTTTTATCACCAGCCCAGAGCAGGCACAGTTTTCTCCCTAAACCCTCTATCTGCTCACACACTTCTGGGCTTTTCTAGCTTGATCCTCTCTCACTATCAGGCAGCTGAGGGTCTAGGCCAAATGCAAGCCCATGTGGATGGTCATTTTGGGACAGCATACTGCCTTATACAAGAAATAGAAGGACTATGCCAACAAATGGAGAGTCACCTATCTCTACCATAAGTCAGACACTTGTCTTAAAACAAGATGGAGGTGCTATGTATTCTTACATGTATATTCACATGTAGTTCCTGGGTGGAGCAAATGGTCAACATGCTCGGCTATTAACCGCAAGGTTGGAAGTTTGAGTCCACCCAGACGTGAAGTACGATGTTGGTGAGAAATATTGACTATACCATGGCCTCCAGAAAAATGAACAAATCTGTCTTGGAAGAAGTACAGCCAGAATGCTCCTTAGAAGTAATGATGGTGGTCCTACTTTGGTGAGTAGTGACTGGGGTCTTAAAAGCTTGCAAGTGGCTATCTAGATACAACGATGGGTCTCTCCTCATGCACAGCAAAGAAGAATGAAGAAAACCAAAGATGCATGGAAACAATTAGTCCAACGGACTAGTAGACCATGTGATCCTCAGCCTATATGACCATGAGACTAGAAGAACTAGGTGGTACCTGGCTGTCATCCTCAACCACTCACAGGGTGGGACTGGTGCAGGAGATCTTAGATAAAGTGGGAGAACAATGTGGAACAAAACTCAAAATTATAAAAAAAAAAAGAAAAAGAAATTAAAGACAAGGTTTGCTGGTACCATGGCCCCTAGTTACCCTTGAGGTCTGGAACTGAACTCACTCTTGTGGCTTCCAGCCAAACAGTAGACAGGCTTATAGGATGAACATTTATATCAGGTAGATACACTCCTTGGAGCGATGAATCATGGGAGAACAGAAGGGCAGTGTCTGCACGGGGAGACAGCTGGGGGTGGGGCAGGAAGGGAAGAACACAGGGAAGAGGTAACTATGGGGAGGAAGTGGGAAGAGAGATGTTGCACTGTGGGGAATTGTAATCAATGTCATGAAACAAAATGTGTATGAACTGTTGTATGGAAAATGAATTTGCTCTGTAAACTTTTATCAAAATCACATTAAAAAAAAAAAAAAAAGCAGCAATGATGGTGAGACTTTGTCTCACATACTGTGGACATGTATGTTATCAGGAGGAACCAGTCCCCGGAGAAGGACATTATGCTTGGCAAATAAAGGGTCAGTGAAAAATCAATTAGATGGACTGACAGGCTCCAGTGATGAGCTCATGCAGGATGGAGCACAACTGGGCAGTGTTTCGTTCTATTGTACACGAGGCTGCTACAAGTCAGAACTGACTCTGTGGCAGCTGTGGTGTAGTAAATTACTTAGTATGGCTTTTCTACCCATTAGTCTTTGTAAACTCCAAGGTGGGATTTTCTATGAGCAACTGAGGAGCTCCTGATTGCTGAAGTTGTCCACCTGGAGTATTTCGGTTGGGAGTGGCACAAAACAATGTTCTGAGAGGTGCCCACTCTCTCTCAAGTGCTTAAAGTTCTGATGCTATGATTGGCTAGTTTGACCACCCTGCCAGGCTCAAAAGGAGGCCTCCTAGAGGCAGAACTCTGACTGCTGGTTGAGGAAGACGTGCTGCTGAAAGAGACACAGGCTCCTGAGACACGCATTGCTGGGAAACAGACACAAGAGACACGCATTGCTGAGTGAGACACCGAGGGACCAGCACTGCTGGGAAAAAGACTGTGAGAGACTGTTGGCTGAGGCACAGTGGGCTGGGAGAGAGACTGAGCATTTTTCCTGAACTTGAATTGTAGCCTGTGGTGCTTCCCTAATAAACCCCATAATCTGTGAGCTCTATGTGGCCGCTGCAGCGAATTATTGAACCCAGGAGAGAGGTGGTGGGTGCTTTGGGAGGAACAGTTGGTGAAAGGGCTAGAGGGAGGCAGCATGTCTGGCCTGGCAGGAATAGGCCTTGGGTTACTGATGGTGATTCTGTCTTCCTCTTGTGGGATTAGAGGAGGTCAGAACATGTGGTCTCCTTGCCATTTTTGTGGCACCTAACAACAGACATGCCTCAGAAGAAAGGCCTGGCATTCTACTTCTGAGAACTCAACCATTGAAAACTGTATGGAGCACAGTTTTACTGACACACATGGCGTCACTGTGAGTTGAAGTCAACTCGATGGCAACTGATCTGACTGCTTTAGCATGAACAGGTTCAGACCTAGCTGGAAAGCAATAGGGTAATATGAAACAAACGCCCTAAGTATCTGAGGCAGCCTCATGATGGGGAAAAACTAGAACAAAAGAAACTTTTAATGGTAAGAAAATGCCTTCTAAAGTATGGCAAAGCTGCTAGCTGTGCAACTCAATGACAACTGGAAAACATAAAAATGGTGGTTATGAAATTGTCAAATACAAAAATTAGAACATAAACTGTAACTCTGAAAAAAATGACTTCTGTCATGGACAAACTCAAAGGGACACAAAGAAATGAAGTTTGACTTGCTGAGGCACACATCAGGGATGAATGTGCAAGGGTCTAAGACCCCAGGTATGTGGGTACACATAGAAGGTGTGTGCGCACGTGTGTAGATGTGTGAATGGATAGGTAGGTGTAAGTGCATGCATGTAAATGTGCATATGTGAAGGTACATGTGTATGCACGCACACTCTGCCAGTGTGTGGAGAGGTGAGGTCTCTTTAATTTGAGTTGAGGTGACAAGGTGCAGGGAACTGAGGAAGGAGAAGACTCAGTGAAGAGCCACTCAGGTGGGAGGGATTCAGGAAGGAGAAGAGGGAGGGGTGCCCAAGGAGGTCAGACCTGAATGAGGGTGAGCCCTCTTTCAGCCACCTACAGACCCGTTCTCATGGTGCAACTTCGAGCTGGAATAAACCCTGGCTGTGCCACCACTCCTTGTGGAATCCTAGGTGATTACCTCAATGAAGAATAATGTGGTAAGGATAACAATAACAAAGGTAATAGCTGGCCTTGAGTAAGCCCTCATGGTGTGCCAAGGGCTTCCACCTCCTTCCCCTGGGGACAAATCACTTTTCTTCCCTACTCTATAAGAAAGGGATATTTCTATGGTCTTCCAGGCCAGGCTACGGGAAAGGAGTGAGGCGACGTCCAGAAAATATTATCAGTGAGTGCTTGGCGCACGTTCCCTCCCCTGCCCTCTCCTTTTTCTCCTGCTCTACTGGGACTTCGGGGCAGGGATACATACGGTTTGAGTTAAGTCTGTCTGCTCCCCCGAGAGCGTTGAAAGCCCCCTGGACATTCTGGACCTGTGGAGAAGCACAGAGAGGAGACTGTTACCAGGAGGCCTGGCCGTGGGGGGACTGGGAAGGTGCAGCCTGGCCTGAGGTGCCTGTATAAATGGCATTCCAACCCATCCATATCAGAGAGAAGTTGTTAAAGTTACAAGCTGTTACAAGGACAAGTTACAGCATTGGATAGCACACAGTAGGTGCTAGTTTGTTGCCTTAAAACGTGACAGCTCTGTCCTGGGTTGTTGTTTTTAGCTGCATGTATAACAGAATGAAATGATGTCTGGTCTTGCACCATCTTCCAGCACTATATATATGGGACAATGTTCTGTTTTGACCACAGGGTCTTCATTGGCTGATTTTCGGGAGTGGATTGCCAGGTCTTTCTTCCTAGTCTGTCTTAGTATAGAAGCTCTGTTGAAACCTGTCCACCATGCATGACTCTGCCAGCATTTGGAATACATAGCATAGCTTCCAGCATCAGAGCAGCATGCAAGCCACTTCATGTCATCTCATTTAATGCCTCTAATGATAGATGCTTTTTTGTTTTTTAAATTTTTATTGTGATTTGGGTTAAAGTTTACAGTGCAAATTCACTTTCCATACAGCAGCTCACATACATTTTGTCTCATGACATTGACTGTAATCTCCCACAATACTACAGCTCCCCCCTCCCTCTCCATAGTTACCTCTTCCCTGTGTCCTTCCCTCTGTGCTCCCCTGCCCCCTGAGCTGTCTCCTCATGAATACACAATACATAGCCCTTCTATTCTCCCATGATTGATCTCCCCAAGGAGTGTATCTAC
>NW_006921893.1:793924-795598 GCF_000298275.1 Orycteropus afer afer | reverse complement strand
GGATTTCCTACATAGATCCCCTTCCGAGTGGTTGACAATGGTAGCCAGGTACCATCTAGTTCTTCTGGTCTCACAGTTGTATAGGCTGAGGATTGCATGGTGTACCAGTTACCTGGACTGATTGTTTCCATGTGTCTTTGGTTTTCTTCATTCTTCTTTGCTCTGAATGAGGAGAGACCCATTGTTGTATCTAGATGGTTACTTGCAAGCTTTTAAATCCTACTTACCAAAGTAGGATGTGGAACGATGTTTTTGTGTAGTATGTTATGCCAATTGAGCTTGAGGTCCCCTGTGATTATGGTTCACTGGATCCATTTTATAGAAGAGGAAACCAGGGCTTGGAGAAGCACTGAAATTCATTGAGGGTCCTGCAGCTAGGAAGTGGCTCAGCCAAGCACTGAATGCAGGTATCTGAGTCCAAGTCTGAGCTTTTTCCAGTAAGTCACATAGAAAATTCAGGTAAAGATGGAACTGGCTCTCAATATACTCCTCCTTAGAACCCCTTAGTCCTTTCAGAGTCCACTTGAGAAGCCTAGGGCAGGGGCATCCCAGAACTGCTGGTCTTGTACCTTATTTGCTGCAGAAAAATGGTTGTGAAGAGACCCCCTCCTCACAGCAGCCAGTGGGGCTGTGTCCCCATGCAGTGGCTGCTATAGCACAGGGGCCTGAAGGCCTCATGCCTTCTCTTCCCTAAGGGCTGTTGGGAAACAAGGCCAGCCTCAAAGAGCATCTAAAGCAGGATAAGAAAGGCACAGTATAGGGACACTGCACCACAGGCACACTGAACAAGGGTTACTGAGCTGGACAGAGTCCCTGGGTCGTGGAAACGATTAACACGCTCAGCTGCTAACTGAAAGGCTGGAGGTCTGAGTCCACCCACAGATGCCTCAGAAGAAAGGCCTAGAGATCTACTTTTAAAAGATCATGGCCATTGAAAACCCTATGGAGTACAGTCTACTCTGACATGCATTGGGTCACCATGAGTTGGTGCTGACTCGATGGCAACTGGGATACTGGTATTGAGCTAGACAGAGAGGCCATGGATAGCTTCCTGGAAGAAGTGGCACTGATACCAGGATCCAAAGGAAGTGAAGAGTTGACCAGGCAGGTAGCATATGCAAAGGCCTGAGCCTGGTGACTGGGGAAGACACAGAGGCCCAAGTAGCACAGGGAGGAAGAGGGTGAGGAGTGGGAAGGAGGGGAGGTCAGACAGGCTCTAGCAGAGAAGACATTGGCAGGGGTCTGATCATTATTGTGGAGCAGTGGGCATTAGGTGAGTGACCTGATCCTGGTCTCAGGTGGTTGACGTTTACTAAGTGCTTAACAGAACTGCACCTTGTCACAAACCCAAATGAAAGGAAAGGTTGTCCCTTCGCTACCTTGAAACTGACAGTCAGAAGACTTGGTTTCTAACCCAAGGAAATGGTGGTTATGGAGATGAGAACCCTAGAATGGTCACTGCTTCATGTTACATTTATTTGTATGATTAACATATATCTTCTCTTCTGCAGGTAAGTTCCACATGGGCAGGGGCCACATCTGTCCTAACCATGTATCTAAGGCCTGGCACATAGTAGGTATTTAAAAAATACCTGTGGACGGGATAGATTGATAATAGATGGATACTCAGCTAAGTTTTTTTTTTTATTAGGATTTGGGTGAAGATTTACAGAG
>NW_006921893.1:773074-786134 GCF_000298275.1 Orycteropus afer afer | reverse complement strand
CAGGGGTCCAAGATTATCTTCTGTGTCTGTGTTAATTGGTTTCCCTTTTCTTTGTTGAAGAGGGTCTGTGCAATCCTTCTGCCTAGTCTGCCATCTTGCCCCGCCTCCCCTCAGCTAAGTTTTGTACATTTAAAAAAAAAACCATATTTCTATGCACTAATGACTAAGCATGAAGGCAGTGTTGGTTTAGTGGTAAAATTCTCGCCTTTTGATTCCCAGCCTGTGTACCTTGTGAACAGCTATCACTTGTCAGTCAGTAGAAGCCTGTATGTTGCTATGATGCTGAACAGGTTTCAACAGAGCTTCCAGACAAAGTAGACCAGAAAGAAAGGCCTGCCAATCTACTTCTGAAAAACAAGTCAGTGAATACTATGGATCATGATGGTCTGATGTGCAACCAATCATTTGCCCCATGGTGCATGGGTTCTCTGTGGGTTGGGGGCTGACTTGACAGCAGCTAACAACAAATGACTAAGCATAGAGCTGTTGCTTTCCCTCTGTTACAGCACCAGCTTCTCCTCCTTTTTTCTCCCCTCTACCTATCTCAGGTGGGCCTTCATCATCCCAGCCTGGGATTGAAGCCCTGTCCTTACTTTCCTGCCTCCAGTCTTGCCTCATGGATCCATCTTCCTCACAGTAGATGAGGTACCCTTTCTAAGACACACCCTGACCCAGCCAGTCTCCATGTCCTGGATCTGACATGGGTCTCTTGCCCCAAACAAACCCCAGCTTTCCCTCCACATGCCAGGTGGTCACTCCTAAGCTCCATCAGAGCCACATTCGCCGAGTCCTTATTTCCCAACCCACTGGCATCACTCTGGGGTCATGGACACTTGCTGATTCTTTTTTCTGAAAGTAACCCTGAGGTCTGAAAATGATGAGTTGGGCGTGTTGTAGAGTGGGAGCTTTAGGGGAGGGGTGATATGTGAGATGCCCTGAGTGGGATCTACTCTTGCATCCTTTTCATGGCCAAATCCTTCTCACCCTGCAGGGCTTGGCTGGATGTCACTTCCTCTGGGAAGCCTTTCCTGACCTCCCAGGCTAGAGGGCACCCCCCAACCCAACATCCTGTGCTTCTGTTATCCTTAGTTCTCCTCGTTTTCATCACAACCACCACCACCACCACTGCTGTCGAGTTGATGCCAACTCATGGTGACCCCTTGTGCCATCAGAGTGGATCTATGCTCCAGAGTATTTTCACTGGCTGATTTTTTGCAAGTAGATCACTAGGTCTTTCTTCTAAGGTGCCTCTGATGGACTTGAACTTCCAACCTTTTTTTTGGTCAGCAGCTGAGCGTGTAAACCTTTTCACCACTCAGGGAGCTCCTTGCTCTATAGTATCATGTTTATTTATTCTTGATTTCTTCACTTGAGGACGAGAGCTTTGTATTGTTCATCACCATAACCCCAGGGCCTGGCTCAGAGCAGAAATTTCCAGAAAGTTCTGATAAATACACTATCATATGAGGTACAGTAAAAGAAGATTGGTCCCAGACACACCTGGTTTCTTAGAAGCTGTGTGACCTTGGGCAACTTACTGAACTGCTCTGACTCAGATACCTCATCAGGAAAAATAAATCCTGTTCAGCATCCTTGAGGAAGTTTTGTGGGATTACACAAGGCATCATTCACAACACTGCTCTCTAAGTGAGAAAGTGCCCCACAGGCCAAAGATGTTAAAAGTTCCCTATGTGGAAGAGGGACCTCAAGCTCAATTGGCATAACATACTACACAAAAACATTGTTCCACATCCTACTTTGGTGAGTAGCGACTAGGATCTTAAAAGCTTGCAAGCAGTCATCTAGATGCAATGATAGGTCTCTCCTCATCCAGAGCAAAGAAGAATGAAGAAAAGCAAAGACACATGGTAACAATTAGTCCAAGCAACTGGTATACCATGCCATCCTCAGCTTATATGACTATGAGACCAGAGGAACTAGATGGTGCCCGGCTACCACTGTCAACCACTCGGAGGGGGATCTATTTAGGAGATCCTGGATAGAGTGGGATAACAATGTGGAACAAAACTCAAAATCATAAAAAAAAGGGGACCAGGTTTGCTGGTCTGATAGAGACTGGTGGAATCCCTGAGAATATGGCCCCTAGTTGCCCTTCAGGTCTGAAATTGAACCCACTCCTGTGGCTTCCAGACAAACAAAAGACAGGCATATGAGCTGAACATTTACATTAGGTAGATACACTCCTTGAAGAGATAAATCATGGGAGAATAGAAGGGCTGTGTATGCACAGGGAGACAACTTGGGGGGCAGGTATGGGGAGGAAGCGGGAAGAGAGCTGTTGCACTGTGGGAAATTGCAGTTAATGTCATGAGGTAAAGTGTGTGTGAACTGCTATATGCATAATGAATTTGCGCTGTAAACTTCCACCCAAACTAAAAAATAAAAAAAAAATAAAGTTCCCTGTGTGGAAGAGTGTAGCTATTGCCACTAATGAGCTGCAAGACATGATGCCTGATCTCTGCTCTCTGTGCCTGCTTTCCATGAGCACACTGGGATTGACAGTGCCAAAGCTGTTGTGAGCATTTGGTGAGCTAACAGGGGCAAAGGCAGCTACAGTGCTGCCCAACATTCGGTACATGGAGAGCCCTTCGCCCCTCTGCATCCTCGCATTTTGTCAGACCCTGTCCCACTGGGAATGATGACCACCGTACGTTTCTGTCTCCTCCACTGCAGTGAGCCCCCAGTGGGCTGGCAACAGGCTTTATCCTGTAGCGCCTGGTGAGAAGCATGGGTAAACAACTCCAACAAGGGTAACAGCTACCTTTTTTGAATACTTACTCTGTGCCAGGCACTGGTCTATAAGCTTTATGTAGACTACTCATTTCATCCTCAGAAAAACCTATTAAGCAGGTAGTATTATTGTCCCGTGGCTGTGATGATGGGCTCAAGTATAGCAGGGATCATGGAGCTGGCACGGGAACGGGCAGCGTTTCGTTCTGCTGTGCATGGGGTCGCTATGAGTTAGAAACAACTCGACAGCACCTAACAACAATAACATTATTGTCCCCATTTTATAGGTGAGATAACTGAGGCCCAGAAAGAATAAATAATTTGCCTGAGGTCGTGCAACTAGTAAGTGGTGGAGACAGGATTTGAATGGCAGGCTCAGGAACCCATGCTCCCATCTTCCACACGACAGTCTTTTGGATGGAAGGGTCAGAGGTGAGTCTTGGCCTGCAGGAAGTGAGGCTGTAGTCCCAGGTGGGCTGTGCTTCACTGGGTGTGTGGATAGAGAGTCTGGTCTTCTTTGATCCTAAACCCTGTCTCCAGGAGGAAAACCTCTGGAGTTGCAAAATAGAATGGAAAGGCAGTGGCCAGGCCACTCAGGGGAAGAAAGGACTAGCAATCTGTGTCAAGTGGAAAAAGGAAGTGTGAGTGTGTGAGTGTACTTGAGGGACAGCGTATACTCAGTATGTACGTGAAAGAAGCAGTACCTGGATTCAAACCCAGGCTCTGTGTCATGGACTGAATTGTGTCCTCTAAAAATATGTGTCAACTTGGCTAGGCCATGATTCTCAGTGATTTGGCAGTTACGTCATGAGGTAATGTAGTAGTTATGTACTGATCCCCCATGATGTGATCTGATGTAATAAATCAATCAGTTGTAAAAGGATTAGGGTGGGATGCACCATCCTTAATCCTGTCAGGGCCCTGATCCTATGAAAGGGGACCTTCCCTGGGGTGTGGCCTATAATACCTTCCATCTTACAAGAGCTCAAAGGAGAGAGAAGTGAGTAGGGAGGGAGGGACCTCCTACCACCAAGAAAGAAGAGCTGGGAGCAGAGCGCTTCCTTTGGACTCAGGGTTCCTGTGCTGGGAACCTCCTAGGACCAGGAGACACAAAGAGAGAAAGCCTTCTTCTTAGAGCCAGTGCCCTGAATTAGGACTTCTAGCCTCCTGAACTATGAGAATAAATTTGTTTGTTAATGCCATCCATTTGTGGTATTTCTGTTATAGCAGCACTACAGAACTAAGGCACTCTGCAACAGACAAGCTGTATGACAGGCTATGTGACCTGTGCCTCAGTTCTCTCATCTGTAAAATGGGACAGTGATAGCACCTATCCTTGGGTTGCTGAGAGACTAACAGAAGACAGTGCTTGTGGAGCACAGTACTTGGCACACAGAGAAAGCGTTCAACCCGTATCAGGTGTTATTGTTGTCAGTAAATGGATATATATGGCATGTGCAAGTGAATGAGGCATTGTGGGTATGAGTGTGATGCGTGAGTCTGTAATTGAGAGGTTCCAGCCTGGGCAGGTCTGTTTCTTCAGGTGGTGTATGTGTAAGGATGACTGAATTGGCGTGAGGAATGTTGGTGAGCATGTATATATGTGTGTGTCTGTGTGCATGCCTGAGTGTGTGCATGTGCAGGGGGCGTGTGTTCAAGAATGAGTGTATGCACACGTCTTGGAATGCATGTACAAGCATGTGTACATCTGTTACCTCTTCAGGTGTGTATGCCAGTCTAAGCAAAGTGTGCATATATGTCATAATGGTGCTTGTGGGTGCACCTGTGGGACTGAGTGTGCCCATGTGTACATCACCATGGCTAGAGGGCATCCCCTGAGCACCATTAGCAGGAGATCAGGAATCGCATGATGCATGGCTTAGGGTTAGGACTTGGGGTCCCGATCTCAGCTCGGCCACATCATAGCATTGTGGCCTGGAGCAATCATGTCCCCTTTCTGAGCCTCATTCTCTCTCTGTAAGACAGAATCTACCTTTAGGATGGCTGTGGGGAGAGGAGAGAGAGAACATCAGAGCCCCTTCCCCACAACTGCAGCAGGCATGGGGCATATGGTTACTTACTGCATGTTCACAGAGGAGGAAGAGTCTATTGGAGCTGCTGCCACAAGCAAAGCTGCCATGTAGGACCCACCAACATGGCCCTGGGGTGTGTTCTGGAACATGGCAGCAGTACAAGACTTAGGATACCTTCATGTACCACATCATCCTTATTTAATGGATGTGGGCACTGAGCAGGGTGGAAGAGATGGCTGTGAAGGGCAAGAGGCTGGATTCTGGGGTCAGGCAGACTGTCTCCTGGGGGATGCTGGATGAATGGCTTCTCTGGCCCAGCCTTCTTGTCTGTAAAATTGGTGCTCCACCAACCTCCTGGGCTGCACTGAGAAGGACTGTACTAATGCAAGGAATGCTCTGGCTTTTACTCCTTGCTCATTTACAGTGAGTCCCTCCCCAGAGCATGGGACTCAACCTGAGGTTCTTAGTCCAGCGCATTGTCAAAACCGTAGCTGCTGCATTCAAGGAAAATAACAGAGTAGCTGACTGATGAAGCAAAGCCTCAAATGGAGCGGGTGTCCTCTCCAAAAGACTCTCTCTGTGCCCAGAGAGAGCACAGGGCACCAGTGACACAGCCCCTCCACACCCACCCCTGACCACACCGCCCTGCATGTTCCCTGCTCACCTGTAATGTGTCCCCAAAGGAGAGCTTGTGGATGACATGTGTCATGTCCGGGTTCTGTGGCTGGGCTGTAGCACTGTGTGTGGACACATGGAAGTTGCCCGGGACCTGGGGAGAAATGTAGGGTTCAGGCGTTTGGCTGACTACCCTAGGTGGTAGGGTGCATGGCTGGGCGTTGGAGAAGGCAGACCTGTGTTTGGATATTTCCCAGATGTGTAGCACTGGAGGAAATCACTGCCCCTCTCTGAGCCTCAGCTTCCTCATCTGTAGAATGGGGCAATTACAGTAGATACTCAGAGAGGTGCCTGCAGCTACCCAGTGAGAGAACATATGTAAAGCGCCCAACCTGTGACTGGCAGCTGGTTGCCATTGACCTCTATGGATTCTGGGCCCAACAGTGGGTTGGTGGATGACCTTTGGGCCTGTAGAACCAACAGGAGCTTCCCTGAGCTCCAAACCAAGATCATACCCTTACTCAACTTTGCCTCATCACGCTAGACTGGGATCCCCAAAAGCAGGACTGCGAGAGCCTCATTTCTTCCCTGGGCTTGAAGGCCCTTGCAGAGCCTAGCCTGTGAGAGGTGTTGAATGAACATCTGTGCTATGAATGATGCTGATAGTAACAGTGTACCAAGAGCCCCCAAGATTCTCCCATGCCTCCCTGCATCAACAAAAGCATCCTCCAGCTGCTCCATCCTCCATCTCACCAGTTGCTCAGACAAAATCCCTGGTGTCATCCTGGACTCCTTTCCCTCTCATACCCCACATCCTGCCAGCTCTACCTTCAAAAGATACCTTTTGGACTCTCCTCAAGCCTCCACTGCTCCTCTGGTTCAAGGCCCTCTCTTGACTGAATACTGGCAGCAGCCTCCTCACTGACCTCCCATCTTCCACCCTTGTCCCCCACCCCAAACCTTCCCTCAACAGCAGCCAGAGGGATGCTTTCAACTTCTTTGTTTGACCTCATCATTCCTCTGCTCAGCACCCTTCAAGGCTTCTGCTTCTTTCTGGGCAGAAGCCCAGGTCCTCACAGTGGCCCCAAAGCCAGGTGTGTTCTGGGCATCTGGACACTCCCTCTGCCCTCATCTCCTATGCTCCCTCCTCTGAGTATTCTCCTCTGGTCACACTGGCCTCCTGTGTTCCTTGAGTGGTGCCCAGCATGGCCTCCTCAGGACCTGTGCACTTGCTGCTTCCCCTTCCTGGAGACTTCTTCCACATGGTGCTCCCCACCTCCCTCAGGCCTCTGCTCAAGTAGCACCTTATCAGGGGGCTCTCCCTGACCTCCCTGTCTGAAAGAACACCCTCCCCACTACTCCCTCTACCCTGCTTTAATTTTCTCCAGATCACTGGCATTGCCTGGTATCTTTTTTGTTCTCATCTGTCTCTTCCCGCTAGAATGTGAGCTCCACGCCAGGAGGGATTTTTTTATCCGTTTTGTTCCCTGCTGTATTTCCCAGCCCAAGGCACATAGCAAGTGCTCAATAAATATTCGCTGAATGAATGAATAGCATTTAATCCTTAAGACAGACTTTTTAAGTTAAAAAAACTCAAAATTCACTGCCACTGAGTCGTTTCCAACTCATAGTGACCCCTCCTTGGGTTTCCGAGGCAGTATCACTATGGAAGGTAGACTGTCCAACCTTCCTTCTGAGGAAGAAGTTAGGTACTTGATAATTCTCATTTTACAGAAGAGGAAACCGAGGTTCATAGCAATAAAGAAACTTGCTGAGGTTACACGCCAAGTAAGCTGCAGAGCCAAGGTATGAACTCATGTCTAAAGCACTATGTGAAACACCCTCCCACTGGTGCCTGGAGATCATTTGCTGTAGGAAGCTATGGGGTCAGTTGTTCAGGAGGTACCAGATATGGGGAGATGACCCAGATAAGAGCCTGGCCCTGGGTAAACCCCAGGGCCTGCTGCAACAGACTTGGAACAGACAATAGCCCGAATGATCCACCCGAGGCCACAGGGATGCATAGACTGTGTGGACCATGGAGGGGGCCCCCAACTTAGTTGGCATGTAGGGTGGGTTCAAAGAGGGCATCTCAGGGGAAGGACACACTAGACTAAAACTCCAAAGGTGAGTCTCCAACAGCCAGGAAGAGGGGGATAGGCATGTGGGCAGAGGGAACAGCAGGATTAAGTGTGGAGGCCAGAATCTGCTCAGAATGAGGGTGTATTTAAGAAACTGGAAGAACCTGATTTTGCTGAAGCCCTGAATAAAGGAGGGGTGTGAAGTGTGGGGGGTGGCAGAAAATGAAGAGGGTAAGATGGAGGTGGGAGAATATAATCAATGTCACTGAAGTAAACATGTAGAAATTGCTGAATTGGCATATGTTTTCCTGTGTATATCCTCAACCAAAAAGAAAGTAATTAAAAACAAAAAACAAAACAACAAAAAATAGGGAGGTGGGGCAGTATATTGAGGGTCCTGAATGTCACACCAAACAACTCAGGTCTTATCCTGTACCAGCTCAACCAAGATTCTGCAAGCTGCCTGATAGGAAAGACTATACCCTGGGGCCTAGCATGTGGTGTTTGACCAAAGTCCCCTTATTTTTCAAGTATGTCTGTTTCAAATGCAGAAGGTGGTAGCCTTCTTGCAGGAATATTCCTGTCTTCACAGAGCCTGGGGTCTGGACTAACATAGTGGTACCAAGCAGAAAAGGGCCTGGTCTCAGCCTTAGTGAGCTCACAGCTGAGTGTGTGGGAGCTGGCTCAGTGGTCACAGAGGAAGGGACAATCCACTGGATCTGGAGTAGGGCAGGAAGGACAGCTTGGCAAGAGGTCCCTTAAGGTTCAGCAACTGCTTTGGGACCTCTGAGTTCCACATATGGGGCTCAAGTCTAGCATCCCTCCTAGCTGGGGAACCTCAGACAGGTAAATAACCACTTTGTGCCTTGATTTCTCCATCGGCAAAAGGGGGATAATTACCACAAAAGGTTACTGGGAGTATTAAATGAGGTGATGTGTACAAAGCAGTTGGCTGTTGGTATTGGGCTGGGTTGCAGAATGAACACAAGTTTGTCAACACAATAGCAAAGGGTATTCTGGAAGTAGGAATGGCATGTACAAAGGCAGGGTGCTGGGGAAAGGCCCACTTTATTTACTTGCTCATTCAGTTTTACTTAGATAAATAACACCTGGATACATTTTCCTTAAAAAAAAAAAACCACATGATACAGTTAGAAGTAAGGTCCCCATTGACTACCAGCTGTCCAGTGTGTGTCCTTCTGGGTCCTTTCTATGCAGTGACAAGGGGCCTCCTCTCGATTGAGCTCTGAGCAGAGTTCAGAATCGGGTGTGGGGCTTGGGCCTCATGCTCCCACAGCTACATGAGTCAAGGCACTAGCTCCCATGCACCTGCCCCCCGCTGGCCAGCCCCTTGAGGCTGTGACTCAGTAACCCACTTCCCGCTCCACACTAAATCCATCACAGGTGGCTGACTCATGCCAGCACAGCCTGGGCTGAATAAAGACAAAACAATGTTTGCAGAGCCTGTGACTTAGAAACCTACGTCAGCACCTCCGAGGGGTTTTAAAAACATATAGATTGGAGCCAGGCCCATGCCCTTCTCCCATTCTGCCCTCCTTCCGAGCACTGGGTGATAGAAGCGAGGTCACCACGTGGTGTCCACCAGGCTGCCGGGGGCTCCTGTGCGGCTCACAACATGCAAACTCTGACTTTCTGATGTCTGGATAAGGAGCCGCAGGGTGAGTCTGAGTCTGAAGCTGGGAGATACAGAGTGGGAAACAGCTGCTGACCTCCATCACTACAGCATGCTGTCACTGTGGGCTTCCTTATCTGACCATCCCTTTACTGGGAATTCTTTGAAGGCACAAACCCCTATGAAGGCAGAGAGGGGCGTCTCCACTCCCTGTTACAGATTGAATTGTGTCCCCACAAAATATATATCAGAATCCTAATTCTTATACTTGGGGAGGTACCCATTTGGGAAAAGGGTTTTCTTTGTATGTTAATGAGACCAAATCAGTGTTGGGTATGTCCCAAACCTATTCACTTCTGAATTACAAGGACACATAGACAAGGAAGCACAAACAGGAGAAATTAGATGCCATGTGGCAATTTCAAGGAATTGTAGAATGTGTGGGCCGCAGAAGCTGAGATAAGGATCTTCCTCTACAGCTGACAGAGAGAAAGCCCTCCCCTAGAGCCAGTGCCCTGAGTTTGGACTTCTAACCTCCCAAACTGTGAGAAAATAAATGTCTGTTCTTTAAAGCATTAAATTCTGTTACAGCAACAATAGGAAACAGACACTAAGGGTAGGGGGTAGAGGGCGGTCTTAGCCACGGCCTGGAGTCTACAGATACAACCAGTTATGGTTGTGATGGAGATGTTGGGCGAGAAGCCACAGTAGGCAGGGGGTGAATGGGCTGCCTGGCTCAGGTCCCAGCTGCGTGACCTTGAGCATGGCGCTTAATCTCCCTTGTCAATTTCCTGAGAGCAGCTGTGAGGATGACATACATGAACTAACACACGTAAGGGCCAGCTGGGCCCCCATCAGTGGTAGCCATAGGCAGAGCTGGTGTGACCCTTTCAGAATCCTGGTCCCTTTCAGAATCCTGGACCCTCTCCTGACCAAAGAAGCCCCTCTTTCTTGGGCATCATCCACACATACTTTATGAATGCACTTGGACCTAGCATTTGGTGGTCGGGTTAGTGGGTGAGGCCATGGGAATGGTCCACTAAAGGGGAACAAAGATGACCTGCAAAGGGGCACTGATGCCTGTCCAATCCTGACTGTGCTGGGTGCTTGACGGACTTTACTCTGTTCATGCCTCACATCTGTGCTATTGATATCTTTTTTTTTACAGATGATGAAACTGAGGCTCAGAGAAGTAAAACTGCTCAGTCACTCAATTGCTGAGGGTCACAGCCAGGGTTTTGGACCATAGGTCTGTGACCCACAATAGCAAGTTCTCTGCACTGCTCGCACCACGTAGCCACTGGCCACCCAGTTCACCCAGAGCAAAAAGGCCATCTGAGGGGGCAGGCTGCAGCCTTGGATATGTTTGCGGAGTAGTGGATGAGTGTAGTCGCTGAGTTGTCTCCTGGGTATTCATTCTGTCTCCTGTGCCCACTCTGGGCTGGGTGCCGGGCATGTAGAATTGAATAAATGCAGAGCCCCTATTTTTTTGTAAGCCTGGTGATCACACCTCCCTGGGGAAGGCCCTCACAATTGAGAGGAGTGAATCTATTTATCTTCAACTGTCACCTGTCAGCAAGGCCGTCCCTTACAACCTGGCCTCAGTGGGCCTCTTCCTTTACTCTCCAACAAAACACCCAGCTGATCTCTCTATAGCTGCTTTATCAAACTTGTTTGAATGTTTACCTGTGTGGTGGCTGTTACCCTGTTATAGACTGTGAACACCTCCAAGGGCAGGGATTATAGCGATTTCTGCATCCCAGAGCCATGAACAGTGCCAGGAAACAGAGTAGGCACCAAACAGCATGGACATGTGAGGGAATTATGAGGACACTGGTGGATCAGTGGTAGAATTTTCACCTTCCACAAGGGAGATCCAAGTTTGACTCCCAGCCAACGCACCTCATGTGGAGCCAGTACTCATTTGTCAGTGGAAGCTTATGTGTTGCTATGATGCTCAACAGCCTTCAGAGGAGCTTCCAAACTAAGATGGACTAGGAAGAAATGCCTGGTAATCAACTTCCAAATATCAGTCAGTGAAAACCCCATGGAACACAACAGTCCATTCTGGAACTGATCATGGGGATGGTGGAGGCCTGGGCAACATTCTGTTCCAATAGGCACGGGGTTGCCATGAGCTACGGGCTGATTTGATGGCAGCTAACAACAATAACATGAAGGAATTAGCCAAAGGAAGGGCACTGGTTAAAAGAAGTCAAGAAACAGGAGTCTAGAGAAAGAAATTATAACAACAGTGTATTGGGGGCACGATGGAGGGGGCAGTCAGGGGAAGGGGAGGGAAAGTTTCCACAGAGGGACCCATGTCAACTAGACCTGTGATGAGCAGTGTATCTAGGCTAATGAAGTGGGGACTGAGAAATGGGTATTGGAGGCAGAGTGAAGAGCTTGGGCCCACTACCGATTCCACTCACTTACCTGGGCCTCGCCTCCAAGGCCAAGCCCTCCGGGCATGGCCTGGATCCCACTCTCTCTGACCTTGCCAAGAACTGGCTTCTGCAAGTGCCCTGTTCTCTCCCACCTCATCAGTGCTCCCTGGATCTCTTCAGCACGCACACAAAGCTATGGTCCATTCCCGCCCTCACCTGCCTGCACCTTGCGGCAGCAGCCCTCCTCTTTGTTATATGCTCTTTTCTAGATTCCAGGACCTGCCCATTCTCTTTTTCTCAACCTCCCTGGCTGCTCCTTCCTGGAGTTCTTGTGCCTACCTCATCTTCGAACTTCCAAACATTGAGATACACTGGGGATCAGCTCCAAACAACATTTCTATCTAGACCTTTGGCTCTTAATATTTTTGGTACCATGGGCCCTTTCCTAGTCTGGTGACTCCTATGTTTCAAATGCTTATTTATTTTTATTTTTTTAAAATTAATTTATTTTTTTCCAGGGTTTCCTCCCCTCCCTTGCCACCCTTGATAACCAACAAAGAAAGTTTCCATCCATATATAAACCTTTCCTTGACTTTCTACAATAATGAACTAATACTGTATTTGTCCTTCTGTGACTGACGTATTTTACTCAGCATAATGTCCTCCAAGTTCATCCATGTTATATAGTGTTTTGCAGATTCTACATTACTCTTTAGTGTTGCATAGTATTCCATTGTGTGTATGTACCATAGTTTGGTTATCCATTCTTCTGCTGATGGGCATGTAGGTTGTTTCTGTCTTTTTGCTATTATGAATACTGCTGTGATGAACATGGGTGTGCACTTATCTGTTCTTGTCCTGGCTCTCTCTTCTTTAGGATATATACCTAGTAATGGGATTGCTGGGTCAAATGGTATTTCTAATTCCAGCTTTTTAAGAACTCACTGTACTGTTTTCCACAGTGGTTGTATCATTTTACTGTCCCTCCAGCAGTGTATGAGAGTGCCAATCTCTCCACATCCTCACTAGCATTTGTTATTTTATGTTTTGTTGAACTTTGCTATTAGTGCTAGGGCCAGATGGTATCTCATTGTTTTGATTTGCATCTCTCCAATGGCTAATGATGGTGAACATTAAATGCTTAAAATGTTTTAAAAGCATCAAATAAAATACATAGGGCCACAAATGAAAGAAATTACATTTAAACTATAATTAAAAAAAAAAAGTTAGAGGTGTCCATCAACTGAGGAATGGATAATCAAACTATGGTACATACACACATGGAATACTATGGACCCCTAAAGAATAATGTAGAATCTGCAAAACACCACATAACATGGATGAACTTGGAGGACATTATGCCGAGTGACATAAGTCAATCACAAAAGGACAAATATTGTATTAGTCCGTTATTGTAAAAGCCAAGGAAAGGTTTATCTATGGAAGGAAATTTTCTCTGTTGGTTACCAGGCATAGGAGGGCAGGGGAGGGAACACTGTGAGATAGGTAGAGATAAGCGGCTAAAGCACTTGACTGCTAACCAGAAGGCTGGCGGTTCAA
>NW_006921893.1:756102-770349 GCF_000298275.1 Orycteropus afer afer | reverse complement strand
AAAAAAAAAAAAAAAAAGTTAGAATATATTTCTTTATTAAAGCATAATGATGAGATCTAGTGGCATAATTATCATAATTTCAAACCAGTGATGAATGTAAACAACATCTCAAAATTATCTGCAACAATTGTAATGTGATATAAAAATATTGGCAATTCCGATTGATGGCAATGTCACAGGTACTGCTACAGTCTGTTGTCTTCAGCTGTCATGGAAAGAAATGCTAAATTTGAGTTACAGCTTAGTAAAAATCAAGATGTAATGTCCTTCCCATCTGTGATGGTTAGTCTTATGTGTCAACTTGGCAAGACTATGGTCCCCAGTTGTTTGGTCAAACACAAGTCTGGATGATGTTCCTATGAAATTATTTTTTAAGATGTGATTAACAGGGACAATCATTTGGCCTTAAATAAAGTCAATTATCCTCCCTAGTGAGGATGGGCCTCATTCAACCAGCTGAAAGCCTTAAGGACAAAAACAGAGGTTTTCCAGAGAAAGAATTCTGCCTCAAGACTGTAACACAAACCTCCTTCTGGAGTTTCCAGCCTGTTATCTGACCTATGGATTTTGGACTTGCCCTGCTCCCACTGCTACTGAGTTGATTCCAACTCATAGTGACTCTATAGCACAGAGTGGTTTCCAAGGCTGTAAATCTTTATGGAAGCAGTCTGCTTCATCTTTCTCCCAGGGAGAGGCTGGTGGGTTCAGACTACTGACATTTTGATTAGCAGCCAAATAACTTAATACTGCACCACCAGAGCCAAACCCTACAATTGCATGAAACATTCCTTAAAGTGAAGGACTCTCTCTCTTTCTATATATGTATATATCTTGTTGGTTCTGTTTCTTGGGAGAACCCTAATACACTATCACCTCACTCACTGCCATCGAGTTTATTCCAATTAATAGCGACCTACATTGGGTTTCCAAGGCAACAAATCTTTATGGAAGTAGATTGCCCCGTTTTCCTTCCACGTAGCGGCTTAGTGGGTTTGAACCACCAACCCTCTGGTTAGCAGTCAAATGCCTTAAGCACTATGCCATCAGAGCTCCTTAATACACTACCATGGACCCCCTGAATTCTACCTGTACTTCCTGGAGTGTCTATGGACCCCAGGTTTAGAACACTTCTCTATACCCTCTTCCTAGATAATCTCACTTAAACCAGCATCCAATTCTCTTCAAACTTTAGTGGCATCAGAATCCCCTGGAGGGCTTGCTAATTTAGCATGTCTGAGGTGAGGTCTGAGAATCTGCATTTCTAAAATGTTCCCAGGAGCCCTGGTGGTACAATGGTTAAGTGCTTGGCTGCTAACTGAAAGGCTGGTTGGTTGATGGTTTGAATCCACCAACTGCTCTGTGGGAGAATAGACCTGGCAATCGCTACCATAAAGATTTCAGCCTAGGAAACCTTATGGGGCAGTTCTGCTATGACCTACAGGGTCACTATGAATTGGAAACAACTCAATGGCAAACAACAACAACAAAAAGTTCCCAGGTGATGCTACAGCTGTTGGTCTAGGACCCTACTTTGAGTAGCTGACCTATGCTGACCTACACCTATGCCTTCTAATATCATCTATTCACTGATGATTCTCACACTGACATCCCTAGCCTAGATCTTGTTCCTGAATCCAGAAACACATCCCCAGCTTCCAACATACTACCCTCACCTAATTAGGAAATCCCAAATGGACTACGTCCAGAATTGAACAACTGATTCCCAGCCTCACTCCTACAAGAAATCCACACTTCCCAACCTTACATATTTCAAAAATGAGACTGCCTGGTTGTTTAGAAGAAATCTGGGAGTATTCTTCGTTTCTACTCTTGCCTCCATGCCACTCAACCTCACATCTAATCTTCAGTGAGTCTTCCTGGCTCTACCTCCAATACACAAACCTAATCTGACCACTTCCCTCCAACTCCAGTACTACGACCACTATCCACTGTCCATGATCTCTGCTCATAGCCCCTCTAGCCCTCCCCACCCACAAGCTGCCAGAAGGCTCTTTCCAAAGCTGTGCTGTCCAATATAATATTCTGTAAAGGTGGAAATGTTATGTATCTACACTGTCCAATATGGTGGTCACTAGCTGTATACAGTTATTGAGCACTTGATAAACATGATCAGGGTGAGTTAGGAACTGAGTTTTACATTTGATTTCATTTTAATTAATTTAAATAGCCTCATATGACATGTGGTTACCTTATTGGATAGTACAGTTCTAAAGTATAAATCTGATCATATAGCATCCCTACTTTAAAACCTTCAAATGGCTTCCTATTGCAACCACAATACAGGACAGCCCCCAATGAACTACACCTCCCCATTTCCATGAAGGTGGGACAACTTCCAACACTGAATCTGGGCTGGCACATGACTCAGTTTAACCCATAAAATATATGGCAGAAGTGACATTTTCCCAGTTCTAGTTCAAGTCTTAAGGAGGCCTGGCTGCTCCCACTTTAGCACTTAAGGAAGCCCTGAGGTTCCATGTAAGAAGTCCAGTATCTCAGCTAGTACGATAGGGAGAGGCCCTGAGACTACATGGAGAGATATGTCCAGCTATCCCAGTGACAAAGCTGAGCCCAGGTTCCAATCATCTAGTGGGGACTGTGGAAGAGAAAGCTGATGCCCTTTATAGAAGAGGCACCTGCTCCTTGGCTCCAGACAATTGTTGCTAATGAAATGTGGGCCCAGTGTGACTAGAATCTCTGACTTTTCAAGAAAAGCTAGAAATTAGGATTTATTTTAAATGCAAAAACTCTCAATCTTTTAATATTGGCTGTGATGTGTTTCAAAGCTATACAGGATTAACATGTTTTGGGGCTGGATGTGGCCAGTGAGTTTGCAACCTCCATTTCAGATGCTGGAGATTAGAGAAGAGGCATTCTGGAAGGCTGGAGGAAAGAAAGCAGAAGCCAGGGATGACAATGGCTCCATCTGGATGAGACTGAGAAAGGGCGTTATGGAATACTGGATAGGTGTGTATTCCTGAACAAAATGTTTAAACTCTCTGGGTCTCAGTTTCCTCATCTGTTAAATGGGGCCAACCTCACAGGGTTCGTTTTGGTTCCCTAGTGCCACTCTGACAGGTTGTTGTTGTTGTTGTTATGTGCCGTTGAGTCGGACCCAACTCATAGTGACTCCTTCTTGGGTTTCCGAGGCAGTATCACTATGGAGACTGCCCCATCTTCCTTCCGAGGAGTGGCTGGTGGGTTTGAACCGTCAGCCTTGCTCTGACAGGAGTATACCACAAATGGGGATGGCTTGAACAAACAGGAGTTTATTCTCTTACATTTTTGGAGGCTAGAAGTCCGAGTTCAAAGTGCTAGGCTCTAGGGGCTGGGTGAAAGACCCTTGATCTTAGGCATCATATCTGCCTCTTGCTCCCGGCCCACTGAAGCTGGAGGCTTTCTTCATTCAGGCAGCTGCTGGCTGCTGAGGCTGACAAACCCAAGGTCAACAAGTAAAAAGGCACAGTCCTGATATTACCAAGCAACACAGCAGGCTACTGATTCAAGTCCATTGAGAATCCTTAGATTCACAGACAACATGGCAGGCTGTTGAATAACAACTCAGCTACATACAGGATTCAAGCACGCCAAAAGCTCCAGACCATTCCTAAAGATTCTCCTTATATACTGACAGCAGACCACATCCCAAAGGCAGCTACTCAGCTGCTCACTGTAGATTCTACCACGGAGTTGAATGCCAGTCTCATCATGGGGAATAAATAACTACATCCAGCTGCCCAGCCACTCAAAACCAGGCCCAGCCAAGCTGACACATAACCTTAACTACTACAGGACTGTTGTGAGGAACCACTGTGAAAATACTTAAACAGAGCTTACAACAGTCCCAGGCATGTGCTGAGTGCTCTTTGCTGGCCCTTCCATATCCTGTGCTCACATTCTTGTCTTAGGATCTGAAGGAAGGAAGGATGAACCTCAGAAAGCTGGTTGCAGTGACAAAACAGCAAAAACACTTGAACAGCCCTTTGGAGCTGACCAAAAACCCAAACCAAACCTACTACATGGAGTTGATTTCATTTCATAGCAACCTTATAGAACAGAGTAGAACTGCCCCACGGGATTTCCGTTGCTGTAAATCTTTATGGGAGGAGACCGCCTCATCTTTCTCCCACAGAGTGGCTGGTGGGTTTGAACCACTGACCTTTTGGTTAGCAGCTGAATGCTTTAACCACTGCTCCACCCAGGTGTTTTCAAATCCACCCAGTCCTTCCTCTCCTGCTTTATTCCCTTTCCCAGTACTTATCCACAGAAATGCTTTTTAGTTTGTTTCTTGTTTCCCTCAGGGAAACTCTCAAACAAGAACTCCGCTCATCTATTAAATGCTGTGTAGCCCCAGAGCCTCTAACCAAATATGTTAGCTGTCATTAAGTAGCCCCTAACTCCAAGTGACTCCATGCCCAATAGAATGAAACGCCGCCCGGTCCTGTGCCATCCCCATGATCGGTTATATATCGGACCGTTGTGATCCATAGGGTTTTCATTGGCTAATTTTCAGAAGCTGATCACCAGACCTTTCATCCTAGTCCCCTTTAATCTGGAAGCACCACTGAAACCTGTTCAGCATCATAGCAACATGCAAGCCTCCACTGACAGACGGTGGTGGCTGTGCACAAGGGGCACCGGCCAGGAATCTCCTGCATGGAAGGCGAGTAGTCTACCACTGAATTACCACTGTCTTCAACCATGGAACAGAGGAAATGCTTAATAAAATGTCTTTGGATGAAGGAATGTATATTAGCTCATTTAACCCTCAAACAAACTTTGTGAATTGGGTGGTATTATATTATCATCATCATGACAACCTCAGCCTAAAGACTAAAAACTGACACTAAGAAGGATCAAGTGATATGTGGGGTGTTGCTTGGTAAAGAAGGAGTGGAGCTGGCACTTGAATCCAGGGCTCAGGGCTCCAAATACCAAGGTCTTCTCACCATCCACACAAGGGCGAAAGAGTATTTCCCTCCTGAGCCAGCCATCAGGGACTCAAGTCCCCCTCCCAGATTCTGGTTGCTGACCACTCTGCTTGCTGGGGGCTATGCAAAGGCAGGCCAAGAGAGTGTACAGCTCTATAATCCAGATACCAGGGCAGGAGGGGACTGAGGGGATGGGGAGGGGTTGGGGGGCCCAGGCAATCTCCTTACCTTGTTGATGCTGAACTGCCCTTCGAAGCGGCAGCCCACACCATTGTTCAGTGGGATCTTCATCGAGTTGTCGATGTGCCCCACTTCATGCCTGCCCATCTCATCCTGAATATCGAGCCCAACCACTGTGGAACCAAGGAGAGAAGAGTCACATACACACACAGAAAGCTGGTGGTGGGGAACTGGCCCTGCTCTCTGAGCATCTATTCTGAGGATGAGTCAGGTGTGGGCTGGGCACTGGGGGTGTAGAGTAGAGAGTATTTTAGTCCCTGCCCTCCAGGAGCTCACAGTCTGGAGCCCAAAGCAGAGAGAGGAAACTAGGCAGCAGAGGAGAAAGTGGAGGCTTGATTAAGAGGGAACAACCTCCGCAACTTGCCCATTTCTGCCTGCAGTTGGAAAGGAAGCGGGGGGGGGGGGGGAAAGAGTTGGTGGAAACCAGCAGCTGATGGAGTCGGGGAATGAGGACTCCAGGGGGCAAAGGTGACGACACTCTGCTAAATGTGGGGCTGAAAGGGGGCCCTGGAGGGTAGGGTTTTAGTGCATGGACCATGGGGTCTGTCACACTGGTACTCTGAATCCTGGCTCTGCCTTTTACTGGCTGTGAGGTCTTGGCTGTGCTATTCAATCTCTCTGTGCCTCGGCTTCTCTCTCTGTAAAATGGAAGTGATAATAACTGAAACTTTCTTGGAGGATTGTTCTAAGAATTAAATAGTTAATTCGTGTAGAAAATGCTTAGAACAGGGCCTGGTGCACAGTAAGTAGAAAGTGCTTAATAAACGCTAGCAGTTATGAGTATCTCAGATGGAGTCTAGGTTCACTGAGTACATTTATCATTCATTTATTCACAGCTTCCTTTTCTCAGTGTCCATTCCTCTAGGTCCTGTGCTTGGCACCAAGGATGCTCAAAGGGAAAAGACAGGCCCTGCCCTCTAGGAGCTTGAGTGCTTTTCTAGGTTCTTCAGGACACTAAACAGGAAATCTGGGGCCTATAGTCCTGATTCCAACTGCAATGTGTCTCTCAGTTACCTCATTGTGACTCGGTTTTCCATTCTGTAAAATGGACAGGCCAATGCCAACTGCATTTCCTAAGATGTTGCAAGTGACAAGGAGGAGAACATCACTCCTAAACTACAGAAATGCAGGAATTTCCCTGGCAGGCTCACTAGAAGGAGGCTGCACTACAGAAAAAGCAGCTGAAAGCAATTTTAAAGTGAGGTAACCTTAAAAGGGAAAACTAGGAACAAGCCCAGTGCTTCCAGTGGGGCTGGGGAACCGAGGGCCTGTCCATAGAAGGGAATGTGATGCAGCCATTAACAGTGATGCTCTTGTGTCTGAGAAATGCTGAAGCTGTAATGGTACATTTAAAAGGAAGAAATTCCAAGTAGGTCCCCATTTGACTCAGCAATCCCATCTCCAGAGGCCTATCCTCCAGAAACGTATATGTGTCCAGACATGTTTCCTGAGCTGCACCAGGCAACCTGACAGCTGGAAGCAACCCAGTGCCCATCAACAGGGGCATAGGCAGTGAACATGCCCCTAGGGAATGAAGTGCAGCAGGTAATGAACGAGCTAATGCACATGCAGGGCTAGCAGCCCAGAGCAGGGCAATGCCTGAGAGCTGGGCTCGGGAGCTGCCACTGTCTGTGTCTGATTCCTGAGCAAGTTACCTAACTGCTTTGCACCTCAGTTTCCTCATCTATCGCAGATGTGTTGTGAGATTAAAAAAAAAAATTAAAACAGCACTTACTATATGCTAGATGGGAGCTATGGTAGCATAGTGCCTAAGGCACTTGACTGTTAACCAGAAGGCTGGCAGTTCAATCCCACCAGCCACTCCTCAGAAGGAAGATGGGGCAATCTACTTCCGTAGTGATAGTGTCTCGGAAACCCAAGGAGGGGTCGCTATGAGTCGGGTCCGACTCAACGGCACGTAACAACAACAACAACAACAACATATGCTAGATGCTCATCTAAATGCCTTTTATGTGAGAATATATGTATGTATCTTCTCTGTGGGGAAGATAACATTATGAGTCCCATCCCATATAGGGGGAACCTGAGGCACAGAGAGGTTATGTTACTTGTCCAAGATTCCACAGCTGAAAATTGACAGAGCTTAAATTGGAACCTAGGGAGTTGCTCCAGAGCCTCACTCTTAGGTACTCTGATAGAGTCCCCCCCTCCCCCCTTTTTTTGGTGGTAAAAAGAAACAGAACCAAACATTTCCCAATCCAGTAATTTTCACATGTAAAATTCAGTGACACTGATTGGGTTCATCATGTTGTGCAACCATCACCAGTGTCCTTTTCCAAATTATTCCATCACCAAAAACAAACTCAGTGAACCTAAGCAACCACTCCTTTCCCCTCCCCACTCCTGCTAATCACTCAGGTTTTGGTCTCTATACCATTTGCCTATTCTGGATATTTCATATAAGTGGAATCATCTAATACTTGTCATTTAGTGACTGATTTATTTCACTTAGCATGATGTTTTCAAGGTTCATAGCATGTACCATTTCTCTTTATGACTGAGAAGTTTTCCACTGTACAGATGTATCACATTTTGCTTAGCTATTCATCTGATGATGGAAATTTTGGTTGTTTCCCCCTTTTGGCTACTTGTGAACAGGGCTGCAATAAACAGGGGTGTGTTCTTCTCATTTTGTTTGTTTCCTTCTAAATTTTCTTTTTTTGTTGTTGTTCAGAATATACACAACAAAACGTACCCCAATTCAACAGTTTCTGCATTTACCACTCAGTGACACTGATTACATTCTTCAAGTTGTGTACCCATTCTCACCTTCCTTTTCTGAATTATTCCTCTCACCTTAATATAAACTCACTACACTCTACGGTTCCTATCTAATCTTTCCAGTTGCTGTTGTCAATTTGATCCCAAAGAACACAATGCTCAAGGCAGACTTTTTTTTTTTTTTTTAAACTAGTTAAGCTAAACTATTGTTTGGTTTTAAGATGACTTCAGGGATATTTTTGTTTTAAGGTTTAAAGATTATCTCAGGGCAATCATTTCAGGGGTTGATTCAGCCTCCACGGCTCCAGAAAGCCTAGAATCCATGAGAATCTGAAATTATGTTCTATGTTTCCCCCCTTTTGATCAGAATTCTTCTATAGTTCTTTGATCAAAATATTCAATAATGGTAGCTGGGCACCATCCAGTTCTTCTGGCCTCATGGCAAAGGAGGCAGTTGTTCATGGAGGCAATTATCCACACATTCCATATCCAGCTTCTATTCCTGACTCCCTCCTTTGCTGCTCCAGGTGCATGAAGACAAATTGTTTGCCTTGGATGGCTGCCTGCAATCTTTTAAGGCCTCAGGCACTACACAACAAACTAGGAGGCAGAACGGAAGAAGTTATTAGGCCAAATAATTGGGATATCCATGAAATCATGACCCAAAATCTCCAAACCAAGGAACTAAATCACATGAGGTGGTCAGTTGTACATAATCAGTCACAGCAGCTACTTTTTTTTTTTTTGTCATTGATATAAATAGATCTACCAAAATTTTTTTGCCAAATTAACTTTTTACAGATGCATAATTTATTGATAGCAAGTATAATAACCAGCTGTGCAACTCTACCCTTAATGTGATTTTTTCATCACCATTAACCCACTTTTCCCCCTTTCCCTCCCACTCCTGGCAACCATTAATAAACCTTAGTCTCTATATATTTGCTTTTTCTTGTTGTCTTAAATAAGGGAGGTCATACAATATTTGCCATTTTATGGTTGGCTTATTTCACTCAGCATTACGTCTTCAAGCTCCATTCATAAGGTAGCATGTGCCAAGACTTCGTTTCTCCTACTGGCTGAGTTGTACCCCATTGTATGTATGTACTACATTCTGTTTATTCATCTTTGATGGACATTTAGGTTGTTTCCACCTTTTGGCTATTGCAGATAGCTGTAATGAACATTGGTGAGTCTCTTTTTGAGCATGCTTTCAAGAGTTTTGGGTATAAGACTTAGAAAGGAGTGGGACTGCTAAGTCATATGGTGGTTCTATTTTTAGTTTTTTGAGGACTCACCACAATGGCTATTTTCCACAATGGCTGTACCATTTTGCATTCCATCAGCAAGAGATCCAATTTCCCCACATCCTCGCCAACATTTGTTAAAAGTTTTTTTTTTAGTATTAGCCATCCAAGTGTGAATAAAACAGTATCTCACTGTGGTTTTGATCTGCATCTCTCTGATGGCTAATGATGCTGGGCATCTTTTCACGTATTTGGGACCATCTGCCTGTTCTCTTTGGTGAAATGTCTATTCAAATCCTTTGCCCACTTTATGACTGAGTTGTCTTTTTGTTGTTAAGTTGTCAAAGTTTTATATATATTTTGGTCATTAGATTCTTGTTGGCTAGACGGTTTCCAAAGATATTCTCCCAGTCAGTAGCTTGTCTTTTTACTTTTTGCTAAAGTCTTTTGGTGAACAAAAGTTTTTAATTTTTATGAGGTCCCATTTATTTAGTTTTTTGCTGTTTGTGCTTTTGTTATTATGTTAGACAATTCATGTCGAAAGCTGCGCCTGACAGTGCTGCCCCTGTTTGTTCTTCTATTAGTTTTATGGTTTTACTTTGCACATTTAGATCCTTAATCTATTTTGAGCTTGTTTTTGTATGTAGTGCAAAGCATGGGTCCTGTTTCATTTTTCTGTATGTGGAAATCTAATTTTCCATTTATTGAAGAGATACTTCTTTCTCCATCAAATGGACTTAGCAGCCTTGTCAAAAAATCAGTTGACCACAGATGTGTGGGTTTATTTTTAGACTCCCGATTATATTCCATTTATCTGTGTATATATTGCTATACCAGTACTGGGGTGTTTTGATCACTGTAGCTGCATGTTGTTACTGTTAGGTGTCATCGAGCCAGTTCTGACTCATGTACAAGAGAACAAAACACTGCCAGGTCCTGCATCATCCTCACAACCACCATGCTTGAGTTCACTGTCACAGAACATCATCAATCTATCTCATTGAAGGTGTTCCCCTATTTCGCTGATCCTGTACTTTACCAAGCATGTCCTTCTCCAGGGACTGGTCTCTTCTGACAACATGACCAAAGTATGACAGACGAATCCTGGCCATTCTCACTTCGATGGAGCATTCTGGCTGTACTTCCTCCAAAACAGATTTGTTCGTTCTTGTAGCAGTCCATGGTAAATACAATATTCTTTGTCAACACCACAACTCAAATGAACTACTGTGGGCTTCCTTATTCACTGTCCTGCTTTCACATGCATATGAGGCTACTGAAAATAAAGTCTTCAAAATGAAATCTTTGCTTCTTAACACTTTAAAGAGGTCTTTTGCAGCAGATTTAGCCAATGCAATAATAATACGTCATATGATTTCTTGACTGCTCCTTCCATAAGCTTTGATTGTCGATCCAAGTAGAAGGAAATCTTTGACAACTTCAATCACTTCTCCATTTATCAAGATATTGCTTATTGGTCTAGTTGTGAGGATTTTTTATTTTCCTTATGTTGAGGTATAATTCATACTGAAGGCTGTAGTCTTTGATCGTTATCAGTAAGTGCTTCAAGTCTTCTTCATTTTCAGTAAGCAAGGTTGTGTCATCTGCGTATCACAGGTTGTTAATTAGTCTTCCTCCAATCCTGATGCTACATTTTTCTTCATACAGCCCAGCTCCTTGGATTATTTGCTCAGCATACAGACTATATATGATGAAAGGATACAACCCTGACACACATTTTTCCTGATTTTAAACCATGGAGTATCTCCTTGTTCTGTTTAAATGACAGCCTCTTGGTCTATGTACAGGTTCCTCATGAGCACAATTAAGTGTTTTGAAATTCCCATTCTTCACATTATCCAGAATTTGTTATGATCCACACAGTTGAATGCCTTTGCATAGTCAATAAAACACAGGTAAACATCTTTCTGGTATTCTTTGCTTTCAGCCAAGAACCATCTGACATCAGCAATGACACCCCTCATTCCAGGTCTTCTTCTGAATATGGCTTGAATTTCCAGAAGTTTCCTCTGTACTGCGGCAACCATTTTAAATTATCTTCAGGAAAATTTTACTTGCATGTGATATTAATGATATTGTTTGATAATTTCCACATTCTGTTGGATCACCTTTCTTTGGAATGGGCATAAATATGGATCTCTTCCAGTTGGTTGGCCTGGTAGCTGTCTTCCAAATTTCTTAGCATAAATGAATAAGCGCCTCCAGGGCTGCACCTGTTTATTGAAACATCTCAAGGGGTATTCCGTCAATTCCTGGAAACTTGTTTTTTGCCAAATTCTTTAGTTCAGCTTGGATTTCTTCCTTCAATATCATGGGTTCTTGATCATATGCTACGTCCTGAAATGGTTGAACATCGACCAATTTGTTTTGGTACAGTGACTGCGTATAATCCTTCCATCTTCTTTTGATGCTTTCTGTACTATTCAATAGTTTGCCCATAGGATTCTTCAATATTGGAACTCAAGGCTTAAATTTTTTTTCTTTAGTTCTTTTACCTTCAGAAATGCTGAGCAGGTTCCCCTTTGATTTTCTAACTCCAAGTCTTTGCATATTTCATTATACTACTTTACTTTGTATTCTCGAACCACCCTTTGAAATCTTCGGTTCAGCTGTAGCTGTATACTATGTTTTAAAATCAGGATGTATGAGTCTTCCTACTTTGTTCTCCTCTTTCACCATTATTTTTAGCTATTCGGGGCCTCTTGCCATTCCATACCAAATTGAGGATGGGTTTTTCTATTTCTGTAAAGAAGAAGGCTCCTGGAATTTTGATTGGGATTGCACTGAACTTATAGATTGTTTTGGGTAATATCAACATCTTAAATTTCAACCCACCAAACATAGAACATCTTTCCATTTAGTTAAGCTTTCTTTAATTTCTTTCAGCAGTGTTTTATAGTTTTCATTGCATAAATCTTTCATGTACCTGGTTAGATTGATTCCTAGGTATTTTATTCCCTAAAGAGGTATGGTGGCATAGTGGTTAAAGAATTTGGTTGCTAACCAAGTCTGGCAGTTCGAACCCACCAGCTGTTCTGCAGATAAAAGATAAGGCAGTCTGCTTATGTAAAGAGTTACAGCCTTGGAAATCCTATGGGGCAGTTCTACCCTATAGGGTGGCAATGAGTCAGAATCAACTCAATGGCAGTGAATTTTGGGGTCTATTTTATTATCTTAGATGCTACTATAAATAGAATTGTTTCTCTAATTTCTCTTCCAGATATGTTGTTGCTGGTATATAGAAACCCAACTTATTATCATTTTTAATTTTATTGTGATCTGGATGAAAGTTTACAGAGCAAATTCATCTTCCACATAGTAGTTCACTACACCTTCTGTTTCATGACGTTGACTGTAATCTTCCACAATGCAACAGCTCTCTTCCCACTTCCTCCCCATAGCCACTTTTGCACTATGTCTTTCCTCCCACACACTCCTGCCCCCCGAGCTGTGTCCCTGTGCATACACAGCCCTTCTATTCTCCCATGATTGATCTCTCCAAGGAGTTTATCTACCTAATGTAAATGTTCAGCTCATATGCCTGTCTTTTGTTTGTCTGGAAGCCACAGGAGTGGGTTCAATTTCAGACCTAAACGGCAGCTAGTGGTCATAGTCTCAGGAGTTCCACCAGGCTCTATCAGACCAGCAAAACTGGTCCCCCTTTTTTTTTTTAAAAAATAATTATTTTGAGTTTTGTTCCACATTGTTCTCCTCCTCTATCTAGGATCTCCTACACAGAGCCCCCTCCGAGTGGTTGACAGTGGTAGTCGGGCACCATCTAGTTCTTCTGGTCTCATAGTTGTACAGGCTGAGGATCGCATGGCATACCAGTCCCTTGGGACTAATTGTTTCCATGTGTCTTTGATTTTCTTCATTCTTCTTTGTTCTGGACGAAGAGAGACCCATCATTGTATCTAGATGGCTGCTTGTAAACCTTTAAGATCTCAGCTGCTACTCACCAAAGTAGGATAAGGAACAACGTTTTTGTGCAGTATGTTATGCCAATTGAGTTTTTTATTTTTCAATTTTTTAAAATTGTGATTTGGGTGAAAGTTTACAGAGCAAATTCACTTTCCATACAGCAGTTCACATACACCTTATCTCACGACACTGACTACAATTTACCCCAATGCAACAGCTCCCCTCCCACTTCCTCCCAACAGTTACCTCTTCCCTGCATCCATCCCTCCATGCATTCCTGCCCCCTGCGCTGTTCCCCTGTGCATAAACAACCCTTCTTTCTCCCATGATTGTTCTCTCCAAGGAGTGTATCTATCTCGGGTAAATGTTCACCTCATATGCCTGTCTTTTGTTTGGCTGGAAGCTACAAGCGTGGGTTCAATTCCAGACCTAAAGGGCAGCTAGGGGCTGTAGTCTCAGTGGCTCTACCTGGCTTCAAAAGACCAGCAAACCTGGTCCTTTTTTTTATTTTTCCAAATGGTTTTGAGTTTTGTTCCACATTGTTCTCCCACTCTATCTAGGATATCCTACATAGATCCCCCTCTGAGTGGTTGACAGTAGCAGCCAGGCACCATCTAGTTCTTCAGAGGGGGATCTATGTAGGAGATCCTAGATAGAGAGGGAGAACAATATGGAACAAAACTCAAAATCATTCAGAACAGGGACTGGCCCAGAATAAAAGCTGGATAAATGGTAGCTATAGTCACTATTTTGGAGATTCTGTTATTGTTCAGGGTAGCATAGTATTCCACGGTGTACCATAGTTTGGTTATCCATTCTTCTGTTGATTGGCACCTAGGTTGTTTCCATCGTTTTGCTGTTGTAAATAGTGCTGTGATGAACACAGTGTGCACATATCTGTTCTTGTCCTGGCTCTCACTTCTTTAGGACATACTCCTAGTAATGGGATTGTTGGGTCAAATGATATTTATAATTCTAACTTTTTAAGGAATTGCCATACTGCTTTCCATAGTGGTTGCATCCTTTTACAGTCCCACCAGCAGTGTATGAGAGTCCCAATCTCTCCACATCCTCGTCAGCATTTGTTATTTTCTGTCTTGTTGAACTTTGCTACTAGTGCTGGG